>NC_138157.1:21181020-21686020 GCF_964199315.1 Orbicella franksi
CCCGATTCCCCGATTCCTCGATTCCCCGTTCCTCGTTTTAAAGATAGCCGACAATTTTCTGTATAACCTTTATGTTGCAGCACTTTTAAATCGCTACTCTGAAAGTGTCGTTATTTTGTAAACAAAAGCTGCGCGTCTGCTCAAAAGTGAAAATAATTGATACTGAAAGCCACCATGCTTAATGAATTGCATCTCAAAACACGGCACTTCTGGGTGACGAAAATTGCATTGAATTGCGTGACAGACGTCACCTGTGTTACAAATCAATCATTAACTATGACCTCGATATAACGAACATTTTGGTCGTTTCCCCTCAAATTCATTATATCGAGGTTTTCGATATAACGAACCCTCGATTGAACGAACAAATTTGCCTGTCCCCAGAGACTTCGTTGAATCGAGGTTCTACTGTATTACTTTTTTCCTGAGAGTGCAATCTATTACCCTGCAATTTTAGGAGAACAGCGAATTCACAAGCAGACAAAGTCAGTTAAACTGCAAACGAGTTGGTGCCGGACAGGACGAAGGACACAGCGAAGAAGAAACTTTCCTCGACGAGCAAAAAAAGTAAAACACGACGAAGAAAACCATCGGTCATTTTGTATTTTAAAGGTCAATAAGTTAGGCTTAAATCTACTACAAAGCCACCACGTACTGATCTTTATTCTTACCCAGAATTCCCTACTACACATTACGTGATGAGATACAACACTCCTCCTTCCTATTACAACAAGTAATAATAACTAACCTCAAACACAACTATATAAGAATTAACTAGAAGAGCTACAAGTTCGGTCTCTCAAGGGGTTTACTCACTGGTCCAGAACGTGTACCTAACAGGAGTACCCACAGAATGAAGATTTGACATAGGAACTTTAGTTTTGTCAGGATCGGGATTAATCTGTACCACTGTGGTAGCAACTTCAGTCAATTCTGGACGTACATGAAGAACCGCCTGTTCAGATTGCCTTGATGTTTCTACTTGGGGAATAAAGGGAATCACTTGTGACGAAGGAGTGGGATTGCACTCTACAATATCTCTTTCAACATTTTTCATTTTTAGCATTATGTTCCCTTGCATCATCAGGTATTAAGTCTACGGTTTTTACCTGGCACTCTAACAAGATAAGTGTCCGGGCCCTTAATAGCGACAATTGTACCCGGTATCCATTTCTCCATCCCTTTTTTAACCCTGACAGCAGTGACAGACTGATGTAAATCAAAGGTTCGCAACTTTGGATGAGCACCATCTTTGTACAGTTTGGATGCTGCTTGTCTGCTTCCTACACGACTCTTTAAACTTGCTTTGACCAAGGAAAGAAATGTGCGGGGCTCCCTTTTTAGAACAACTCTGCTGGAGTCTTACCTGTATGGAGGGTGGCGTATTCCTGTATCGGAATAGAATGTCAGCCACTCAATGTTGCACAGACCTTTCATTACTGTGAGCTTTGAATTCCGCACATGTCTCTCTGCCAAACCATTGTTAGCAGGGTGATAAGGAGGAACTAGAGTGACTTTGATCCTGTTCATTCTTAAAAAATGTCTGGTACTCTTGAGAAGCAAACTGAGGACCATTATCACTAACCACTCCATGAAGTAATCCATATTCAGCAAACACGGCTCTAAAACCTCCAATCATTTCGAGTGACCATCCACAATGACAACAACTTGTTGACCCTTTACTTCAGCAAAGTCTTCATGAATTCTTTGCCATGGTTCAGTAGCCCAAGGATGAACTGCTTAAGAAGTGCTTTGTGCACTAACACAGTCCTCACAAAGTCTGACTCCGCCCTCTATGTCCTGGCCAAAACAGGGCCACCAGACAAATGATCTGGCAAGTGCCTTCATACGACGCATCCTTGGATGACATTCATGCAACTCATCTAACAGACGCCCTTGTAATTTGAGAGGAATGATCACACGCCTGCCCCACAACAGACAGCCATCTTCTAAGGAAAGGTCTTCCCTACGATTCCAGTATGGTTTTATCTTTGGATCAGAAGAATGATTTTGCCAACCTGAGGAGTTGTATTCATACACTTTAACAAGCACCTTGTCTTTTTTAGTAAGGTCAACAATTTCCACCGAAGTTACAGTGAACCTACCGACTGCGGTAGCAAACACATAGAGTTCATTTGGGTCAGGATCGTCTTCATCTCTTGTATGAACAGGGAATCTACTGAAGAAGTCTGCTTTGGCATTGTCTGCAGACCTTTTATAGACAATGTCATAATCATACCCAGACAAAAGCACAACCCACCTTTGTAACTTCGCGGCTGCTAGGGGAGGAATGCTAGATTTAGGACCAAATGTACGTGTTAGATGTTGATGGTCAGAGAAAAAGGTAAACTGAACCTTTTGATCCCTAAAACTATGGCTAACCCTTCCTTTTCTATTTGGGCATAATTTCTTTCTGCCATACTGAGTGTTCTAGATGCATATTTAATGGGTTTCTCAGACCCTTCTTCCAATCTATCACTCAAAAATGTCCCAATACCATGTCGGCCAGCATCAACACTCAAGATACTGGGTTTACTGGGATAATAACGCACCAACACCTGATTACCTGAGAGTACCTCTTTTGCCTACAAAAAGGCTGTTTCACAACTTTCACTCCTAAAGCATTTACAGTCAAACCTGTAAATAACGGTCACCCTTGGGAAATGGCCAGGTGGCCCTTATACCCTTATATACAGAGTGGCCGCTGTACACAGGTTTCCTTCCTCATGGGAAGAATATTTCACTGGTGCAGAAATCTTTCCCAAAATGGGAACCGTTTCACCCGAATAATTACGTTAGGTAACATAATCACTCTGAAGAGTTAAATCAGTTAACAACGTATTGTATACCTACTGTGACACAGTTGAACGCGACGCACCAGTTTCTACCTCCATATTGACAGTAGCATTTCCCAGCTGGACACTAACTACATATGGTTTAACAGTCACACTATCATTTCCAGTTCGGTACAAACCAAATTCTTCGGTATCCTCGCTTATTGTAGAGTTTTCATACATCTGGAAACTGGAGTCATCACCTCCTTCTTATGAATTAGCCTAACATTTGTTTACGCTCGCGTCTCTGGAACTGCTGGACCTTCTATGGAAAGAACTTTCCGGCAAACGGGCCTTGCATACTGGACGAAGATGGACTTTTTGCTGACAACGCTCGCAGGTTGCAGCTTTTAATTTGCAAACGTCAAAACCATGTGCTTTGCTACCACACGCTTCACATCGTTGAGAATAACCACTCAAAGTACTTCTACGTCCACTAGTCCTCTTCTGTCCGTTTTCCTGTTTTAGGTCCTGGATTTTGTTAGCTTCTTCACTCACAGGTTCTCCCATGTGCTTTTTGTTGGCTTTACTTTCCAACTCGTCTGCAATGCACCGTTCACGCGCAGCCGTGAAGGTTAGCTCTCTCACCGCTAACAAATGGCGCTGCATTCTCGACATTTTCAGTGCAATGCAGACACGATTTAAGCCACGCTTATAAAAAGCCAACTGGTTTGCCTCCGGCCTGTTGGGATTCTTAACAAAGGTTATGTTCAATTCGAATTATTTGTTTCAGTTGTTTGCTCGGCCCCACTAGCACTTGTGCTATAAACATTACCGAGAGTAAATAAAGGTTATGTTATTATTATACAACAGGTGACATTATAAAAAACATTTCAACGTTTTTAGTCTTGGATTCCGGATTCCGCAGCGTTGGATTCTGGAATTCAGTGACTGGATCGGCTGGATTCCAGATTCCATTGTCTTTGGATTGACTTGCAGTTTCTGGTTCGGAAAACCCAGCCTCAACCTTAGCTTCATCAGCAGATAAGCTCAACAGCTCCCCCAGTCGCATCTTATCATGCAGCCGCTAATATCACCTCTTTTATTTGGATGAGCTCTTGTAACCATTCCAGGGGTCCGTTTCTCGAAAGCCCCGGATACTTTTCGGGTCCGCAAAGCCATTTTTAATCAATTGGTATTTAGAGACAGAGAGGTGTATACGCCTGAAACTTTATGTATGAAGAGAACCTCTGTTTATATTAAGACTATGTGCATAAAGCAGCTCTGAAGTGATAAGGCTTACGATTTTGCAACGGCTTTTCGGGTGCGAAAACTTTTCGGAAACTTCGAGAAACGGGCCCCGGGCCCTTAAACACAGCCAGAAGTTCAGTTTCATCAGCGAAACATTCTTTGGAGCTCTGTCATTTCTGAGGGTCAATGTCTATGTCTCTATTGAGCAAAGCACATGCTGACTTTGATGCATCCAACCCGCCTGACCTGCAAGTACTGTGGACTAGTGGAACCTCTCGCTGTCACTGCCCTTGTTCCAGTCGCCATCATGGAAATCCCTTATAACATGGGAAACAAGAAAGGAAACTGTCTTTACCATGCTCGTTGTTCTAAGCCTTGTATGGCCATTACTGACCGGTGAAAGCCGCTTTTTTCATGCGACTCAAGCTCAGTTGAATCATCTTACTTCATCCATCACCTTACGGTACCCAAGTATGCAGTTTCGTGTGCAGTCCAATCCTCCCAATCCACTGGAAGGCTTTGAAAACATCTCAGCGGCCAATAAATTCTTAACATACCGGTATATATAACAAAATGAATCGGCAGTGCCTGAGCCGCGCGTTAGTGTAACATGCCGTCTTACTGGAGCACCGCCGCCGGGTGTAACCAAGCGTTCCCAAACCCTTAAACGGCCAGGGTTTGCATCACTCTTTCTGCAGCTTTAACGGGATACCAGGCACTACGTCAATCACTTTTTATTCGAGAACAGAGAAATTCATCCATGTGTCAAAGTTCTTGGTGGCCCCTTTGATCTAAGCCTAACCTCTAACCACGTGAGCCGAGAAACTAACTGTCCTCACAGTGGCCAATCCTGCGATGTACACCTTGTAGAACTTCTGAAAGCAATATTTCTGCTATCTGAGGAAGTGCCTGACATGCGTGTCACATGTTGTGCAACCTCGGCAGTAAAGTCTTAGTTGAAGAAGACAACTGTACCTGAGAATGCCATCCTCGGCGATATCTGAGACATGCAAAGAGCATCGTACTGTATATTCTCGAAGACGCAGGTGACACTGCTGCTTAGCAGTTGGCAGATAGATGGATTTCCTGAGTCAGCACACAGCAGTCTCCTACTTCATCAGAACCACAAACGAAAACAGAGCAGAAGAATTGTGACTTAGACTCTTGTGCTTCAAGGCAGTGACAACTATCAGTCCGATCCAAAACAAAGAAATAGAAGATTCTGATCTCAAATCATCTATGTTGTTTCCTTTCTGTGACATCTTTCCTGAATTTGACCGTCATGGTCCTTGCATTGTTGAAGATCCAGTCTATGGTCGCCAGGATCCTTTATGACTTCGATACAAAATTCACTTGGGATAAGCTTAAAACAGTTAACATTGAAAAGGTCATTGTGATTCCAGACGACTTTTCAGAATCAGGAACTGACAATAATAATAATATCATAATAATAATCGAATATTTCCTCAGGATAACCCTTCAGTACAAAGTACTGTTATCAACGGGGTCCTGCTAAGAATTAAAAACTGATAAACACGAATTATTAAGATATATAAAATAAGATACATATTAAAAACCGTTAAAAATACAATAGAAATTACAAGTAATAATCGTCTAAGGCTTTCCTAAATAAAACTCTAGAATTAATGTTTCTTAAACTTAAAGGCAATAAATTAAAAATCGAGGCACCTAAAAAAATAAAAGCTACGGCGTGCAAAATCCAGTCTGACTTTTGGTAGTTTTGCAGTTTTCCCATTGTTGCGAGTGTTTAAAGCGTTATGATGTAATCGGTGAAAATAGTCTTTAAATGGAAAGCATGCAGTTCCATTAAGGCAGTCAAATACAAAGCAGCACGCTCTTTTCTCGAAAATCTCGAAAATGATGAGGAACAATCCTCTTACACAGAAACTACCGCAGTGATTGATCGTGATCTGGGAAAGTTAGCTTTTGCTTTTGAACAATATCTAAATCGGTGATTAAAATTTTTTTAAAAACCTTCTCTGGTTAAAAAAAAATAATCATGTCTTATCCTGTTGCTTGTCCATTTTTTTAGTTATTTTTTTGTAAAAAAAAACCCTTTTAGTCGGCTTGTCAGGGCTATGTATTTAATGGGTTTTGGGTGTTGGGTGGATGGTTGGGTGGACGGGCGATGTATGTATTTCAGACCAATCAGATTGAAGCTACCATGAACAACCAATCCAATTGCCGCTTCCAACGATAATTGTTGACGTCAGCTAAACGCGCTTCGGCAAGATGGCGAAGAAGCCAGTGTGTCCTTTCGCGTTGTTTTACCCAGGATTATGATCACGAGAATTGGAACTATGATCCGATAAATATAGTTTTTGAGAAAAGGTGTTTTTGAATATGGATTGCTGTGGAAATACGAACAGAAATCATTTAAATGAGAGGAAACGTTACCTTGAAATAGAATTAGCCAGCGCTGCCTTCGTTTTGGCGAAGTGGCGCTTCTAAACGTACGGATTACTTACTTCCTCCGCCTACTCACCGAGTCGTTCCGCTTTGCTTCGCCCTGGATTATGATCAAGGGAATTAAAACTATGAAGCTGTTGAACTGGGCGAAGTATTGGGGTTGAAGTTTTTGTTTACGGCGAATTATGGAGTATGTGCCGATACTTGCTGACGTCAGCTAAACACTGCTTCAGGAATAAGGTGAAGAAACCATTATCATTTGGCGGTGTTTTACGGGATTATGGTGACGGGAATTGAAAGTATGAACTTATTTCTATTTTTTTGAGAAAAGATGTTTTCGAAAGAGGATTTCTACTGTGAGTATTGTGGAAATACCGACAGAAATCACTGAAACCAGCGAAAACCTTTTTTTTTTTAACAAGAATATATTTTATTTTTTTCAATTAATTGATACTTACACCGCTTACAATACAATATTAATGTAGTTACTTACGCTACTTACAAAAACTTATTACCTACGCCACTTACGATATTAACACTTACACTATACAATACGCATACTCACGCTACTAACAATACTAATACTTACACTGCTTACAATACAACATAATTAGATCACTTGCGCTACTTACAATTCTAGCTCAGCAAGATCATACCAGCCATACTCATACCATACCATACTCATACCATATCATACTCCTGTCAGTAATTTAAATTCGGAATTGCGAATTAAAGAAAATATGCGTGGTATATATGGGCCTTGTTTCTTTTCCGTTCATTTTTATTTTCGTTTTCAGGGGACTAGGGTCAGGTTGTCAAGAGATTACAAAAGAGGCAACAGTGGTTCCTACTTTTTTAAAACGATTGTAGTTGTATTTTTTCCATGTCATAGATATGTTTTAAATACAGTAAGAAATCGTTTAGTTTTGGAGACGGAACATTTTTTCTGTCTACATAGCCAAATGTAATATTTAGCATTTAAGCAGGAGAATTTAATTTGAAGTTTATGTTTAGAGCTATCCGGCCTTAGACCCAGTGCTGTATCAGGCTCTAAGGGTGTCTCTTTTGCAATGACTTGGCAAGACTGTAGCCATACCTTAAAATTGGTCCAAAAATATTGAGTTTTTGGGCAAGCCCAAAATAAATATGCCAGTTTCTCTGTTTCTCTTTCGCAGAAAGTGCATTTCTCGCTATCGAGGAGACCATTTTTTTTCAAAAAGTTGTTTGTTGATATTCTTCTATGAATAAATTTAAAATTGAAAGTTATAAGTTTTGCGCTCTTTCTACATTGAAAAGCCATTTGGTAAACCTCTTTCCAGTTGAGCTCTTGCTTTGTTGTGAGAGTGACGTCTTCCTGCGACTTTTGTTGACTTTGGTTAGCCAGCGCTGGCTCGTTTTGGCGAAGTGGTGCTTCCAACAGTCTGTGTATGGCGATACTGAAAAATCAAAGGTTCTCCGCATCCTCACTGAGTCGGTCCGCGTTGTTTTGGACTGGATTATTATCAAGAGAACTGAAACTATAATCCATTTTTGGGGAAGGAAAGGTGTTTTCAGATATGAATTTAACCTTACACTGTGGAAATACGAGCAGAAATCTTGAAATCAGTGAAAGTGTCAGCTTGAGGCGGAACGAAAAAACGCTGTCCTTTTTTTTTCGAAGCTAAGGTTTGGTTGAAGAGTAAGTGGCTTTTTTTCTGTCGATAGTGATCAAAGTGTATATTTTTTCAGTTTCTTCGGGAAGTCCTGCAGCTGAACTTTCCTCATTTGCATAAGACAAAAACGTAAATATCTCTAAAACGAAAAAGGAAAAAGATATTCCAAAAAGGAAAACGCCATTCTGCTTTGCTTTAAGAAGCCTTTCAAATAAGCAGCAATTATTTTTTACTTCATGGGCACCTTATGACCACTTTTTGCGAGTGGTCATAAGGTTAGCTTAATTGCTACCGCATTCGTTTATAATTTTTTAGAATCTATTAAGGTGGCCGAACACAGGTTTCGAGAGCCTATACCTAATTCACCATTACTTTTAAGCTATTTATGCTTTGGCGCCCGTTTTTTGCAAGAGTCAAGGTTAACCACAGAAAAGTTTATTCTCGCATTTTGACTAAGGTGTGTGTTGTTGCCATGGCAACGGGGTGGTTAAAAACAAAGCTTAAAAAATGGTTTTTGTTTATTTAAAAAAAATCCAGTCGTTAGATTTTTTTCATCTTTTGCCCACTACGAATTGACATTAAATCCCTTCTGTCAACACTGTTCTAATAAAATTTTGACATAGGCGATTTTCGTAATTCGCCGTAAATCGTTTTTACCGCATGTTCTGTATTATTAAAAATTCCCTATGTCAAAATTCAGATTTTTTGCGATAGATCATTCACGTGGTTTCTGAACTATTTTTTTGCCAAATTTCTTGAAATTCTAACGACTGTATCGTCAGAAATCGGCAAGTTTCTGCAAAGGCAATCGGTCTCAATTTTTCGAGCAACTGCGCATGCGCTGCATTTAACTGGGTTTTTTCGGTAACAAAGAAAAAGCTGAGAATTGCTGGGTTCTTTGCGTCGTTACTTTTTCTAACATATCTTTGTAATAAAAGACTAAAGCCATCAATACACTGCGTTCAATAATAGAGAAAAATAGCACAGATAGTGCTGGTGTTGAGTAAATAAAATGATCGCTCTATTGACGGCATGTTTGTTTTTGCAATCCTTGTGCGCGCTCTCAATTGCATCAGCGAAAGCGCGCGCGAAAACTGTGTTCGGCCACCTTAAGGAGTTTAAGAAACCAAGGACGCGACGCCGAGGACAACGTCGGTTAAAAAATGATTTTATATTTTACCTAAGAATCTCGAGATAGTCTAAAGTCATTTCCTCTGTTTCTCTGTGTCAATACTATCACGAAACTGAATCCGGGACAAGGCGAAACATTTGAAATAAAATTTAAAAAATTAGCCGTCGTTGTTTACGTTCTACGGACAACGCAGACTTTGGTCATTTCACGTTGTTTTGCAGAGGACGGCAAAGAAATGTACCAAGAATTGAAACGCACGTGCACAGCTATTGTTCAGCTCATTAAACCTTTTGTTTAACGACGGTCGCGTTGCCGTTGCCGTCGTGGTTTTCTTAAACTCCCTAATGTCGAATCTTAAACTCTGTGAAGCCTCTGAGCGGTACAGAAGTGGCCGTCGATAAAACCAGGAACATGGAACATTCTGGAACATCCCGGAACATCGAATAATTGTCGTAATTACGCGAAAAATATGTAAAATTAAATTTTCAAAAATCAGATCAAACAAAAATAAACTGGTATTACCTCGGAAAATAGAAGCAAAACAAAAACATAAAAAAAGGAAAAAGAAAGAAAAATGAAAGTGACTGCAATGAGTGAAGGCCAGCAACTAAGAAGAGTAATCAATTCCTTCCAGTCGTTCACCGTCAGTTTAATTACGTGACTGTCCTTTATTCCCAGATTTCGTTCTTCACAGAAAGGTGGCGGCGTTCGAACTCCTTAATCAGACCTAAAAGTATGGGTACACGAGTGTGATTTCTTTATTCAATTCATTACGTCAATACAAAGATATGCGTATACACGATTTCTCATGAAAAAATAGTTTCTCCATAAGATAGAAATAGAAACTCTTCGGCATCGAGTTTCCTGTCTAAACTAGTTCGGACTGCTCGACCTCTGATGACAGTGTAAACAAATACAAACACAAAATTTAAAAACATTTGGCGACGCGCGCGCTGTCTTGCGGGGTCGCTGGTCAAAACTTTATTGGCTCTAGAAATATTTGTTACAAGTGTTGGCGATCTGAAATTGAATTCTAAGCGTCGCCAACAGTTCAAATGCATCTCCTGGAAAATGTTTGTCCAGTACAAGTTAATACTTAATTAATTAAAAATACTTTTACCGCAGGCTATAATCTATTTATCGCTGGTTCAACTTCACGTGCAGATCGTTATCTGGCATTCGATCAAACTTAGTTTTCTATCGAGCCATCCGAACACCATCAAAGTAAACCAGACATGCGAAAAACGCGCGTGAACGCGCTGCTCTATAAATCTTTGATTACCACTAGTTTATTAATGATAACTTGCTTGTTAATCGTGCTTCCGGAAAGGCCGAATCTGCACGTAGTGGGTCATAGTGCCAGGCGTTCCTAGCGGAGCGGCGCGAAAACTGGGGATGATAAATAGCAACATGAAGATGGAACAGGGGCAACACTATGAATGCTGACTTAATAAGCAACTGTATGATGCACAGACAAACACCTCAGATATTGAAGAAATTAGGGATCAAAAGAGGAGACGCAATGAATTACCTGGCATTCATCGTCAGAATCGTCCATGTTTGTGTTGAAAAACGGAGTGCTGAAAAGCGACGTGACGCAATTGGCGGGAAAGAAGAGGAGCCTGCACTCATTGTGGCCAGTTGAATGAATACCCAACGCTCCCTACCCCTCTGCTACCGACTCCCCCATCCCCAATAATATCTTCTCATATTTCAAGCTGATACCAGTTTATTTTTGTTTATTTTAGTTTTAAAAATTTAATTTTACATATTTTTCGCATAATTATGATGATTATTCGATGTTCCGGAATGTTCCGGAATGTTCCGGGATGTTCCGGAATGTTCCATGTTCCATGTTCCTGATTTTATCGACCACCTACAGAAGTTTTCAACTTTTTTAAGTCTAATGACCTGAGTTTTAAAACTTGTTTTTGTTGCAAGCAAATGTAATAAGCTCATTTTATTTTTAGGTAAGCTTACAAATGGTAACTTGACACTTGACACGTTTTTCGGGGATGAGTGGTTGCGATAGAACTGATGAATCTGTTATTTTTCTTGTTAATTGTCTGTCTAGGGACATTTTTAATTTGTTGCAAATTATAAGTATTCCAATAAAGGGAATTTCAAAACATTCATATTTGTCGGAGTTTTCTAAAGGTTTTACATTTTAGTATGGAAAGACTCCATGGCGGCAAGTTGAACCGCAATTTAATTAAATCAGACTTGAAGTCAGGCCAATTGGAAAATTCCAGACGTAACTAATCGATGACATCAATGAAATCAATGAGTAATCAGTAGGTAAACGATAGGTAATCAGTTGATTAGTCATTGATTATTGCCGATGATCAATGAGCAATCGATGACTAATCGATGGGCCACAAAATTTTTGGTCATCGATTAGTCATCGATTGCATTGATTGCATATGTGTGCCACGAGGGACAAATCTACCATATTTCCGAATTTCTAGCCTGGCAGCAAGGGAGGCTTTATATTCCTTCAACCGGACGCCAAAATCGTTTTTTTGTTGCTCACGATAAACGGTACGAGGCGTTTCTCTCAAGTGGGGAGAGCACTGATTCCGCAAACCTAAGGCACAAAGAAGTAGTCTGCTTGTGGAACAAACATGACTTTCTTGTTGGGCAAATTAAAAGAATGACAACCATTCCAACAAGAAGAAAAAATGCCCATCCATTATTTGATTGGAAACTATCGAAAACGGACCATATTAGACTAGTGGTTAGTTCTTTTGTTTGTAGCTTGGACTGTGAAAATTCTGCAAAGATTTCAAACAAGATGTTCCGTTCACGAAAATACACCGTCCTGGACTCTTTTCAAATCGTCCAAAAGATTCCAGCAGCTCCATCTTCTGAAGGCATTCTTTTACTCGATGACAAAATTCTTTCAGAAATCGAGGGCCACCGGCAGAGACTGGAGATGCAACAAAAGAAATTGAAGGAAGCCCAAGAGACATAAAAGAATGAAAAAATAGAACGTATGAAACAGGGACCTGCCGAAAATATGACAATAGCGGTTCCAAAACAACTCTTTAAAGATAAAGGAATCGCGTTTAGCTCAAAGGCCAAAAAATCGGAACTTGTACAAATATTCAATACTCAAGCTGGTTATGTAACTGCTTATGACGGATGTTTCCCTAAGCCGATCGCGAAGCAGTTTTACTTTGCTGACGAACACCCACAAAAAAAAAATCGATAACCACGTAGTCGATTCTTGTCAGCGTACTTGTTAGTTTCATTTTCAGACTGGTTGTTACTGTTCAGTTGTTTTGTTATTAAATAAAGAGTTGGGTAAAGTGAAATACTGCACAATTGAGAATCATCTCAGATTTGTGATTAGCACTTTGCGTCTCGACTTCGTCAACAGGAACTTCAGATACAAGGAAAAATGCGTCTAACACAGATAAACGAATCACAAACGAAAAAAAAATGGTACAAGAAAGCAAGAAAAGTGTCTTTCTTGCGCACTATAATAGTCGATGAATAATCGATGGGTCATCGATGAGTAATCGATAGGCCACAAAATTTTTGGGCTTCGATTACTCATCGATTACTCATTGATCATCGCCAATAATCAATGACTAATCAACTGATTACTCATCGATTACTCATTGATTACCAATTGATGTCATTGATCACCGATTAGTCATGTCTGGAAAATTAACATGACTCCTGGCGCAACTTCTGTTGCATGGGACATTTTGAATTCTAAAACCATCTTGGATGTTTCAGGATCACCCCAAGGATCTCAGTGGAAGGGAAGAGAGGTGAGCATGCTGATGCGTATTACACGTGGACCTTATGGCACAGGTGCAGCCAAAACTGGTGTTGAAATGCTCCACCTTAGAGTCATGTTAGGCTATCTTACTCTCATCGTACTAAACTAGATTGTATGTTCCCTGCAATGAATGCATTGAAAAAACAAACTTACACCTGACATTTATTTAACAAAAGTTGTGCTGTTTAAAATTAAACGGCATTAAAGAGAACATTAAAATACAACTACAAACGCAGTTGCAAAACGTCACATACTGAACTGAAATAATGAGAGCCCATTCTTGTATGCAACCACTTTTTGGAATGTCCAAGGTGATCCTTCGACTGTGTATGAAACAATTCTTGTTGTCAGTAGTATTCTAGAAAGTTTGTTGGATGTGACAAACTTGCACTGTCAAATGGACAATGTCCTTCGTAGAATTTAGACGTGGTGACGGAAATTTTGCATTACTATCATTCCATTTGGAAGTATGCAAGACCATAGCGAGGTTCTTGCCTGGGTAGGGGGCGTGGAGAAAATGTCACGAGATACAAGTACTTTTTAGGTTTTTTATTTCAAGTCTATTTAATATGCACCTAGCAATAACTCTCTGATACCCCCGGCCCCTCGATCGTTTAATGTTGTGTAGGTGCTTTGATCTGCGTAGCCTTAGAAATAGGAAAATCAACATTGTTTGGGAGGAAGGGGGAATGTTTCCAGGGCGATCAAAAACCAATCACATTTGGGGTTTTATTAAAGAACCAATCAAATTGTCGGTTAGAACATGGGACGGTATGTTGTTAAAACAGATTGCACAATTAAAAGAGGTAAATTTTATGTCTCTCAGAAAGTTACTTTTTCTTTAACTCTTTTTGTTACTAAAAAGGCTCTTAGGTGTTGGGAAGGGTTATGTGACAAGAAAACCTCCCAAACTCTGCAAATTTCGTGGCTTCTTATAAAATTTATACTTTCAGAGGTCTAGTTGTTTCACCTTCAAAAGTGTCTTCTCGTTTAGATGGCTTTTAAAGTCGATATTAATTTGAAATGGTTTCTTGGAATGTCAAAACAGAATAAGACCATGCTCATTAGATTAGTTCTTGTTATAAAATGAGTCCATAAAACTTGCCCACCGATTTGCTTTTACCATTAGCTACTATTACTGATTGTACAACTTAGCTGTCTTGCTAGGAAAAGTTCCATATAGAAGTTCTTATAAACAAAGCTACTGATCGAATTGTCAAAATCAAACCTCGATAAAACTAGGCTTGATATTACACTTCTTAAGATGAAACAAATTCATTTTTTGCTGTATATTGTAACCAAACTTGTTGGATTAACCTAATCACAATGCTGCTACTTCCAGGGGCTTTTAATTCACAAAACAGTAATTCCTGCACGCCTTGCGTGCCTATGTTTAAGATAATCGTAATAGGTCGTACTAGTCTATAATGTGGAAAAGGATATGCAAGAGGCATCTAAAGTGGTGTAACAGCAGATTTCTGGCACACTGGAGATTGCGTGAAAACTCAGAGGACTCATTTCAAGTGTCCATATCTAGCCATATCCAGAGGTTGTCATTGAGGAACTTATGCGCTAAAACTTGACAAAGACATGTTTGCCTTTTTAGTTTTACCAAATTAAGATCCATTGAAGAAGAGGTGGAATTATGAGTACCTCAAACTATTACAATGATTTTTTTCTCTTCAACTTGTTGAGATTTCCTTTTAAACTTTGTTTCAGATTTATTCGACTTGTAATTTTTTGTCCTAAATTAAATCCCTTATAAAAGAAGCGTACTGTGGTGGACACAAAGGTTTAGGGAATCTTGTACTACTGCCATGTTGAATTCGTAACCGTAGATAAACTTTTGAAATTTACTTGTTTTGTTTCTCAGTCGTGGGGGGGACGGGGGGTGGAACAGTTACACAAAAACATACATTAGCAAGATTAAGGGAATCGAGTTTCATTTCTTTAACCGTTTATCTGAAGCTCTCCATTCAAGAGAACCTAAAAGTATTAGGTTAACCGTAAAATACTGAAATAAATTGGCTTACATTAACATTGCTTCAGTTAAGACAGTTCAATTAAGTACATCAATATAATTGTAAATGTCGATGGGAATTAGCAGTGGCACTTCAAAGGAGGTAGCTATTCGTCAATTGTTTCCAGATCGAATCGGAATTTAAATTCGGTCCGTTACAGAGCCGTATAAAGGCCAGAATTTGTCGAAAGCCTTCAACGTGTGCTAACACTCCATCGCTGTCTTGAACATCATCTTTCTGTTTATTTCGGCAAGCGGCCATCTTGAAACAGAGTTCGTGACAAATTATGGTAGCTGACTAAGACATTTGGGCGAAATAGGATTTTTTTATTGGTTTATTTTCATTTTGAGAACTGTATACAAGGGCACAATCATAGTTTAAGGAGACAAGTTTCAAGGGCTTGCGCCGTCAATTAAAACATTTAAAAATCATATGTCATGCGTTTTAGCTAAATTTTGATATGACGTATTTTTTAGTTGCAGTGCTCCTCTGGATATCAGCCTTCAACCTGTGAATCTTGTACCCTGTATAAATAAGCTTGAACTTACCCATCTATATCTTACCTTTTGTCGCGAATCGTTGAGGACTTTCCTAGCCGCCACGTATTGAAATGCCTGTTTGCTAATGGAAGTTGACAAACGACCTTTCACTGCAGTTAATTATTCAAAGGTTGGATAACAACGTCGTCTACAGGGCATTCACCAGATGGATAAACACTCTCTATTGTATAATGCTTTTGTTTCACTCTTATCCGTTGGATGGTGATCTATATATCCATTGAATAACCTACTATTTGAAAAACAGTGGCATGTTGATACTAACAAGATAAGCGTTTCTATTGTCGCCGAATGAGTAGACTACAGACCTCAGCATTAAATCGGAAATTTCCATTTACCTTTTTCAACAAATTAATGGGAATTTATGGAAAAGAATTCATTTACATCGGAAGAATAAACCCAAATGGTAACAAAGATGGAGTGAAAGCATAAGATTCAAGTTTTAACACTGCATGGTATAGAAGCGTGAAAAGTAAATACTGATTGTTTTGTAAACCACAATTATAAGGAGTTTAAAGACACTTCTAATGCCACCCTGAACTGAGGATGGTTACCTTAATGGAATTAAGAGCTGGTAAATACTCTGTAAGGAAGCCGTCTACGACCTTACCTATTGACAAACTGGTGAGGAAGCTGGATGAACCGACAAACGCATTTAGGAAGAAGTGAAATTGGTTAGGTGCCCATGTGCAAGCTTGGCTAAATCGGTCGTGTTTGTATTAGTTTTCCGTGAGCAGGTGGTTGTCAAAGGACGTGACCATAAGCGCTGACTGTAGGTCTAAGTTAAGGATGCCATGAATTGATTTCGTCCAAATCGGAACTTGCGCGTCTTTGCGGTGGCATAAAAGAAAACTGGTTGATTGCTTGTGGCTTGAATCTAGTTTAGAGAAATCCGGGTAGAGATGAGCGCTTGACAACCTTCTGTCCCTCAGTTTTACACCTTGAGCGCCATATTTTCTAAGTGTAAGAGTCTGAGGACAGGAGTTTGGTGGCAGTGAAAAGCAGCAGGCTTTTAGCTTTGCCATTATAAATGACAGTTTAGGATCTTTTCTTCAATGTGACTAATTTTCACACGCACGGCCGTCGCTTTCTTGCCTATGTACGGACTTGAAAATTAGTTTCGTGTAGAAAAAGAATTGAACCACTTCAGTTCTGTATTTATGGACGCGTAAATATAAATTTACTGATGTAGAATTACGCGACAGTGCGTGAAATCAACCTTTAGACGACAATTGCACGCCTATGAAAACCGTGCGTGTTTTAATATGAAGTAAAGCTAGAAAGTACTCAGTTTCCAAACCATTTAGCGGTCTAGGGTAGTTTGTGACTCATCTATTTCGCTGTTCGTTTTTCTGAAATGTTTGAATGGGATCAGGGAGTCCATCGCCATTTCATCTCCAGTATTTGCCAAGTTGCCATAACTGCAAATCGCCGATTCTCACTGAGAAATGACCAATATGTAATTGCGCATTTTCACAAGTGAGTGAGGCTTGGTAATCAAGAGAAACACCCCAACTGTACTTGAACAAGCCGACAAGTTGCTGCTCAAGGAAACGCATTAAAGGCAATTTACAAGTTGCATAGACATGTTTTCAACCATTGACTTTCGTTACAGCCTTCCAAGACTTGGCAATTACTGGCATATGATAGAATGCAAATGAAAAGAAGCCAAAAGCGTTATAATTGTCAGTCTTCGCCTCAAGGCTATCGGCTACGTTACGCTTAATAAACGATATTTTTCCTCTGTCGGCTTCCATTACATGGAAGCTATACAAGCGTTGCATGAGTCTGTTTTCGATTCCCCAAAAATGCAAGATGTTTACAGGCGCTAAAAAAGCAATTTTATCAGCAATGTTATTTCATGTTGAACACTACACATTGCCTAATAGGCGACACAAGTGATTCGAATATCTAGCTGTTCATTTACAAGTTCTTTTTTTAGTCTGTTTGCTTTGCACGTTTGACATTTTAAAATATGTTTAGAATCCCATCGACTTATGAACGGCTTACTTGGGCAAACGTGGCCTACCTTATGCTATAACAAATTTACTTTACTCTGACTATCTGACGCTTTTTTTCTCATCTACTGTTAGTTTCTGTTACATCCGCAAGGAAGGCTTACAAAAAAACGTTTAGTGCATGTAGTAATCCCACGGTGGAAAATAGGGATGTTGCCCGTACGGTACATGAATGCCTCGCCTGTGAAATTGGAGCATTCCAGCATATGGTACAATAGCCGAGGAGGGTGGCTCACACACATGCCAAGAAAAAGCTGAACCGGGCAAGGGCATGGAATGTTCAAGTGAGTTGTACCCACTGTCCAAAGCAAATGGAGGAAACTGTGCCGCTTTGCGTCTTGAAAAATCGCCTCGGCTAAAATCAGCCACGAAGCTGGGATGGATCCGCCAATAACATCCCGTCCTGTCCAAAGCAATTTCACCTCGCTGAAAGCACTCGTGAAGCGACAAATTGTGGCGAACCGTGTTCTTCCATCGTACTCTATTTTCTGTGAATTCGGGATAGTTGTCTTGAATGAAGCTGTAGATCTCAGACAAAGTGGTGCGTTTACGTGGAGAACTGAGAATAGCATAAGCGATAACTTCGATGTAAGACAGAGGACACGAATTTCGCTTTCCTTTTGCTTTCTTTTGCTGTGTTTCTTGCATGCAAACTTTTTTTTCATCGTTTGAGACACCAGACGATTTGCGAAGACTTTCCCTCTGATTCGTGTTCTCCGCTCTCTTCATTTTTCCAAATAAGAAAGTTAACTAAGTCAGCTCAACCTGTAAACTACCTTCGAACTTTCCAACACGTTGTAATAAGTAGTATTTAAGTAATGAATAAGAACACACCTTTTTGTCGCGTCAACTGCAAGAAAAAACCATTAATCACACAAATAACATTTTTGGTTTTTACAAAGAAACATTGCCATGTAAACAATAAAAGATGCTAAATAAAAGATGGCTTTCTGTAATTGTATCTTAGCCAAAACAACAAAGGACATTAATTTTGTATACTTTTGTTTAAGAGTTTTCCTTAAGGCTTTATAAACATTCCAGAACAAAACTGCTTGTTTGTTGCAAACCATGAATTGGAATTCATTCTTTGTAGCTTTGTCCTTTTTGTTCTAAAAGCAGTGCGAGGAAACAGTTAAACGGTATTTTGCAGTTTATTATTGCAACGAAATAGAACTGACTACCGTGTGCCCGAAATCTGACCTCAAACCCTGCCCGCGTTCACCGCTTGTTTTCGCCAGGTGTCCACGAGCGATTAGCATTTCCTTTTCCGTTTTTCCACGCGCATGATTGACGTAATTTTTAAAAGCCTTTTTAAAGCTACCCAGCACAAAAAGTTACTTAGGATTTGTCCTAGTTCCATGATTTATCGTTTGAGTCATTTAACGGTCTTGGATCCGTTTAATGCCATGAAAGCCTGTTTGAAGCTGAACAACTCTGACAGACTTCGCCTTGAGATGTAAATGCGAAACAGAATAGTTCCAAAACAAGCTGATGTTAATTGCCTCTGCAAAGGGGCTTTTAAAACCAAACGAAATCTTGGTTTATTGCCAGAAAACTGCCTCGATTTTGCTTTAAATTCGAAGTTACGCGTATGTATAAAACGATTTTTGTTAAATTTCCACTAATACACGAGTTTGTAGGTCCGACGGGCAATTGGAAGCGCGAATTTGCGAACGTTGATCACGTACTTTATTTCCTCATTGTGCAATCTTATATTTTGCTTTGACATCAAGAAATGAAACACTAACATTTTCACACCCCGACTGTATACTTAAACCTTATTATAAAATATATCTTTCATTTGTAAGGAACACGGTATTGATTCAGTGATGGTTAAAAGAGCAAGGCAATGTAAGGTATTCGCAACAAACTCGAAACAAACAATATGCTAAATGGACCCACCATAAACGGGGTAAATATTTTTTTAAACGGTATTTTCCAGCTGGTAAATGTCGTCCAGATGGCGGTAAGATAATTTTCAGCTGCTACCTGCTGCACAAAGAACATTGTGCTTTGTACGTTCTTGTAAACCGATACACACCCTGCACTTTTTTTAAGTTCCTTGGCCTCGTGTTTAAGAGAGTTCTATTGTGGAAGAACTTAGTTTGCATATTCAAAATGCGTAGTCATTCTTTGCGTCAAAGGTTAAAGCCCCCCGGTGTTACGTTACCGACAACTAAATTAAATACGCTTAGCTGTGTGTCAGTCCTGGGGCAAATACCGGACTCCTTCCCGCCGGATCGCTTTGCTCTTTGCCGCTCGCCCGCGTGACTCTAAGGTGAGCCTGCTCGCAGGCTACAAACTTCCCTAGCCCGCAGAACAGGTAGATTAGCGGGGCAGAGAACGAAAGGCGATTAGCGGGGCAGACAGCGAAATTACGTTCTGCTCTCTGCCCCGCTAATCCGCCTGTCCTGCAGGCTAAACCTCCCGGGCTACATGGACTTTCGCTGGTTGCTGAATGCATGATGGTTGGAAAAAATGTGTTCCTGTCTTAGGATCTTGTTGTTTTTGTGAGGAGAAATAGGATTATCGAGCTAACATATCGTAAAGAATTTGCTACGTACTGTCAAAAGATCGGTTATGATGGATAACTGTCCTACTAGTTGAGCAGGTTCGGTTTCTAGGAGAAAATGAAAGCGGTGTGCGGTTTCCAAGGAACAAAATATGGCGGGTTGCGGAATATACGGTCCCCTATAAGAGACTCTTCTATCAGGCAAAGTTGGTTTATTCGTCAGCTAGTTTTATAAATATACAAAATCGTGGTATAACCACTGCTCCGATATATACAGTTGAAGTGATCACTGCGGGATTCAACTGACAAGGTCTAAAACAATGTACACCGGCAATATAGTAGAACAAAGCTTGGAGATACGAAGTTAAATTCGACATGTAAAAAAAAAAACAGCAAATGACAAACTCGCCTTCAGGTCGATCTTTTGACACTGTGATTGCTTCTTTTCTCTCACTACAAATCAGATACCAACTCGTTATAGGCACTTCGAAACATCATGTTGCAGAATTTCATTGATTCACATACATAATTCAGAGACCTTTGTCTATTTGTATGCTAGACGTTACTGATGTGCCAAAAAAAAAACCCACGTTCTTTCACTGATACACGCCATGCCAGGACATACCCTCCTGTTTCCCCAACCAAGGAAGGAAATAAATTCAAAATTATCCAACATAATTTAGCCCGTTTTCCTCAGGTCACTGCAGTGCTGCTCAACCATGTTCGGTTCTCGAGCTCTATCCAATTTTTTTTTCCCAGCGTTTAATATACTGAGAAAGATTGGCATGCTTGCAGGTTACAAGGTGCAATTATGAAAATATAATGACAAACGCGTTAGCAACATCGGAAATAATTAAGGCAAAAATACATGAAATGTCTTATAAATACCTAGTTTTAATTCAAAACCAGCAGAGCGTTAAGTCCATTAGCTTCCATTCGTTGTCTGAACATGTACTGAATATTAAATACACTCTCCCTGTTGACTGAAGAAATTCATAATTATCCAACATAATTTAGCCCACTTTCCTCAAGTCACCGCAGTGTTGCTCAACCATGTTCGGTTCTCGAGCTCTATCCAATTTTTTTTTTCCAGCGTTTAATAAACTGAGAAAGATTGGCATGCTTGCAGGTTACACGGTGCAATTATGAAAATATAATGACAAACGCGTTAGCAACATCGGAAATAATTAAGGCAAAAATACATGAAATGTCTAATAAATACCTAGTTTTAATTCAAAACCAGCAGAGCGTTAAGTCCATTAGCTTCCATTCGTTATCTGAACATGTACTGAATATAAAATACACTCTCCCTGTTGACTGAAGAAATTCTGAACATTAAATAAATTATCCGGCTAGAATGATCAGAAAAAAAAAAATGACAGTTTATGTAAAGTAGATTGCTTTATTGTAGATTGAAAGTTCTTCCTCCTTAACAAAGCGATATACTTCTTTGTCGTGGTTTGTCACGTATGGGGCTAACCTCTTGATTTCCATTTCAAGAGGTATTTTTTTCTTTAACATATTACTTCTACTCTTGAATAAAGTATTGTGTTGTATTGTTTTGTTTTGTATTGTTTTGTATTATTGTATTGTGGTAGCAAGATGACTGAAGTCCATCTTGCCTTAATTTGCAATGGTCCTTTTACCGATGTCACGCTTTTCCGATTTTCTTAATCAAACAAAAAATAAGCCTCGCCGCTCGATTTATCATGCCGAATTTAGTAAACACGCGACGTTTCATGACAAATCCCTTGCAAAGTCATGCAAGTATGGAACCCCAACCTTGCCAATTTAGACAAAGAAATGTCTGTCAGGGGACAAGCGCTGCCATGCCCCCTTGAAATACATTCCCTTGTGAGAATTGGTAAGTTTAGGGTTCCATTTTTTTCACGAGATTGCAACGGATTTTTATGAAACTTCGCATAGTTACTAAATTCGGTATGATGAATTGATCTATGGAGGTGTGTTTCTTTCTGTTTATATGAAAAATACGAAAAATTGTTGATATTGCGTGACACCAGTAAAAAGGGCCATTCCCGGTGCCGGCTGCGTTGACAAAGAGAAAACTAGTCAATAAGTGCGCTTTAACAGATCAGGAATTCCTATTGTTTGAAAATTTCAGGTTCTTAGAAGTTATTTACTGTCATAATAGATTGTCATTCCGCTTAAGCCAAATTTGAAGGCAAGAACGAGGTAATATGAGCGATTTTGGTTTTAACGAAGCCAATAAGTGACCAAAACCGCTTTAGGCTGGCATACCGAAACGCTTGAACGACAGAAAATGCATGCTAGGTAAACTTTTTTAAAACTTTATTGTAGGTTTTTAAAGGAAACGGCGTTAGCTTTCAGAGCTTTCCATCGAAATTCAAAAACACTACATACTCCAATACAGCTCTTGTAAACCCTTTTAGCACGCTTTAGCCACCTGTAAGATATCATAATCTGAAACCAGGAGCCATAATCGGGGACGGAGACCTAAGTCTCGGGATTCGCGCGCACCCATGATATGGGACAATTTTTCTATTTTTAGAACAAATTGCGCCATCCTGACGTCATATATCCGCGCGGATTCACGCACATGTCAGGGGCTCTCGCGTGGATGTTGTCACGTTGCGCGATCAAATGGTGAGAGTTGAGAGATTCTCTTGCGTATTTTTCACAGCGATGGCAGGGAATAAGGCAGGGAATACGAACCAGGGCGCTTATAAGTAGTTTTATGCTCTGAGCTAACGGAAAAAGTGGGTTTTTCAGGGTCGAAAACAAGACTTCAATCTCGCGCTGGGAATGAATAATAAGATCTGCTCACGCTAGTTGTAAGCTTACGCGTATGCTTAAGAATATAGCAAGAAAACTCTCTACTCTGGTATCGAGTTAATTTGTGAGTTTCTCAGACAATGTTTAATCATAACCAAAACCTGTTTTGATGGTTTCTTATTGTCTCTGCTTGTTTGGTGAGTTTGCAAAGGTTTTTGAAAGGAAAGTCTGACGCGTACAATTAGCTCATTTGCATAGTGCAGCTCGTGCACTTTCAAGTCCGAGTCGCTGTTTTCAATTGTCAACAAATCTTGACAAAGATTTCTTTCGTTATCTTTTGTGCTAAGATGCTGCAACAAATTTCACGAATGCAAAAAAGGCTACTAACATCATGTGTGTTTCTTCAACATAAGCATAGTGAAGTTTTACACTGCGAAAATGAAAATAGACAAGGAGTTTTGATAACTCGATCAACAAAATCGAAATCGTTATTCCAAGTTGATTAAAGAAAGCGTCATCGTAACTTTGCTGATTGTTTCTGCTTTATTCACATATTTTCAGCTTAGCTTTTAATATGTTCTCAAACATTTATCAATCTTAAACGTATTTAAAAACCATAGAGCTATTGTTTGAGTTCGATGTACGCTTTCACACGAAAGTGCGACGGAAGTACAATTTGTCATGTTTAGTGACTGTACAAAACACGCATCGGCGGGCGCTCTCATTCATCGACAACAGAGAATTTACTGGATTTTTACACGAATAAAACTGAGCAGTATCTACGGACGTATAGTTATTAAGCCTCGATGAAACATCAAGCGTTGCTTACAATTCAAGCGAAACTCAAACTAGCAATTATTTCGTTTTACTTTTCGGTCGCGATAGACTGACAAATTCCTCGCAAGCGTGTGGCAAGAGGAGCTATGAAACTATGAAGTCCTGAAGCTCTGCTATATCTAAATATATCTACCTAGTGTTTTGCTGTGTAATGGAAAAGCTGTTAATCTTCAACATATGTGAAATTTAAAGTGGAGTAATGTACAGTTCATGTAAAAGAAGCATCAGTCGGAACACAACTTGGTCAGCGATAAATATAAGCTTACAGCGGAACATACCTAAATTCGACACAGTCTTACTTCACTCAAACTGGAGCAGCTTACGACGAAAATACTTAAGCAAAATCCCAACAGACGTAAACGCGTTGAGTTGTGGGGCAAAAATATGAAACATTTCGGGAATTTCGGACGCCATTTCCCCCGCGCGATATCCGCAAAAATCCTCGCAGCATGTACGCGCGTGTGCCACAGGTGATGGCGCAATCTGTTCTAAAAATAGAATTATTGTCCCATATCATGGGGACAACCCCAATACTTGAAATGGCGCGCGCTTACGGTCTCCGTCCCCGATTATGGCTCCTGTCTGAAACCCAATTAAATACCTGCTAAAATACATGATTTGACCACGTGGTCACAAAGTTATGTTATAATTCACTTCACATCAGCCGCTAGAACAGTGTAGGAAAACAATATACAATAAATTCCTAGACTTTCAGATTTTCTACTTTAAAATAATTGGAAGGCTATGGTTGTGCTCATGAATAATTTGACTCATATGAAACCTGGCTTAAAGCTTTAAAGCTTCCAGACGCGTTTTCCGCCCACTTGGAAAGCGTGCTTTTTTCGCGCACTTGCAAAGCCGCGTAAAAATTGATCGACGAATGTATCAAAAAACGCGACTGAGAACTTTTTAGCACATCTGCATCCCTAGAATTTTTTAATACATTCCTTTGACCAGTATCTTAACTTGGCTATTCAAAAAAATTGTTCAGATTTCAATTTTTAAGAAAATTATTATTTGCTATCGGACTACCATAAAAACACTTTCATTTCCTGCGCGTGTTACCTACCTGTCAGGATAGCTTCGTCCAAACCGATATAAGTTCTATTGACATTGTATTTATTTACGTGTTAGCTGCGTGCGCGACAGCTCCTGACCTCTCGTGGTCTCCATGTGTCGCTAGGTCTATTTTCCGCGGACATGGTACGCGCCATGTGGTTCATTGAAAAGCTCTCGGGGTAACCTGTACGCGCGTCTGGAGAAATTAATGCGTTCCAGTGACTGCAAGTCAGCTGACCTTACAGCAAATCACAGTTCACCTGAGCAACGGCCTAACAGGTTGTCATTCGGAAACAGGTTTAGTTTTTTTATATATACACAGTCTTCAACTTCAGTGGCGAGAATGTGGAGAAGCTGCCGATTAATTCCGAAAATTGATTGTTTTGTAAGGAAAGAAGAACCGCAGAATGGAAGTAACTCAAGCATAGCTACCTCAGGAAATGATATTTTCGGACTAAAGAATGAAATAAGACGTAACATATTGACGAAAGAACAGAAATTTCAGTCCTTCAAGCAATATCACTTCCTGATGTGGCTACGCCCCCGTTACCTCGTGCCAGAATACAGCAAGTACCACGCACCTCGTGACAATGTTTGTTTTACCGAGAAAAAAAGGACATGACTTACACCTTGGCATCAGATCAAGGCGTTCTCTAAATTTAAATATTAAAAACTGGATAATGGGATAATGCAATTCAAGAGTTTTCATTGGCTTAGCCATCATGGTATTTTGGGGGCGTTTATATTTACTTTTATTTTTTATTTTAGTTTCTCTATTTTGGGGGCGTTTTTAATAAAACAATTATTCTACTCGCGCTTGTTAGATATTTGCCTCCTTCGTGACGAGCCCAAAGTGCGGCTAGTTGTATATGAGATGATAATAGCCAAGTCAGCGCTACGCGCCTCGTTGAATAATTGTAATTACAGTTAATTATTTCCTGAGTCTTCGATTACTTCACTCATGACGTCACACAACCTTACCTTAAACACGTACACCCGCAGATATTAAGCTGCAACTTTTTAATCAAAATGTTTGTAAACAGATCAGGTATGTGGCTTATCTGCGAGAACATCTGGACAATGAGCCGTAATTTTGTATAAATTAACACTTTTCATCGAAAATTTGTAACTTGTAATTCCGTATACCAAACTAATAAGAACTTAATAAAACTATACCATGTTACACATTGATCACTGCTTTTCCAAGTTTGGTGGCTTCTAACAGAGCCGTTTTTGTTCACACGCACAAGCTGACATCAGTTTTTATGTTTTGATGTTCTTTCTTGGTTAAGGTCGCCCGTTCTTGAGCAGCTAAACGTCACTCTGCAGAAAAAAAACCTTGCCTTGTCTTGTATTAAGATCAAATGAAGCTTCGAAAGCTACTCCTTCCCAGGGCTCCATCTGCTTATAAATTGCCTGGCTACTAAACTACAAACCAACAAACGAACGAATGAACGAACGAACGGGTTCAGTTCGGCTAATGCCACTTTTGGGCATGTTTTGATTCACGGACCAAAACAGCTGATTATCCAATTAGCGCTTAAATTTGGGGTCACATGGTGCGGGGTCTGTTGTCATAAAATTATTTGCATTTGTCAATCAAAGTCGCGATTAGCGATGAAGTCGATGATGAGTTGAATCAAACAATTAATCTCGCAATCTTCTTTCGTTTTGTTTAATGGCCGAAAATCTGATTGTAGAACTGGAAAAGTGCAAGTTATATCTCTCGGCCATAATCTCTCTTCTTGTCACGCATGTTATGTGCAATATTGAGCTGTAGTTTACGTTAGTCAAGCTATGAGATACGCGTACGAGGTCTGATTTCAACACAGTCTGCAACAATTCACGCTGTATTGACGGAGTAACGTAGCGTGGCATCCCTAAGCTTGTATCGTGCGACGTCTAGAGCTAGAAAATTTACTGCGATGTTGCAAACTTCACCTCGGTAGACGAAAATTCATATAACAAACAGGAAACAGATGAGGTCTTACTGATATAAGCCAAACCTTGTGAGTATGGTCAATAGTAATAGATATAGCGATCAATGAAATTCATGCAAGAACTGAGTTAACAAGGCCTGTGAATCAGACTCACAACAGCTATCTTTGTATAAATGGCTCAGAAGAAGCCAGAAAAATTTCAATCGAAATCAAGAAAAATGGCACCCGTGGAAGACGAGCCAACATATTCCAGTATATTATTAATTAGTATGGAGCTGAACAAAGAGTTTCCAGCAATCTGATTGGTTGAGCGATTCCTTATTTGACGCTTTAGTGTAAATCTACTAGCGGTCTATCACGTATGCCGTACTCTGAGTGGCTACGCTACTCACTATCTATTAAACAATTAGATTATATTTATGGGCTCGAGATTTCTACCACACGATAGTTGACAAGGGCGCAGTCCGAGTCAACTATCACGCATAGAAATCGAGAGCGAATAATCTAATTGTTTTAGTATAAATCTACCAGTCGTTCAAAACTTTATTCAGATGCCCTTCACAGACACTTCAAAACCGCAAAGAAGCGGCCGTCATTGTGGTAACAGCCACACACTGCTACGCTACTCACTGTCCATCACAGATTAGTAGATGCTGTAATCTGATTAGCTAAACCATTGAACACTATCAGCCATTAGTGTGCAGTGGCTGGAGGTCATCTAGGAAATGGCGACGTTTTTTTCGTTTTTCCAAAGTTTTGGAGGAACATTTTGCATTGATGCAAAATGAATCATTAAATTCCTAAGAAGTCTAAACGAAGGACTATGCGGTTTCTTGACTTTTAAAAAAGTTGAAATTATTGAGAAAAAAAAAAAAAACTGACGCGCGCGCGCACACAACTTCAATTTTAAATGACAATTCCATCGGAGCGATCTTTTTCAGGCGAAAAGTTTAATAACACGTCAAGAAATAATTGGAAACCATTATTTGATGTAAATTTTAGTAAGTATCCTACTAAAACAATTAGATTATGAGCTCGAGATTTCTATGAGGTGATAGTTGATGAGGCCGAAGGTAGTCGTGGTAGTCACATGGTCTCACATAGCCAGTAAATTACGAGTCCCAGATCTATAAACATGTGTCCTGTACCCTTGCGGATAAACAGCATGCAGAAACAAGGTGGCCATTTAGTTTTCTTGAAGACCAGCATGTCAACAGAGCGCAGTATTGAAAATGTCTGCCCTGGGACTCCTTGCTCAATCCGTTAGACTTCTAAGCTTTGGTAGAGATTTTACTTTTTCAACCACGGCTCGAAATGCATGTTTTCTTCGTTTGGTACTGGAAGGAGTTACCTCTGTGGTCGATTGTGTCAAATGTGTGCCAATTCCTGTTAAAAAAAAAAAAGCAGGATGACCCACCCCCATGGGTGGCCTTGTTAGCTGATCAAAAAATGATGCCCCACCTCCTCTCTTCTCCAGTCCAAACCCCCTCCGCCCGCCCCCCCCGCCCCCCGCCCAATACGTTTTGACTAGTCCCTAAAGGTTGGGGGACGGCTAGCGATAGAAATGTCTCTCAGTTTCGATTTAATCTGAGTTTACCACCTGGAGAGACCTAATCGAAGCGAAGAAGGGAAGGGAATGAACTTGGACAGCGAAACGTACATTTATCCTTAAACATAGACATAGACTTGATAAGCAGAGTCTACAGGACGCACCAGCACGGCCAAGAAAACAGAATAACTAAGTAAAAATGTACATTTGGGAATAAATATTACACTCAACTAACTACAAGTATATAACTACTACTAAAAGTAATCAAAGATTATGAGTGCGTTCGACGCCGTCACTTTAATATATATTCCTTATGATTTCACTAGCTGACTTTCAACCTCTGTCTATTGCTAAAACCAACATTTTTCATCAACAACCGAGGTTTTACAGACAGATACATCATAGTGTCAAAGCCCATGCCAGTGAAGTCAGTGAAGAGGTCCGCTCTATAAACTACGATTTGTTGATACATCGCGTGACGGCGCCAGTTTCCGTAGACTCACAAAAATATGTACCGGTACATTAACGGCCCCTGTTAATTTCTTATTAGCAGGAAAAACGGGCTGCTAGTTACGGATGGTCAAAGAACGTTTGTACAGCAACGGCTGTTCCGAAAACGCAGAGTGCGGAATGCGGAGTGTAAAAAGCACTCACACCGCCTGAAGTGGACCGCGGTCATTTCATTCAGGCAAAATGGTATATTCAACTCACGAGTTCACGTTTAGGAACAAAATAAAGCACAGTCCAGTTTTGACCAGATCTAAAAAATGTGACAAATCACGACTCGAACTTAAAATAACCTAATCAACCTTTATTTTTTTTATTTTTTTCACACGCCGCACTTCGCACTGCCCACTGCGCACTCCGTCTGTCGTGACTGGAACTAATCAACAAATGCAATCAAGCTACAGCCAGTGAAATATTCCCACTTTAACATCCCAAAGCAAAAAAAAAAGAAAGAAAGAAAGAAAGAAAGAAAGAAAGAAAGAAAGAAAGAAAGAAAGAAAGAAAAAAAAAAAACATCCTAAAGCCAAGGCGATTCAAAGTGGTAATCGTGAACATATAACTGATAAACTATAAACCACGAGTTACGATGATATCCGCTTTACGATGCTCAGCCTTGCTCAGACTGCCGCTCAGACTGCCGCTCAGACTGCCGCTCAGACTACATCGAAAACCACGAGGTACGCGATAGTCTTTGCGTATATGACGTATGACGACTTTCAAAATGCAGACGTTCGACGAAAAAGTCAAAAGGATCAGCCTTGAAACCACAGGACACCCAAATTTATGAACTGCGTGAAATGCTCGTCATTCTAGAGGGAGACTGAGTACTAGTCAGAAATTTATTTCTGGATAATGACAAAAACTCACAAGGGGGGATGCATAGCGAGTGTGGCAAAAAGCGCTTTTCCTTTCCTTGCTGGAAAAATATATCGAAGGAATGGAATATGCTGTGTGACGACAAATTTATATTAAAAAAACTGTATTCTTTAGATGGCTTTTAACTGAAATTCATCCCCTGCATACTTTACCATTATGATGAACGCATATCTGTCCCTACCCTCTGATCCCTACTCTAGAAACGATACGAAACGTACTACGCAAATAGTTGATCCCGTGACTCCTCGCTTTGTTTTCAGTCACTTTATTTAGCTGACAAGGCAAGTGAGACAACTGGAACTCCTCCGACGGACAGCCATGACGAACTTGCTTGTTCTTATGATCTGTTTCTTTTACCATGTCGATTCTACCAGCTCACTCCGTGCAAGCACGGTTCGAGAGCTGACTGGGTTGTATTCGAGAAATAAGCATTATGTTTCGTCTTTAACTGCCGGTGGAGGTTTGTTACCGAATGTGTCTGAAGCTTGTCAGAACGCCGTCCTTGGTCTTCCAAGGAAACCGGAATTCGGAAAATGTAAGTAACATCTTGAAAACTGTGTTAGGATTTTGTTTTGAAGATGTGCGCGTTGCAGTAAGCTTCTAAGAGCTATTGAAAATCTGTCAGATCTTTCATGTAAGTTCACGTGTAAGCAGATTTCCTAACACCCGGGATCGGAGTTACAGGCGGTGCATTTTGCAGACTGTAGAACTGAATGTAGACTGATTTAGTTTCATTTAGGCCTAAATAGCGTTCCAGTTAGCTTGAGCATCCCTCAGGTTAGCCTGTTGACAGTTAGCTCTCGAAAAATGGAAATGGGAATACGTCATTTGTTAAATGGGTGGGAAATTACAGCCCACTATTTTTGGGATTGAATTGATCTTTCCTAATTAAGGACGGTACCTAGATTTGTTACTGGGCACACGTTCTGCGCATCACACAAGGCATGGTTTAACCGCCACATGCATGCTAGGGTTGGCATTGACATAATCAAATATGCTACCAGCAAGTACATGACTAAAATGAAAGCAAAATTTTCCTGCTGTGACCAAACCAATTTTAATGAACCTGTACTAAACCCAGGAACACCAGAATAGCAGCTAACCACTAACAGGCTTCTAGCTGAAAGCCTAACTGTTATCTGTCAATTATTATACTGAAATCCAACTGTAAACAATTATACCTGCAAATGGTATGGTGTGCACGGAAAGCAAGTGTGCTCAAGAAACACAAATGGTTTACTTACTGGGAAGGTGACAGGAAAAATTGTAATGGGCACAGTATTCAAAAAAATGAATAACTTTAAAAAATGTGTCGTTACCCCTACGTTTTATGTTATTTATTGTACATTGAACTCACTATCTCTTTTCTGATTGGTCAAAAGCGTACAGTGAATTTTCGAAATCAGTGCCTGTGACGCCATCTCTGCAGATTATACAATAATCATGTCAAGGACACTCAAGGTCACAGGTTGCTTGCCATCAGTGATGAAGCAAAAACATGACTTCCATTTTTTTCGTTCAATGTATAATAAAACAATAATATTATCAGATTCGGTTTTTGTGATATCCAGAATAATCAAGGTCTCGGTAAGGGTTATCAGCCTCAGCCTTTGGCTTCAGCTGATAACCCCTACCTCGACCTTGATTATTCTGGATATCACTAAAACCTCATCCAATAATATTTTAGAAATGGAAGTGGCAAGTCCATTCAACACGTGATTAGATTTTAGTTGTGAGGAAAAGCTATTTCGACTGTATTTGAGCTGAACCAGAGGAAGGCTGTCAGAGACGCTAAAAGCGCTGTTGCAAGGAGTTTGTTATTAAAAACATACCAAAGTGGTTTTTATGTGACCATCTACCATGTAGTCCTAAGATCTTTGTAAATTTATATGTTTGATTTTCTATATGTAAAGGCAAATTCTAAAGAAATCTGTGTATTAAATGCTACATAGTACTTTTCGTTCCTTTGGGACTTGTTACATTGCAGTATCATGTTTGGCTTGCAATTTAATTGAACTGTAACATGAATCAACTGTAATTTTATTGTCAATATTATTTCAATTATGTGTTCAAGGAAAAAAGTTTCAATATGAAGATCGTTTTAGTTTTTGTACTGAAAAAGAACTTCAGATGAATCAGGTGCATTATCGTGAAGGGATGGAAGCAATTTCCTGTCACATAGATGAAGTATTACAACAAATCAGCACTCTTGTTTCATTTCTGCTTTGATTTTTTCATATTTTTTGAGTTTTCATTTGTCTTAAATTCCGAGCACTTGCGTTGATGAAGGCATTTACTGCTGAATTCCCAAAAATAATGGCTCATTAATTTTTTTCCCTTCCTCTTGAACCCTGAAATTAACAGTCCCCCCAAAAATAGCGGCGCACTCAAAAGTAGTGGCCCTTTGGAGTAGTCACTAAAAGAGAAAGTCTCTGTTCTCAACTGCGGGTCATGTGGATGGAACAACCTGACTGCAGGACTGAACATTGACTTGAAGAGCTATCTGTGATTTTATTTCAAACTTGACTGAATTTTTGTTCAAACTATGATTTATAAACTGTATTTGTTTAGCAGTAGAGTCAAATGATTTATGGTAAGGTAATCAGTTGCATTGCGATATAATGTGACCATTATACTTTCGATTCGCCCTACAGTACCAACTGGTTCAGGGCCTTTTTCTTGTTTATACGGCTGCATTGTTTATGTGGGTAGTTAGTAACATACATAAATGGAATGTTTAATTTCTTTTGTTGTGCATCCGCTTTGTCTGAAAGGACTGTTACCGTACAAACATTTTTTAACCATCCGAAAGTAACGGCTACCCGAAAATAGCAGCCCCTTTTGCCAGCTAAATCCGAAAGTAACAGGGGCCGTTACTTTCGAAATTCTACAATATTTTAAGATACCTTTCAAACTGTCACTTAGAATACATTTGGAGCACATTTGGAGTAACATTTCAAGACGAAGACATTCACCACGCGGACACTTAAAGAGCTGGATTAATTTGGGGTCAATTTAGCTTAAATATTAGTCGATTGTTTTTTCGTCACTTTGAAAACTGGAACAGCACATAATATTAGTTTACCTGTTTGCCTTCGTAAATTTTCAACGGTGCTAATAAAAGACAGCTTCGTCTCTTGCCTCTGCTTCGTTGTGGAAATGTTCATGTGCCAGCAAAACTGATACATGTACATGTACGTACATACATGCATGTTCACCAAAAATATTGCTCTTGCTTCGAAGTTCAAAAGGAATATACGTAATCATCGCACTGTTTAGATTTTCACCACTTTATTTATTTCCCAGAAAGGTCAGATCATGATTACGTTGGCAAAACAAAATTGCGTATCAGTAAACTTTGCGACGAAAAGTACCCGGCGCAAATGCTGGTGACTTGTGCTGGGTGCCGGCTCATTTTGAAAACCCTGTGTTGCAAAGATCTACTTTTTCCGCATGGTGCTAATCTGGTGCAAAAGCCTTTGTATTTAGGAGGGGGGTGAATAGGGGTATGCAAATCTGCAGATCCGTGCCTTTTTTTCACCAAGTCTGTCAATCCGCCAATATTTTTGTTCAAATCCAAAACCACAACCACATCTGGAAACAGAAGTGTAAAAGTTCAAACTTTAAGGTAAACTGGTAAATATGAATGCCATTGTTAATTTCATACAAATAGTAAAGAAGGCAACATGCGTGATGACTTTAACACAGTACAATTCCAATGACAGTCTCACACCTGAGTTTAAATGAGCTTTGTTCAAAAAAAGAAATAATTTGTATGGACTTATTAACATACCGACCAAGGCTGAAGAAAAATCTATGATCCAAATTTTAATTAAGACCTAAGATCTGAACATCAAGACAGGCACAATCCGGAATCCGCGCCCAAAATTCATAGCTGATCCACGATCCACTGTGTTTTCAAATTCTGCGAATTCGCTCGATTTACCACTTCAAAGCTGTTGAGCATTAGGGGCTGTTGATTTCATTCCAGTATGCCGAAAATTATTAATATTATAATAATGGTAGAAATGATGTCATGATTTCGGAAACTTGAGAATTTCTTAGTTCTTGATTGCTTCTGTTCTTTTGTATGTTGCTACATGAAAATTGGCTTTCTTCATGAGTATGCTAGTGACTATGTTCACGAAAAAATTATGGTGTCCTTTTCTTCGATACTTTAGCTTATCTCTCCTTCAATAGAAATTTTACCACATTTTTGTAGGGACTTGATAAGATACTGTTTTAGCTATTTACTTTGAAAGTTTGTTCAAAGAAATTGCTATACATGTAGATATGTTTTAAGTTTACTTTGTGCATATTTTCAGATGTTGTGATTGATCAAGAATAAACAGCAGTGATGTGCAACACAGACAGCCTAGTGTCTGGAGTGTTAACTTTAAACTAAACTTTTAAATAAATTCACTTTCTTGCCAAAATGAATTTTTCCAGACGGGGGTATAGATATTTTCTAGTGCAAGATGATGAAAACTTTGAACTGTCCAATTTTGTAGTTTTGTTACTCATGTAGTTATCCTGCGATCTTAATAAATTATTTGTTAATTTAAGATCACTCGATTGAATTGTTGCTAAGTAGTGATTGGCAGTCCAAACTTTCATTCGGCAGTGATATCTCTTTTGAAATCTTCCCATGTTCTTATTCCAAAACCTGGGTAGAACAGTAACTTAATAATAATGAGCATGGTGGGCTCTTTAATTTCAGACATTGATGCCATAGGAAGACCAAACAGTGGGGTGTTGACAGGAAGTCTTGTGTGGCTGGGGTCTTATGCCACATGTAAAACTATTCCTGATGCACACTATTGCCTTGCTCCTGATGTCACAGTGCTGATCAGGAATGGAAACAAATCAACTGTATGTATTGACAATTACTGAACAGATGCTTTTTAAATTTCATCCCCCTTAGTTGTTTAAATCAACGGAGCTCTCCTACTCAAGTGCCTGAAGTTGCTAAAATTGTACCAAAAGGAACTATTGTAAGATCCAACAGCTAGAAATGTACTCCAAGATTCTGTGAAATCCGGAATAAATCGATCCAGTTAAAGATCCTACAGAAGAAATTACCGGTACTTTTTTGCCATTAGATAATCATTCGATTGCCAAACCCAACCTTTGTGCTAATTTTGAGCAAAATCAGTGGTTTGAGCTGTATCACCTCCTGCCTGGTTCTGCCTGGGTTTCTCATGGACCCACTCTTGATTTATATATAACCACAGTTAAACTGCATCTTATTTTTTGTTTCTACCAACAAGGTAATACCTTATATTGAGTGGGGACTGTGCGTACCTACAACCTGTAGTGACGAAGATGTAGGTTTTGGGTTTGTGGACATTTTAGAACGTAAGTTGTTTTTCAGATTTTATTGCTTTAAAATTCTGGAGTGTTAAATAAGAGCCAATTTAGTAAAGCTTACTGCCTGTAGAATCATAAGCTACTCTTCGTGATCAACACTTCTAAAATTTGTTAATGCAAGTTGTCAACTTTCATCAAGTACAGTACCTTCTTTTTAATTTTTCAGTTACATGTAACTTTAAAATATCACTTAAATCTTAATACAGGTACTCTGTAGATAAAAAAAAATAAAATGTGTACACATTTTATTTTTCAGAGGCCTTATGGTATGGTAAATGTCTTGCAGAAATCTACATGTAGATAGATGCCAACCTAAAAAAATCAAAGTCTGGGAGATCGCATATTTTACTTTTTTTTTTTCATCCTAAAAAAAGGTGCTCAAAGTCGAGATCTGCCAATTAAATCTCAAAAATGTATCAAATATCAAAAATTTTCCCCCAAAATGCCATAAATTGGCCAAAATACGTCAGAAAAATTTATTTTATACGCTTCTATTCCCGTGGTCTGGGAGATTTGGTGACTTGTATGGGAGAGTGGAAAATTCAGTCTGTATCCAGGAGAGTTGGCATAGAAGCATGTACATGTATGTATGTATGTGAGTTAGCTCTTTTCTTGACAACTCTACGTGTACTTTGAATAGCTTTCTATAATATTAACTTGCGCCATTTGTGCACTTTTTACGTATAGTTGTGTCAGACCACTTACCTGCTCCTTACAAGGGCATTGTCCAAGCCAAAGTGAATGGTGTCTATTGTGCGCATCCATCCAAGTGGACTACAGGACCTATAATAACACTGTGAGTTCATTTGCAATATATATATAATTATATATAACAGGTGACGAACTGATCAACTGTAGATTTGGCTCGGCATTTTATTGCTATTTAGTTTCATACTACACAACTACTGTACACTGTAGCATACATGTGCACTGTACCAAACATGTATATATACCATCTAGTTATTTAGAGACCCAAGGAAGGGTCCACTAAGAAAGGGAACCTCTGTAACTCAACCAAATCACAGAATTACCATACATGTAACATGAGCTGTTGATTTATATAAAGTTGCTTGTATGTAGTTGCATACAGTTTGTTGTCCCATTGCAGTGGGATCACGCTTTATGACTTTGTGGCCACTCAAGTCTTGCTCACAAACATCCCCTCCAGAACTGGTTCTGATTTAATTTTGTTTTCACAATGTCCAGGTATATACTAGGTCTTCAGAACTTGATATTCTAAGGCCAAATCAAAACTACAAATAGCGATCAATACTGGTAAATGTACATTCTATAATCTGGTCTTGTTGTAATTACAAATTAAATCACTGTTACAGTAATAGCACAATAATGTCATGTAACAATTTTACATACATGTAATATTGAATGAATGTCTCTCTTTAACATAGCTAAATAACTCTTATCCAATAAATGCCAGTCAATTATAATAATTGTAAAACTTTAATGAGTACCCCATGCATTTGTGAGCCAAGATCAATAATTATAGTCACTGGGACCAAGGGTTTGAACTACTAAACAAGAGTTTCATAGGGGAACCATGCAAAGTGGCTTAGTGCAATCTTTGATATGGAACTTCAGGTGAATGGCTCTGCTCTATTAAATATCCTCCAGGAGTTCAAAGCACAGCATACAATGCCCTTCAGCAGAAATTTAATTGTGAACCAAAATAGGTTAGAAGACTGAAAATTTCAAGAGAATGTCAAATGTCACAATATATAGTGAATCGTGTCTGTCTGTCTATGATTGGCATCAGATGACATTTCTGGCTTCCACTAATGCTGTTAACATGTATGAATTATTTGTTGAATTTGTATCACAGACTGGACATGCATCCAACCATCTTGACTTGCAGAGAGGAAAGAGACTGGACTTTAGAGAGTACCAGAAACTGAGTCATCTTAATTTCTATTAAGTGGAACATTTTGATCAAGAAGAGTGAAACTTGGATGCCACTACATTGTAGTGGCCTAAAACACAGGATTAATTAGAATTAATTTGAAACAAACACCAATGTGCTCCCAAATCCTTCATTTAATATGTACAATATCTTCAGTTGTTTTCTGTAATTTGTAAAGAAGCAATTTTGTTTAAATATAAACATTCCTTTGCATATACAGTGTTGTCTGCATCATCATAGCATGTTTATGCCTGGCTGGGACCTTAGTTGACATGTGTGTGGTGCAAGAGTCTTGGAGGTTTTGGATGAAATCCGAAGTGGGGTATGCAAGAGTTCCACAGTCAGATGAAAGCGGATTGTTATCCAGTGGATTTTCCAATTACTCAGATGGTGAAGCTGCACCATTACTGAGTGGAAACTATGGTGACAGCTCATCATCATTATCACAAGGCTCATCTGTTCATGTATACCAACCCAATCACAAGGAGAGAGGTAATGTTATCTACATGTAATTTGGTAAAAATATATATATTTAAAATAAAGTTCAAAGGATTTCATTTTAACCCATTGACTCCTTTACTGGCTATGCAATGTAATTGGCACTAGTGGACCTTGTATTATGGCGTCACCTTTTCTCCTAGCCTGTGAGCAGGCACTCATACCCTGCAGCGCAAGCAAAAGAAGCCTCTCCATGGCTTGCTTCAGTCACTGACTCATCTCTTGAGTTATACCTCAACCTTATGTAGTGTTCTTTACTAAAAGCCCAGGTATTTTCCCATACCTGGAGAAAAATGTTGACTTTCCCTAGCTATCATAGATGCCTATTGTATTGTTGCCTATTGCCCATGCCTGGTTTCCACATGGCGTCGAGTAAATGTTAAACCGTTTTGGAACAATAAAAGAACAAATCAAACAATGGTTTCTAAAAGTCCAGCAAACCAAAAGAAACTGGAGGACATTAAAGGAAAGAAGATCACACACACGCTTAAAAAACAGAAGCACCTAGTAATCTTTTGTCAATGATAGTTGCTATCTAAATAATGGCCAGAATTAAATGTGTGGTGTTAAATGGCTGGAGTTTTATTTGAAAAAGCCTAGGATGCAGTGCTGTGTTTCCATGGGTTTTTAAACACTGGCAAAGTTTCAGATAAGATAGGCTTCTCAGGTCAGGTTTTAACAATACATCTGTATTAACTAACTTCTAATAAAAAACTCATATCTATCGGCCTGTTGGAATTCTTTGCTGATCAACTGGTACCTTGCTTAATAAACATACATGGACATGTACCTGACACCATAAGTATACAATGTACATTGAATGTTATTACGTACCGTATGTTCTGAACATATCAATAATGCGAGTCCACCTTGTTTACATGCTGACTGAGCAAAATCATTTTCATATTACTGCTAACATGTATTTATGTTCTGTTCTGCAATCTTCAACAATTTTGTCAGCCATCAGAAATTGTCCCAAATTTTCTGGAAAATGTTAAAAAATCTACGTGAACATGCATGCCTTTAAGCATTATGTCAGAACTTGTCAAAAACTCTTGGAAAATGTTCAAAAAGGTATTAATTTTGTTAGCACAGTATATTGAATACACTGATGTGCATGTAGTACTAGTGCGTGCACTTGGTGTTTGAAAGGTTACTTATACATGTATATGTTGGGCAGTCCCATTGATTTTGTTTCATTGGTTGTTTTTCAGGTTTTCTGGTCAATTTGCTTTTATGTTTCTCAATAATTCGCAACACCAGCAAAATAATGGACTGTTCTGTACCAACCAGTGCAATCACATCTCTGAATGGAGTTCGTGTTCTCAGCATGTGGTGGGTCATTTTGGGCCACACCTACCTCTGGCTTCTTTTTTACCGGACAATCAGTAAGTCAGTTCTACAAAATTATGCATTCATTGTGTTTCAGTCAAGGTAGTTCAGTTCAGTAAGCTACTGACAATAATAGTATTGGTAATGGTGACGGTGACGGTGACGGTGACGGTGACGGTGACGGTGACGGTGACGGTGACGGTGACGGTGACGGTGACGGTGACGGTGATAATGATGGTGATGGTGATAATAATGGTGATAATAATGGTAATGATAATAATAATTTGTAATAATAACAAGAAATTTGTTAAAATCTCTTCAGAAAACCTATTTACAAATCTTCACGCATTCCACTATCGTAGACTAAAATATTGATGAAAATGATATCATGAGGTCCTAAAATATTAATTCACAAGCTCATGCCATCATCAACCTTCCAGAATTGGTGGACACATGCCTGGTTAGGGTTTAAACGTCAGACTTTGATTATTATCATTATATGATGATGATGATGATGATGATGATGATGATGATGATGAGGATGATGATGATGAGGATGATGATGATGATAATATAATAATAATAATAATAATAGAAAAAACACCATTCATATACTAAAGTTTTGATGAAAATAAAAGTATTAAAAAGATCCTAAAACACTAATTCACAAGTTCACGCCATTATTCACGTTCTAAAATTAGCGCACAGACGCTTGGCTAGCGTTTAAGCGGCAGTCATCAATGAAGTCCCCTTGTGGAATTTTTTGGAAAGGTGTCATGGAGCCCCTCACACATGTGTGTACCGACCTTAAAATCTCAAAGGAAAGCAATGTTCTAATCCAAGTAACAGTAATGTGATAAATTCCTCATTCTTTTCTGAGAGCTTCTCGGTTGGGCGTTTGAGAAAGCAATTACATGTACAATCAGCTCCCATCCCACCATTGGTTTCAAAAACTAGGGGAGTGAAAGATCCCACGATTTCAACTATAAAAATCATTGATAATAAATAATAATCATAATAATAATCATAATAATAATAATAATAATAATCATAATAATAATAATAATAATAATAATAATAAGGTCTAGATAGCAGCAGACGTGTAAAAAGAACTACCTTCCCTCAATCAGCAATTACACCATGTAAATCTAAAATTATCCTTTTAACTTACACCTTTTCACGTTCTGTTGTTACTATTTGTCTTAATTAGCATTTTTGCCTACTTCTTAGTCAACTTGCTTTGTAATCATTCATTCAACTGAAGATGACAGAAGCTCTGTCGAAACATGTCTTGCAAACTTAAAAAATTGGTCGTTTTCCTTAAAAAAAAAAATAAATAAAAATAAATAAATAAATAATAATAATAATAATAATAATAATAGTAATAATAATAATACTGTCTGTTTTATTATTCTTGCAGATGATCTTGGTGTAGGGGTGAACATCATCCATAGGTTTTCTTTCCAAGCTGTGAATAATGCCTTCTTCTCTGTTGACAGTTTTTTCGTACTAAGGTATGGTACATGTATGTTTGCTAGTGAGTTAATCGATTCTCAAGAAAAGCCATCCAATATATAGCGTCCTTGTGCATTAGTCTTTTGACTGGTGATCAAACGAATCTAATATGAGGTGAGCCTTGTCTGGGCACACTTGTGCATATAGGTTAACTGGCTTAATGGGATATGCTTTTTTACCTGGTTACAAATACCTAAAGAATGCAGGTCATCAAGATAGATGACCGCTACTGAATTCAGAATCGAAAATTCTTATGATATTCTTTGAGAATGAAGAAATTATGCCTTAGCCTAGAGAGCGGATTTATTCCGGTTTCCGTTTCCTGAGGCAACTAGAAGTATTTCTCTACACCGCCCCTCCCCCAACCCTTTCCCTGGGGGTTGGATGCTAGTTCATCGCATTAAATTCAGAGTCCAGCTGGGTAACCATTATGACAGCATTTGGCGCCCATACAAACTTGCTATTTACATTACTTTGCCTTCTTTTGTTTTCATTCCTTAGTGGTTTGCTTGTGGGTTACCTTTCATTTCGCCGTATGGACAAGAACAGTGGAAGATTGCCGCTGTTTCAATTCTATTTTCATCGTTTTTGGAGGTGATTTAAATATTATTTTGCTATTTCTTCTGGAATGAAGGTAACAAAACTCTAAGTTTAATTGTATGTTTTTCTGTTTAAGAATCTGGTGTCATATCGTGCAGTTAATTTTTTTTTCATGATTAAGTCAGTTAAGTAAACGGTTTCAATGTTGCTATTGTAAATAATTAATGTCAGTATTGTACATGTAGGTAACGTCAGTATGTTGGTATTGTAAACAGTTACTAAAAGTGTTTTTTAAAAACGTACACTGTTTCTACAGAAAGAACCGACTACTGAAATCCGTTTTCCTTTTCAAAGTTGTAAAGAAGCTCATACTAGCTGGTATTCAGGAGAAAATCTCTTGTAGACCCAGACGATAGCATTTTCACAAATGTTCGTTAGTATTATTAATAGTACTTTCAAACAAACGTTCTAAACAACAAGTAGTTTAAGTAATAATATTGTTAATATGTTCTCTGCCTTACAGGTTGACCCCAAGCTATATGTTTGTTATTTTGTTTTATGCCAATCTGAATGCATTCCTGGGTGAGGGACCATTGTGGTATGGCAGCCAAGTACGAACACCGTGTGATAGTTACTGGTGGACAAATCTGTTATACATCAACAATTTTCATCCTTTTTCTTTGACTAAGGAGGTAGGGCACCGCTATTGTTTGTTTGTTTGTTTTTTTTTTTATGGATTTTTCACTCTTTTTGGTTTCTGCCAATTTATGTGCATGTTTCTTTGGACGCAAATAGAGAAAGCGACATTTCTATCGGATCATTTTCTACTGCTGAGAGAAATTGAAAATGTTTTGTCCGTATTTATGTAACATCAGTGGTGACCCAGGAACACTGAGAATGTAGGTACATGGCAATTTGTGAGATAACTGCAGCACTCTAAGTTCCATTGGCCAGAATGCAAACTGATCTACAGATAAGAATGCACGGTTGTTTTGTTAAATTGGTACAGTTGTCGAGTTTCAACGACCGAATACTCGTGATCTAAATAAAACCAAAGAAAAGGAAGTTGCCAAAAGTTCACTTATGCATTGGCTAACTACAAGAAGTGACCGACCTTAATTCGTATTATGGGTGTGATGGGCTCAGAGATAAGAGGAAATTTAAAATTATGGCAACCGGATCATTTTTTGTGAGTACAACTTAAAAATTTCGACCATCTATTTTAACAGTTGCTGTTATGCTAAAAATTACATGTATCTTTAGATTCATTGTTTTATCATATTTTGCAGTGTCTGCCTTGGTCATGGTATCTGGCGAATGACATGCAGTTTTACGTGATTAGTCCAATACTGCTCTACATAACCTTCAGGTAATAGCAGGGGTTTAAATTTTATTGGGAAGCAATTGGAGTGGCTAATTTTGCATGTTTAAATTTTCCACGTCGGGTCACAATACATAATATCTTTACCACAATTGCTACAAATCTCACAATCTGATTGGCTAATTTGCCGTTGTCGATAAGAGTTCAGACAACGCTGCTCGCGTCATTGTGTCACGCAATGCCTTTTTCAGCTCGCGCTCTAAAAAACATTTTCCTTGACGTTGATATTGTGGTAAATGCGCCTCGTGAGTCCACAACATGTGATCACTGTGATGACGCGTATCGTTGTCGATAAAAGTACAGACTACGCCAAACCACATTCGATTTGTTAAATTTAACTATTATTCCACGAGCGCGCGTTGGGTATGAGATGGTAGATAACCAACTCGTATAGAAAACTAAATAAAATAAAAATAAACACACACCCAAAAATCACGTGTGCACTTTCTTTATTTGGACAGCATGGTATAATGGCTCATATACATTTGTACCATGATGACTAAGCGGTAAAGCCAATGAAAACTTTTGAATTGCATTATCCAATGACCCAATTTTTGATAAGATGACATATTTGATCCCGTTTTACGACAGCTCTTCTACGTTAGGTCACAGCCTTTGGTAGCCATCGCTTTCGCTTTTAACAGGAAACACGTGAGCGTTGTGAAATTACTCAGCCCTCTGAGCAACTGGAGTTTTGTCACCTAGTGACTGTTTCTTACTATCATAGTTAAGTTCTTTTGACTTGAGCTGTACAGTTCTCTCTCTCTCTCTCTCTCTCTCTCTCTCTAACTCTTCTATTCCATATATGATTAAGTTCCAGCGCCTGCTGTAGATATTCTGTCGGATAAGCTCAACCTCATTCCTCATTTGATCTTCGCACGTGTTAACTCTCTCCTTGACTTCTTCATGCTCTGCTTGTGTAAATGTAAGGGATTCCTCTAGCGACTTGACTTGCTCACGTAGCAGAGAGATTTCTGCATTTGCTTGGTCGAGGTCAGTTTGCATATCTTCTAATCTCTTCGTGTTTTCCTTATCTTTGCTTTCCAGTACTGAAATCCGTTCTAGCATTTCAAGGTAAATAGTGTCGCCATCTTGGTCGCTATTAGAACTGCCTTCTCTCGCTCGCTTTCCTGGGTCTGAACTTGCTTTTTTGGTGGCATCCTTCTGCTTCTACACGTTTTGAATAGTAAAGGCTAAAGCCAGGGAGCCGGAGAGGTGTTTTAGTGCGTTTTCTACGAACTTTTCATCGCCAAAGCACACGTCTACACTCTAGCGCCTCATCACCAATCTCTCTGAAGTCAGAAATGTAATGTTGTTTGCTTTGAAGATTAACGAAGAAATAGTCAATTCAACGAAATTCTGTGGCGTGCATTGTTTAGGGAAGTCTAAACAAATTAGTGGAAAGCCCAGACCGGTCATTGCGCGTTTTACTTGTCGAGAAGATCGAGACCTGGTTTGGGGACAAAGATACAACCTAAAAGGCAGTCGTTATAGCCTTGCCGAGGACCTGCTTCCGACTGTACGGAAAATCAGAAAAACGATATTAGTACCAGCAATGAAGGGAGCACGAAAGATAGCGGGTACGAGAGCTACGATCACTGGAGACCGTCTTATTGTAAACGGAAGACGTTACACTTTTGATCAAATTCCAAAAAATGGAGTAGAGACAAGGAAAGCTGAATCACAAAGTTTACTCAGACTCGTCTTGATATTATTGTTTTTCCTTCTTCTTTCCTTTTTTTTTTCTACAAATCAAGAGCTTCTCAAATTTTGACGTCTATGTTTAAGTTTATTCGGAGTGCCAAAGAAAATATACGTTTGTTTAAGGTCGTTTGTATTTCTCAAAATTATCTGTATAGCCAAAAGCCAGTCTGAAATGCGAAAAATTAGATGTATTCTTTCGCGTTCAGGTCTTTTTGGACCTTTTGATGTCAATGTTATCTTTTTTTGTTTTATTTTATTTTAGTACGTTTAATTTTTCTCTTGGGTTGCGTTAGACACACGTTTTTCAAATGCTATCGGCAAACAATCAGACATATCTAGAATGTAAATCGGATGTTCTTTATATCAGCATGCAAAATCAAACTCCAAAATGCAAATTTAAACAGCCTAATCTGTCAGAAACTGTGAAAACTCTCGAACCGTATGAGCGGTTTGTGGGTCCTCTGGGATCTGTGGCAACACCCTTTGCTCTAATTCTTAATGACTAATCTTTGTGATATCAAAGGCCTATCAGTAAATGTCGGGGGACTAACACTCACTCACTCATCCTCTTCGCCCCTTCGTGAGTGGAGCATAAGGCCACGGGGACTAAACAAATCGCTAAAACGTCGCGCCGTGTTTAGGTGGCTGCATCGTCAAAACAGCTCCTTTATCTTCTTGCAAGAGACTTACAGTTCAAAAGAATGCGAAAACACCTGGCGAGCAGAATGGGGAGGGGAAATTGTCTTTAGTCTCAGTACAAATCATTGCAAAGGGACCATAATCCTTTTTCATCCAAAATTAAATTTCAAGATTGAAAAACAAATTACCGACAAAAACGGTAGATACATAATTTTAGACGGGATGTTTGCAGACACACGACTTGTACTTGTAAACATCTACGCACCAAATGATGTCCGTCAACAAGTCTTCTTTTCTTAAAGAAGTACAACATCAACATAAAGACTATGCAGAAGAAATAATAATCATAGATGGGGACTTTAATTGTACATTGACTGACATAGTTAAGAAGGGCGGTAATCCTTTCTCGCGGAAAATACCAGTAATTCAAGAAATCAATAAATTATGTTACATATGTACATGTATGAGCTAACCGACATCTGAAGGCGACGAAACCCAAACGGAGAGAAGTTTACGTGGCGAAATAAGTCTTCTAAAATACAGTGTCGTCTTGATTATTTTCTAATTTCCAGATGGCTAATGAACTTGGCCAACAAATGCACAATCGCTTTCGGTCCTGAAACGGACCACTCTGCTATTTTTGTTCACTTTAAAAGTGCAGAACTCAAACAAAAAAAAGGCCCAGGTTTTTGGAAATTTAATCAGTCACTCCTTAATGATGAAAATTATGTGTCATTGTTTCGTCTAGAACTCGAAAATTTCAAGCAAAAGTACACTGATGTCGAAGATTTAAATCAGAGATGGGATCTGATTAAAATGGAGATTAGAGGTGTTACTGTGAAATATTCCAAAAACAAATCTAGAGAAAGAAAATCCACTGAAACTATCCTCCAGAACATTAGTGATCTGTTTAAAAGAGCTGAAGCAGAACCAAATAACAAACATATAATTTGTGAAATTCAAAGCATCAGATTACGCCTAAAGAGGATTATGCAATACAAGACAAAAGGTGCAATTCTAAGAAGTAAGGTGAGGTGGTACGAAGACGGCGAACGCAACACCCGTTTCCTCTATAACGTTGAGAAAAGAAATTATGAAAAAAGACACTTGGAAAATTAAAATTCTCAAACGGTACCGTCACAAACGATCAATTCGAGATTCTGCGAGAGCGAGTGGAATATTATAAAGCTCTTAACACTTCGGCTACGCATCCTGAAAACTCAAATGATGCAGGTTCCGCCTTCTTCGAAAACTTTACCCCTCTAGAGAATACGGACGAGCAAATGTCTCAAGGAAAGGTCTCCGCTGAAGAATGCCTAAAAGCCTTAAATGATTTCCAAAACGAAAAATCGCCGGGGACAGGTGGATTACCTGCAGAGTTTTATAAAAGGTTTTGGAAAGAATTGCATCTTGACATGATAAAAACTTTGCTTTTGATACAGGAACTTTGTCAATTTCTCAAGGAAGAGAGATTATTACACTCATCCCGAAACCAAATAAAGACACCACAGCACTGGAGAATCTCAGACCAATCTCTCCTCTCAACGTTGGCTATAAAATACTGGCAAAAACAATTGCGAAGAGATTAGAAAAAGTTCTTCCAAAAATTATTAACCCTGAACAAACCGGTTACGTTAAAGGGCGTTATATTGGTGAAAACGTTCGTTTAATTTTGGACAAAATGTCATATTTAGACGAGAAAAATGTCCCAGGAGTTGCCCTTTTTATTAAACTCGTGGCTACGCGAAGCGTAGAAACGTGTTTGTTGCGGGGACTCCGATATGCAAATGTGTCACTCACTCACTCACTCACTCACTCACTCACTCAGGTGTAGACACTGTTCGTAATTAGTCGGCCCGAACGAGAGCGCCCGCGAAGGTTTGAAGTAACCTTAACGCATCTATTAAATACAACTAAAAGTGGTGCTTGAACCCTCAACATTTACATGTTGTGCCAGGAGTTTTTATTAATCGTGTATATTACAACTTAGGTGTAAAACTGATGTCGCCCTACAATTTAAGTTGTATTACAAAATATCCTAGATGATTGGAAAAGCCCTTAGGCAAACTATATTACTACGAAGACCTATGAGCGGGCAAGTGCTTTGGGTGGGTGGGAGGGAATAGAAAATATTCTGGACAAAATGTCGCATTGTAGCTCGTGTGAGAGCAAAAGACAGTGGCCAAATTTAGCAAGCACGTATCAAGATGCTAAGGTTCACTCTGATTGGCTGGTTTTCAGGATTCGCACGTGAGGCCATCCAAGGTCGATGAACGGATGATTAGCAAAGCACATAGCTCAAAACAGAAACAAGAGTTGTTGATTAACTGATATCTATTTCATATGTTCAATAAATTGTGATATTGTACTTGCTGTAATATTGCTATTTTCTTCTTTTTATTTTGTTTAGTTTTTCCTATGGATATTGTGTTTGTAAATTAATAAAAAAAAATAACTCATAACTCGCCAGTGGCTCGTGGTTCCACAGCCACTTTGACAATGTTATGACCCAGTTTATCATCAATAAGAGGACAGACGCATAAAACACTGACGTCAATTTGTTAAACTGTTGAAAATAGATTCCAATGGCCAGGACTTCTTGTTAGCGTGGGCGGCCTTCTTGGTTTGAGTTTAACTATCACTGCTGTGATAATCGGTGTTTACAACACAGATGTGCTTGAAGTTGGACAGCTCATAACGGGGTAAGCTATGTACATTTATGCCTGTTTTGGAACTAAGTGAAGGGCATCTTTGAAGGGGCCATGTTGGTGCTATCAAACAGTGGGAACTGTTCGTATAAGAAAAAGAACTCTTTCCCAAAGGGAAAAAAAATTGAGTTTTAGAACACCAACATGACGGCTGTGATGGCTCTAAACAATCCTGTTTGTAATAACAGATATGATATGAGAGTAAATTAGAGATCTCTTACTGCCGCTGTCCTTATAATGATGTGAACAAGCGACTCCTATAATAATAATATTTCATAAGCTTGAGGTTCAGTTTAATTCATACCCATACCGGCATAACTTTTATGACGAAACTATCAAACGGGGTTGAATTTGGAACGCTTATACACTTCGAGGAGATCAATAGAAAATAAATACCAAGGTTGAGCTACTGAATGTAACGGGGCCAAGTCGACCGTCGCTGTAATAATTTATAAACATCGAGCTCTCTACAGGTGCCCACTATTCCACCACTGGCGAACGTCTAAACGGATCTAAGAAAGCGAAATATTGCCATAAAAATAAATCATATTTGTAACTTTTGCCTCGGTGATATCAAGTAGACAGGAAAAAACGCGAAACGCATTTTATAACTGATTTTGTCATAACAACTCAGAAAATAGTATAAATACGGTATCGTCCCGTTTCTTTCTTCCACCTCCCACAACCCCCCACCACCCTTCACCCACTCTCCAAGAAGAAGAAGAAAACTGACTTTCGGAATAACTTTGAGCACTTCAATAGGAATGGGTCTGGTGTTAGCTTAGGCGGAGGTAAATCTGAAAGTTTTGAGATTTGACCTTTTCTCCTGTTTTGCCTCAGATTTAAAAAAGATCCAGACAGGGGTAGCTATAGCGACCTGGTGTATATCAAGCCTTATTGCAGGATCGCGCCTTATCTCGTGGGCATCGCCCTTGGCTACTTGATTCACATCGAGAAAGTGGCACCTAGCAAAAGCCCTTTGGTAAGTACATCTAGGCTACAAGAGGAAACTTTGATAGGATCTCCACCATAATAAGCGAAATCGCGAGAAGAGGCACCCGCCTCATGTCGTAATCTTATTAGTCAGTGCAAGTTGCATTCTTTTAAGGGAATGATTTGATCTAGTTTCCGATCTGAGAAAGAAGTTGGACGTCCAGACACTCAGGCTATGTAACTAGTTTAGTTGACTTCTTTCTTAATAGTGTAGTAAAATTAATGGCCAAGAGATTTTTTATTTTTAACTGAACGGGACGGACAGTAAAATCCCCATTCAGCGTACTACCCTCGGGCCCTGTGTAGAAGAAAATTGACTACCTTCTGGACCTTCCCTCGTGTCCTCCGTGTTAAGAATGTACATTATTATATCGCCTTGTCTCGCAAGGACTGGGAACTGCCGAATTCAAGAATATGATTGGCTAAAATCGATAGTGACCGTTTCTCTATTAAACTACTTCCAGTCTTCCCCAGTGTATGAGTATTCCGTGACGCCCAAAACGTGAAAATTGATTGTCTTTATTGTGGTTGTCACGCAGTGCTTCATAATGAGGAGGTTGCGTGACGACTAAATGTCGATTGCAAGAGTGCCTCATTAAAAAATGTGTTTCTTCCAGTTCAAGGTGCCAAGGCAAGTAGTCTGCTTGGTTGGATGGTTCTTGGCAATAGGACTTGGAGTGACTTCCGTGTATGGTGTTTACACGTATTATAAAGCAGGAGGTCGACCGTTTAACACAGCTGAGAATGTCATTTATGGGACTTTCAGTCGCTTTGTGTGGGGCTTGGCTCTGGCCTGGGTCATCTATGCTTGTAACAAGGGATATGGAAGTAAGTTTGTTTCTTATGTTCTAAACATCTGCCCGCTTTAATTGATAAGATGTTCATGAAAAGTCCGAAAGCCAGTGGAGTACTGTTCTCACAGCCAAGAGAAAAACGTTTTTTCCCAGATAACGGAAAGTCGGAATTTTTTAATCCTCTAAGGGAACTCCTAAATTTCCGCTTAAGTTAGCTAATATGAGTGTTTTCGTAGTTCGGCAGTGCATAGCAAGTCTTTAAAACTGACTTTAAACTGACAATGTGGTTTGAAAAACTGGAAGGCAGGAGTCGTGTCAAGATGATGTTGTGAAATTGTCTCATGGGTATGACCTTCAACAAGAGGACGGATAAACCTGTCTTGTTCTGCTGTGCACTCGAACAGTGCGTTATTCTTGTCATAAGAAAACTTGCATGGTCTTGTGCGTTGCCTCAGACACCGGGGATCAAGCATTGCAACTCAATGTTGATGTCGATGATCTTGTTTGCTGTCATCATTTCCCTACTAATCTTATCGACTATTGTTACAATTCCGGGAACGAAAGGTTTACGAAGATGAAATAACAAAATAACCAAGACCTAAAAGGTCCCTATGAAGAGAATATCAGGTTAGCCAACCACGAACATTTGACGTGTGTATGTTTCTATATTCTTTTTCCATTGTAGGTCTTGTGAACAAGTTTCTGTCGGCATCATATTGGATTCCACTAAGCCGTTTAACATACAGTGCGTACTTACTTCATCCTTTGGTTCTTGGCTCATACTTCGGCTCTTTCCAACATACCGTAGAGTACAGTGACAAAAATTTTGTAAGTAATGTTTAACTGAAAGCAAAATCTTGAATGGTAATTGTACTAACCGTTGCTGCAATCTACCCCATTTGGGCGAATATTGTTAAAATGTTACATCCCTTGCCATATTCCGGTTGTGATAAGAGCAGCGGAAAGCTATTGGTTTTCAGATTACGGTGTTCTAGATGTGGAGTTTATAAGTAGCCCGTGTATTTTAAAGTCAATTTTAATAGTTCAGTTCAGTCCATTTTCATATTCCTGGTCTTTTCAAGTGCAAATGACATTGATCTCCTTTTAATGATATTCCCCCGCATGAGCCTCCATTCCAAGCTAGTTCCAGTCCAATACCGAGAATACAAAAATGCATGCTGGGACCTCTTTCGTCACGAAACGGAGGAATGAGGTTGTTCTGACCTTGGAACAAGTAAGTTATGGGACCTGTTTTTCTTATTATTATTTTGCATTTACGAAAATGGAAATAATGAAGAAACCCCAAACGCAAACACTCTGGTTGTCATATCGAACCTTTCTCAAATGGTGATACAGGTAAAAACTGATCGCTAACTTTTTTTACCTTTGCAGGCTTTCTATTTCGTGTCTGTGGTGGTGATGTCGTACGCGTCGGCTTTTGTGCTTGCCGTTTGCGTGGAGTTTCCTACAATGCGTTTGGAAAATGTGCTATTCTACAAAGTCAAGAAATCGCACACTTGAAACGACCAGCTTGTCTCCATTCTCTATTTTTCAATAGACTGTTTTCGATGTATTAAAATTCAGCTTGACAGTGAGGCCTAGAGGACGAAAACAAAGGAAATAGAATGTACATGTTTATTCATTTCTTTTGTTTGTGTCTTCTAGGCCTCACTACCAAGCTGAATTTCAATATATCGAGAGTGGCCTATTCCCCGTAATTCACTCTATTTGCTTCCCCCACCCCACCACTCCCCCCCCACCACCCGCCTCAAATTGCATAAACTGTTGTGAAATGCTCTTGGGAGGTCTGCATATTCCCAAGAACATTTCACAACAACAATTTATGTAAAATGTGGGTGGCAAACAGAATGAATTATGGTGAATTGGAAAATAGAGAATATGTAATTTTTTTGCCCGACGTTTTAGTTCATTAGATGATTTCTAGACCGAATGATGTATTAAGCTACTGTGTAATTAGCTGGTTAGTTTTATTGGCGTCCCAGTGACTCTGATTAGCATACTGAAACGCCGTACAATGGTTAACTTAATTCAGTTTCTAGGTACGGATATTAGCATGTGTCAATCTTAAACTGGAAATCAAAAATTTCTTAAGATGAATAAAGTTTTTCAGGTGAGCCTTTTCCCCAAAATGGCATCCATAGGTGTTTAGACATGTGGTAAAACAAGGTCTCAAGTGTTTGATATATCTTCTCGATTGAAGTGGAAAGTTAGGAGAAAACGTAGAATTAGAATCGTAAAAACTACATGTTAAAAACCATACAATAATTTTACGTAACTCGTGAAATAGTTAGTGCACAATTAGATTGTATTAGACACTAATCCAGGGTTCCTTCGGTAGTTTAGAGCATTTGTTTGTAAATCAAGACAATATCCCAACAATATAACATAGGCAATGTATTGTTTTATGCATTCTCGCTCTTTTCTGCTTAGCACCATTCTAATATTGTACTGGTCATAGATTGTGCCTCGACCAACACACCTTCCATTGGACCTGTTAGGAACACTGAAAATCAGTTTATTTTCAGGTTTAAAGTCGTAGTTAAATCGAAACAAACGTTGCATAAAATCGCCAATTAGATCAAAAAATATCGGACTTCGATTTTATTAAGCTGTCCTCTGCGACAAAGCGATTCAACTGGCTTCTAAAGTGTGTTACATAGTTCACAGTGGGTACTTACCATTTACATGGGAAAACCGGAAATTCCAGTTGGAAAATCAAATGCATCGCGCCATTCCATTAGGGAAGCTTTAGAAAATATGGGCTGTGATTTGAGGTGATGCTATTTTTCTGCTCTTTTAAGTCTCTCTAACTGATGTGGATATACTTTATAGCGATTCCTTCTCCCGCAACGTCGCATTCAATTGTTTAATCTTTATGCCTGAAATTTCCAACCGGATGGTTTTTGTAAACGGTAAGCACCCAGTGAGTTCCCATTTCTTCAGACATGCATTAAAAGGCAATCAAGCACCCAAACGTTCGTGGCTTCTTTTGAAAAAAAAATACACTTGTAGACCCATTTTCCTGCATGAGTGAAAATTAAATATGAGTTTTTGAAAAAAAAATGTCACAGCACGTCTTTGTATCAGTGAGAAAATTTTTCTTCTAAAATTTTGAATAATTTAGAAAATGAACTTGTGCGAGCAGGGTTCGATGAAAAGACTATGTTATTGGAGGACTAATGACGCGTTATTTTATATCAGTCTACAGTTGGTTAAAATTAATACAATTTTAGTAAACACAATACACGGATAATTCCATAATTTGATGGAAATTGTTTTTGATGTAGCAGTTCTTTTTATTACTGTGTGGTTAGAGAACTAATGACGTGTAAAGTTTAGATGGGACTGAAAGCAGTTTTGTATCAGTCTACAGTTAATTACCATTGATACAGTTTTAGTGAATACATTAATGCACTCATAATTATTCCATAATTTGGTGGAAGATTGATAGAGCTGGTCTTTTTATCAAATATCTCGCAATTGTGCACAAGTGAATTAAAAATGTATGTTTTTCACTGAGTTGTTGTAAATATGCTTTCTTTGCCATGAATTTCTAGAAAGATGCAACAGCAGGTTACCATTTCAAAACATAACACCAGAAACAGCCCTTTTTTTTTCTATCTGGAGGAATAACTTGCGCGATTTATCATATAACATGATACTTTATAGCCTTTCGTTTTAAGGTAAAGAGATAAATTCCTTTAAAACGGCAAACCCAATGTCAGAAAAAGGCGGCCACGTCAAGTTTTGGATGGGAATGTCGCAATTTATAGATCAAATGCCCACTCATCCTCAAGCAAACTGTGTCCAGTGATGATGTTAAAAATGCCACGCGAGAGATTATACGTGAATAACACTATTATATTCAACCCTTGTAGTTGTATCAAAAGAGTGGATGGGAGAGTTTACTTCAAACTGTCTTCGAAGGGGACGGAAGGGGAAGGTAAATTCGAGGATTTACGGTAGTTCAAAATTTTCCAAAGAGCATACCTCGCAGGAAGCTAGTCGCCTCCGCCTCCTACCGTACATAATCAGTCACGAGGTCGAACCATCCTATCAGTTCCACAGAGTAAGTAGATGACGAAAAAAGGGAAAAGCACAAACTAGCGCTCATTTTCTTATTATTCTCCCGATCTTCATTTGTGTTTCTGAGTATAACTCGATAAAAAGAACGGAAAATGTTTCTACTTTGTAGAGCAATGATTTTCTACTTAGTAGAGCAATGAAAAGTAAGCTAACTAGGTAAAAAAAAAATTACCTTAATTTGCTAACGTTTAAAAATACGCTGAAACGGCAAACTTCAGACGCAGTCGAAGTATTAAAGAAGAGTATGTCTCACGTGTAAAATATTTATTGTAAACGAGTCACCTTTGCGTTTTAAAATATGGATGTTTCCTGCGGGAAGGTCGTAAAAGAAAATTTACGTTACAAAAATGTTCCAACATGCGGGTTTTTTGTATTTGCTAATTATTCATCGCGGGTTTTAGGGGTGGAGGAGCGGGGGGGGGGGGGGAAGGAAACAATACAATTTCTCCATTCGATTAATGAAAGTGTTTATGAGGAGAAGTTTATTTAGCACAATAGCAAATGTGGTTGTTATGTCAAGAATGCATAGCAAGATACAAGACATTCAATAACGATAAAAGCTACGAAAAATGTGAACATGAAGTTGTGTTATTCACTATGCAATAAGTGACATTGAAAATTGTTACCAGCAGGGAAATACTTGAACGTTGTCCATGGTGGCATTCTCGCTGGGAGTGGTTCAAGTTAAGAAGAAGCCATGATCTCAGGGACTCACGGATCAATAAATAACTCTGGTTGTCAGGTATTTGGATTACACTTTTCGTTAACTTACTCTTTTAGCTTTATTGAGTTATTTTTTTTGTAAAAAAAATACCTCTTAGTCGGCGCGTTGGGCATGTTACGGGTCAATGGGTGAGTGAGTGAGTGAGTGAGTGAGTGAGTGAGTGAGAGATGTATGTATATCACACCAATCAGATTGGATCTGCTATAAACAGCCAATCAAATTTCTTGTTGTGAAGGTAAATAGTATGTGAGGAGATTTGATCCTGATACAGTTCAGAACGGCCATATTTATTCTTCTATAAAAGAGGAGGAATTATTCATGTATTGGGCTTATTTGGAGATCTTCTGAGGCGAGGATTTTGTGGGCGGGTTTGATAAACATTTGCAATGGGATAATCAGTCAAAGAAACATAGCGTTTGGCATATAACTACGAGCACGCAATGAAGGGTGAGCTTTTCCCATTAGATAAAATTTTCAATTAAATGAGTCTTAGCCGCTCTGCTACTAGGTTTAAGATTTGAATGATAAGAACAATTGTATTTTAGGGAAGCGGAATGCACTACTTGGAATTTGATGAGGTTGCGACCAGGTTCAAATCGTTTGCATGTTGTATTGAAACCTAAATATTGCTGCAGAGTTCGTAGTAAGTGATCCGGGCGTGTAGTCAATATCAGCATCCATTGACAAGTTTCACTGTGAAAAGCGAGGAGACTACAATTAATTTGGTCAACAGACCAAAAAGATATTACTCTGTGACGATTTTACAATTATAATGCTTCTTGTTTACCACTGGAATGAGAAGATACGTTTGAAATGAAACTAAATCTTTTCTCTTCAATGTTATCAGGGTTTTCGCTTTTTCACATTAATAGCTATAGCCAGCACGAATTGCAGTAGGAGAAAAAGGAAATTGTTTTCGTTCATGATAACTTTAGTGAGGTATATGAAGTCTTGGGCGTTTCATTGTATTAAACACAAGGACTTCGGTAACTGAAAAATAAAGACTGACGTGTATGTTGCCGGTTTGTGGTTTTTAGTCCGGTTTGGAGCGGAGTGTGACAGTTAGATACATACATTGGGTTGTTTTAGAGTGCATAATGTTCAGTGTAATGGTGGCTAGTTATGAACGAGATGAGTCTTGAGTTTTGAAGCAGTTCATGAGTTAGTAGTATGCAAATGGCACAAGATATTTTTATTTTTAGTTACAAAGGGTAACTTGATACTTTTGTTTTTTCACAAGGAGTAAATTCAATTAGAGCTGACAAATCATCACCACTTGTTCTCATGAAATGTTTGAACAAACAGAACAAGATATTGCTATTTTTAGTTACAAATGGTAACTTAACACTTGTTTTTGAGTTATTTTTTTGTCAAAAAAAATACCTCTTAGTCGGCGCGTTGGGTATGTTATGGACAGGTCAATGGATGAATGAGTGAGTGAGAGATGTATGTATGTCACACCAATCAGATTGGATCTACTATAAACCGCCAATCAAATTTCTTGTTGTAAAAGTAAATGGTATGTGAGAAGATTTGATCCCGATAGAGTTCAGAACGGCCATATTTATTCCTCTATAAAAGAGGAGGAAGTATTCATATATTGGGTTCACTTCGACAATTTCTGTGGGTTAGGCTGAGGATTTTAGTTATGAACGAGATGAGCCTTGAGGTTTGAAACAGTTCGTGAGTTAGTAGTATGCAAATGTAACGAGATATTTTCATTTTTAGTTACAAAGGTAACTTGATACTTTTGTTTTTCACAAGGAGTAAATTCAATTAGAGGTCACGAATCATCGCTGCTAGTTCTTACGACATGTTTTAGTGGAGACGAGACTATTTAGATTTGAAACAGTTCTAACATTTACAATAATAAGTGTAGGTAACGATTGTTTTGCTCTTGTTGCATGCAAATATAACAAGATATTTTCATTTTTAGTTACAAAGTGTAATTTGACACTCTTGTTTTTCACATGGGAGTAAATTCAATTAGAGGTGACGAATCGTCATCACTCTTTCCCACGAGATGTTTGCTATCTTTAGTTACAAATGGTAACTTAATACTTTTGGTTTTTTATATGGGAGTAAATTCAAATAGAGCTGACAAGTTATTGGCTATTGTTTCCAGGATATTAAACAAAAAAGAAGCTTTCATTTCTGGACGGTTTTTACGTCTCTGCAGTAGCAGTTTAATAGTTTTATTTGATGACATTCATTTCAGTCCGATATTTTTAAAGGTAAAAATTATGAAAACTGTTCAAATGTTCTTCGAAGACTGCGTGGCACCAAGTTAAAGTGCAATTTGTCAGTGTTTCTGCCAGAGCGTGCCATTGCGGGAATCCCGCGTTACAATCAGAGATGGCTCCCAGAAAAACGAAAAAAAGGGCCAATTTGGTCCTTTCCATTTACAAGACTGCAGACTTAACACAGGCATAATATTTTAAAAGTCATCCGGGGCTCGAAATTGTGATCGATACGGTCGCCAATGTAACTAACATTTCATTATTGGCGACCAAGAATTCTGGTTTAGTCGCCATAATACGGCATAATGGAGACTACATTTCTCTGTGTTGACGATCAATAACGGTTATTTTGTCACACATTATGACCATCTAGAAAATCATATTGAAAGATCTTTACTTGTAAAACATTCAGCGTAAGAAAAGTCAATCCGTGCTTTTGCTTTGCTGTATTGATTCTCTCATATCGGAAAACTTCCAAATGGCTGATCGTGTTTGAAATCGCCCTATAATGCATTGCAAACCCTTGATCATTGACTACGTCATGTTTGCCTAAGGATTGTTCTCTTGTAATGCACGGATCCTTCACACTAGTATCTGTTTCAAAAGAAATTTTATTGAGTAGAAACACTTCAAAAAGCACTTACCATAAATTTTATCATAGATCCTAATAAACTGCTTAATTTTCCTTGGTACCCGATGCATTTTTTCATTCTGTAGCTTTCAATTTATTGGCCCCTTTCCTAAAACATAGGCACGCAAGGCGTGCAAGAGTTATTTTTTTTGTGAACTATAAGTCTCGGAGATAGGCACATTCATGGAACTGTTTACAGTAATGATTTGGTTGATTTGACAAGTTTTTTTGGTTGCGATGTACAGCAAGAAAGAAACTGGGAGTTTATGATGTACATAAGATGTTACATCGGTAATGGTAAGATAACTAAATAGTAAGCCATAAAATGTTTGACTGAACAAACTACAGTAATCTGACACGTCTCCAGATTAATGTAGATACCATCTTATTTTCTAACAGGCAATTTTATTCGTTCTTTGATACAACCCACACTGTGATTGGTCTGACACGCGCACATGCATGACTCCCTCACTCACCGATCACGTAGCCCTTCCCCCCGGGGGGGGGGAACTCCCTTATATGGGCTATATAGGTCTGTGCGGCCCCGAAGGGTATGGTTTTTCAGCCGTTTTGGTCATAAATAGGGTATCGATTTTAGCTGATTTTGGCCATTTTGGTCATAAATAGGGTACGGTTTTTGCACTCTAGCCTTGATATGGGTATGCTTTAAGGAGAAGCCACTTTTTCATCATTATCGAAAAGAAAATCAACAAAAGCCCTTCACAAATTTATACGTTTACGGTAATTTAACATTGGTTTGAACTAGGGAGCTAATTATAACGCAGTTCTGAAACAGGGTTTTGATTTGAGGGTCAGGTCGTAAATAGGGTTTCGAATTTTTGGTCAGGTCATAAATAGGGTAAGGAATATCGCAGATTTTGGTCATAAATAGGGTAAAGGTTTTGGGAAGCGGGCCGCACACCCCCAACCAATTTTTCTGGGAGTACCCCCTCGGGAGCCCTTCCAGCCCCCAAGAGGAATTTTTGCTCAAAAATACTCAAGTTAAGAGAACTTTTCGCATTTTATACGAGTAGTAAGTTTACTCTTTTTACACAACACAACGCAACAACACTACTTCACCGAAAATTTAAAGAAAGAGAAAAAGACCTCTCTGACACGTTGAAAGTCTGATTTAATTAAATTGCACTTTAACTTGGTGCCACACAGTCTTCAAAGAACATTTGAACAGTTTTCATACTTTTTACCTTTAAAAATATCGGACTGAAAAGAATGTCATAAAATGCTCATCAAATAAAAATATTAAACTGCTACTGCAGAGACGTAAAAACACTCTAGAAAGGAAAGCTTCTTTTTTGTTTAATATCCTGGGAACAATAGCCGATAACTTGTAAGCTCTAATTGAATTTACTCCCATATGAAAAACAAAAGTGTCGAGTTACCATTTGTAACTAAAAATAGCAAACATCTCGTGGGAACAAGTGGCGACGATTCGTCAGCTCTAATTGAATTTACTACCTTGTGAAAAACAAGAGTGTCAAATTACCCATTGTAACTAAAAAATAAAAATATCTCGTCATATTTGCATGCAATAAGAACAAAACAATCGTTACCTGCACTTACTATTGTAAACGTTAGAGCTGCTTCAAATCTGAATAGTCTCGTCTCCTCTAAAACATGTCCTAAGAACTAAAAGCGACGATTCGTGACCTCTAATTGAATTAACTCCTTGTGAAAAACAAAAGTATCAAGTTACCCTTTGTAATTAAAAATAAAAATATCTCGTGCCATTTGCCTACTACTATGAACTGCTTCAAAACTCAAGACTCATCTCGTTCATAACTAGCCACCATTTCACTGAAAATTATGCACTCTAAAACAGCCCAATGTACGTATGTAACCGTCACACTCTCCTCCAAACCGGACTAAAAATCACAAACCGACAACATACACGTCACTCTTTATTTTTCAATTACCAAAGTCCTTGTGTTTACACTTACCTTGTGTTTCTCACGTACCATTTACCTTTACAACAAGAAATTTGATTGGCTGTTCATAGTAGATCCAATCTGATTGGTGTGACATACATACATCTCTCACTCACTCACTCACTCACTCACTCACTCACTCACTCACTCACTCACCCATTGACCCGTCCATAACATACCCGACGCGCCGACTAAGAGGTATTTTTTTTTACAAAAAAATAACTCAAAAATTGGCCCCTAAAAAAGATCTTCAGGGGCCACTTTGGCCCTCAAGTAAAATTTTCTGACTGAAACACTGATTTAATTAAATCAGACTTTCAACGTGTCAGAGAAGTTTTTTCTCATTCTTTCTATTTTCGGTGAAGTTGTGTTGTGTTGTGTAAAAAGGGTAAACTTACGACTCGTATAAAATGCGAAAAAGTCTCTTAATTAAGTGGAGTATTGTTGAGCAAAAACTCCTCTTGGGAGTTGAAAGGGTTATGTGATCGGTGAGTGAGAGAGTTATGCATGTGCGCTTGTCACATCAATCACAGTGCGGGTTGTATTAAAGAACGAATCAAATTGCCTGTTAGAAAATAAAATGGTATCTACATTAATCTGGAGAGATGTCAGATTACTGTAGTTTGTTCAGTGAAACATATTATAGCTTACTATTTAGCTATCTTACCAGACCGATTTGGAGGGACATCATAAATTCCCAGTTTCTTTCTTGCTGTACATCGCAACCAAACAAAACTTGTCAAATTAACCAAATCATTACTGTAAACAAATCCATGAATGCTCCTATCTCCGACACTTCACAAAAAATTAACTCTTGCACGCCTTGCGTGCCTATGTTTTTCAATTGAGTATCCGCGGGATAACCAAAACCAAAGTAATCACTCTAGCCAATCACAAAGGACACAGACGATAACAGTGAAACAATCAAAACTCGAAGCAGTTACAAGTTGCTAACATAAAGCGCGGGAAAACGTGTGCCTTTCGATCACTTTTGGTTTTACTTCTGATTGGATGAAAAAGTGACACGATTATTTTAAGCCAATCATGTCGTGAGTGAGTGAGTGAGTGAGTTAGTGAGAGATGTATGTATGTCACACCAATCAGATTGGACCTACTATGAACAGCCAATCAAATTTCTTGTTGTAAAGGTAATTGGTATGTGAGAAACACAAAGTATGTATAAACACAAGGACTTTGGTAATTGAAAAATAAAGAGTGACGTGTATGTTGCCGGTTTGTGATATTTAGTCCGGTTTGGAGGGGAGTGTGACAGTTACATACGTACATTGGGTTGTTTTAGAGTGCATAATGTTCAGTTGTGTTGTGTTGTGTTGTGTTGTGTTGTGTTGTGTTGTGTTGTGTTGTGTTGTGTTGTGTTGTGTTGTGTTGTGTTGTGTTGTGTTGTGTTGTGTTGTATGAAAAGGTAAACTTACGACTCGTATAAAATGCGCAAAAGTCTCTAAATTAACTTGAATATTTTTGAGCAAAAATTCCTCGTGGGGGTTGCGTTCGCTTCCCGGCGAAACAGCTTTACGAATTAAAAACCTCATCGTTACAATAGGCGATATGGATACTCTTTTGCAGCAAAAACTAATTTATATTTGAGAATAAATTTAATCGATGTAAACTAAAATAACGTAATGTTGTTAGTAATTTTTCACCGCTGAATTTTTGAACAATGTCGATGATTCTTATGGAGTTCTTCATTTACATTGCAGGACGAAAGAAGTTAATCGTGCGGCAAAGAAGCTGTACAGACAACAAAGCAACCTTCGGCGAATGAAGTTCCATCCGCGTTAGATGTTGAGTCAATAAAGTTAGAGTTTAAGCAGTCTTTTGGCGAGAAACTGATAACTGCGCTAGCTTTTAATTCCCTTTAAATGAGCTTTTAGAGCGAAGAAGAAAATAAGTCTTTTCGCGTGATAAAAGGCCGAGACTTTGAAAGAAGTCTTTTGGCGGGAAAAATAACGGTACATTTAAAGGGAAGTTTTGGCGGGAAAAAAGGCCGAGATTTTGATTGGAGTCTTGTATTGAGTCAAAAATAAACGAAGTCTTTTGGCGGCAAAAATAACTGCGCTTTTGAAGAGAACTTTTCGAGCGAAAAAAATAAGTCTTTTGGCGGGAAAAAAGGCTGTGATTTTGAATGGAGTCTAGCATTGAGTCAAATATAAACCAAGTCTTTTGGCGGAAAAAATCTGTGCGGTAGCAGCAGATTTCTCCCAGCAAAAGGTAGTATTTATTATGACTTTATACTAGACCGCGTTTAATTTTGCAGAAATTTTCTCGGCGTCGACAACCTTACATATTCAAAAAATAGTAAAAGAGATAGCCTACATTCTGACTAGTTTCCAGGCCCCTTTCAAAAGCGCAGATTTTTTTGTCTCTTTCTCTCGCAAATAAAGCAAGACACATTTATTGATTGCAAATGTTTGTTTATTTCAGCTGTCAAATTCAAGTAACATACTACAATGTCGCAATCGTTAATTAACTATATTTCTAAGTGTAATTAAGGTTTGAAACAAAATAAAACAGAAATAATAACAGAGGTGAAAATTTGCTATTGAAAATATGAATAGTAAGACTGACTCTTTTAAAAAATAATCTTAAGTGTTTAGGATCTTTAGTTTGAATGATAAATAATATCAGGAGCCATAATCGGGGACGGAGACCGTAAGTCTTGGGATCCGCGCGCACCTATGATATGGGACAATTTTTCTATTTTTAGAACAAATTGCGCCATCCTGACGTCATATATCCGCGCAGATCCACGCACATGTCGGGGGCTCTCGCGTGGATGTTGTCACGTTGCCTGATCAAATGGTGAGAGTTGAGAGACCTTGAGAGATTATGTTGCGTAATTTTTCACAGCGATGGCAGGGAATATAAGGCAGGGAATACGAACCAGGGGGCTTATATGTAGTTTTATGCTCTGAGCTAACGGAAAAGGTGGGTTTTTCAGGGTCGAAAACAAGACGTCAATCTCCCGCTGGGAATGAATAATAAGATCTGCTCGCGCTAGTTGTAAGTTTACGCGTATGTTTCTGCGTTTGCTCTCACTTAAGAATATAGCAAGAAAACTCTCTACTCTGGTATCGAGTTAATTTGTGAGTTTCTCAGACAATGGTTAATCATAACCAAAACCTGTTTTGATGGTTTCTTATTGTTTCTGCTTGTTTGGTGAGTTTGCAAAAGTTTTTGAAAGGAAAGTATGAAGCGTACAATTAGCTCATTTGCATAGTGCAGCTCGTGCACTTTCAAGTCCGAGTCGGTGTTTTCAATTGTCAACAAATCTTGACAAAGATTTCTTTCGTTATCTTATGTGCTGAGATGCTGCAACAAATTTCACGAACGCAAAAAAGGCTACTAACATCATGTATGTTTCTTCAACATAAACATAGTGAAGTTTTATACTGCGAAAATGAAAATAGACAAGGAGTTTTGATAACTCAATCAACAAAATCGAAATCGTTATTCGAAGTTGAGTAAAGAAAGCGTCATCGTAACTTTGCTGATTATTTCTGCTTTATTCCCATATTTTCAGCCTAGCTTTTAATATGTTCTCAAACATTTATCAATCTTAAACATATTCAAAAACTATAGAGTTATTGTTTGAGTTCGATGTACCCTTTCACACGAAAGTGCGGTGGAAGTACAATTTGTCATGTTTACTGACTGTACAAAACACGCATCGGTGGGCGCTCTCATTCATCGACAACAGAGAATTTAGTGAATTTTTATACGAATAAAACTGAGCAGTATCTACGGACGTAAAGTTATTGGGCCTTGATAAAACATCAAGCGTTGCTTTCAATTCAGGTGAAACTCAAACTAGCAATTATTTTGTTTTCCTTTTCAGTCGCGATAGACTGGCAAATTTCTCGCAAGCGTGTGGCAAGAGGAGTAGGAAACCATGAATTCCTGCAGCTCTCCTATATTTAAGTATATCCAGCTAGTTTTTTTGCTGTGTAATGGAAAAGCTGTTAATCTTCAACATATGTGAAATTTAAAGTGGAGTAATGTACAGTTCATGTAAAAGAAGCATCCGTCGGAACACAACTTGGACAGCGATATATATCTAAGCTTAAAGCGGAACATACCTAAATTCGACACTGTCTTACTTCACTCAAACTGGAGCAGCTTAGGACGAAAATACTTAAGCAAAATTCCAACAGACGTAAGCGCGTTGAGTTGTGGGCCAAAAACATGAAAAATTTCGGGAATGTCGGACGCCATTTCCCCCGCGCGACATCCGCAAAAATCCTCGCAGCATGTACGCGCGTGCGCCGCAGGCGATGGCGCAATTTGTTCTAAAAATAGAATTATTGTCCCATATCATGGGGACAACCCCAATACTAGAAATGGCGCGCGCTTACGGTCTCCGTCCCCGATTATGGCTCCTGGCACGGACTTTATAATTTCACAGGAAGATTAGGTCGACATATCCACCTGAGGCCGCCATTTTTTTCCTTACCGATGTGCGCTCATATAGACCGGAAATGACCTTTTTTCCTGGGAAAAGAAGCCTTAAAATAGACCGGTCTGTAAAAATACCGCGACATAGGCTTAGTATAGGAGTTGCAGGCTCCTAGTGATGGGCTTCTGACCAAAGTTGACTCTGGGGTCCAAACATGACTCAAACTGTCAGAGTCAAGGGCCCAAAATAAAAAAAAAATTATTGAGTGGCCATTTGGCGACTAAGTGATAAAAATCAAGTAGAAATTTTATTCAGAAAAGAACTCAATGCATAAAATCTGTAAAGAAAAAATTTCCAAGACTTTTTTGGCCGCTAATTTTGTGTACGTAGCTAATGTAATGTCAGTGAAGAATTCATGCATTACAAGAGACACAGTCGGTAGGCATACATGACGTACTCAATGCTCAAGGGTTTGCAATGCATTATAGGGCGATTTCAAACACGTTCAGCCATTTGCAAGTTTTTCAATGTCTGGAACCATTACAGCAAAGCAACAAGATAGATTGCTTTCTTTTCTTATGTTGAATGTTATAGAGGCAAATATCTTTCACGATGTAGTTCTGGAAGGACTTAATGTCTCAGAAAATAACCGTTATTGATCGTCAACACAGAGAAACGTAGTCGCCATTAAGATAGCATGCACTGTGAATGCAGATGTATTTTGGGCTGTCGACTAAACCAAAATTTTTGGCCGCAAAAAATGAAGTTTTAACCGCATTGGTGAGCGTACTGGTCGCAATTTCGAGCCTTTTAACAATGTATCTAACCAAATTTTATGGATGAACTATAACTTGGTGTTGATGAAATGTTCGGACATCATGTCCGATCATAATGTGAAATGAGAATTATACTAGGGCCGCGAAGCGGCCTGAAGTTATAATTCAAATTATATGAACAGATGAAGTGAGAAATATATGAGATAACAAAAGGTAGGAATTTCCCAGTTAGTGCTTCAAACCACTTTTTAACGCCATCAGAAGGGCGAACCCTCCTAAAGAAACAATAAAAGGGGCCTGGGTATACCTACAAGGCCCTGGGACCTAGATCTCGTGGTCCCATGATGCTTCGGTGGCTTTTGACGCCATGGAATAGACAGGCAAAAGAGAGACTCCATAGGAGGGAGGGAAGAAGGGTGGAAAGCTCATATATTTCTCACTTCATCTGTTCATATAATTTGAATTATAACTTCAGGCCGCTTCGCGGCCCTAGTATAATTCTCATTATATTTCACAGACTCCGTTCGAAATATATGAGATAACAAATGGTAGTCTTTAACGCTGCTACTAAGAGCAATAAAACAGCCATGGTTCCACATAACAAAACATTTAAATTATGTATATATATTATATATATAAATCAAAACTCAACAGGAGAATAGCTGAGTTTACAAGTAGATCTACTTTGAGGATAAGAACCCAGTAGCAAAGTCTGAAGTAAACAAGGGTTTATAGTAAAATGTTCTGAAAATTGAAGCAGAAGAGCAGTCTGTCATTGACATGATAGTCGACAGCGGGACAAATACATTGACAGCTGCTGTCGTAGATGCACCACGCATAGAGTGAGCTTTAAAAACGTGACTGTCTATTCCTGCTGCACTCATAAAGGTTCGTAGCTAACGCCCCAACGATGTAGAAGTGACCGGTTTGTGAGGGCGTTTAAATGAAATAAACAACTTATCGCGAGGATAAGACGGGATAACGGGTCGAACGTTCCTGGATGATTTTAGATATTGTCTAAGACAATCTATGGGACAGAGCTTCTTGTCTTGGTCAAAGTGGGCAAAAAATGCTTCCGCTGGTTTATCTGCACTGCCAGTTTTTCTAGGGACGGTGAGTTTGAGAAAACACTCCTTCTGGAAGGACGCTGCAATGTCTGAGATCCAGGGAAGCAAAGGCGGAAATCCGTTCAGGACAGGTTAATGCAAACAGGGTGACTAACTTCATTGAGATAGTTTTACGTGATAGGGTGCTGTTTTTCCCCAAATAAATCATGTATTTAATCATAACATCAGCATTCCAAGTATGGGAATACCTGGGCTTTGGAGGACGTTTATTGGGAGCTCCTTTAAGGAACCTAGTAACGCAAGGATGCTGACCCATTGAAAAAATCGTCTATCTTTGGATGAGTTGACGAAATAGCAGAACGAAGGACGGTAAGTGATCGGTATGCTAAGCCTTCGTTAAAGAGTTCTTTTAAGAAAATTAGTGAAAATCTAGTGATACGACGAGGTGGAGGTACGAGTAGCTGCAATGAGTAGATCGGCAACGTTTGTTGGAATGCCCTCAGCTTGGAAACGTTAGTAGAGATGTGAGACACGGCCAAGTGAAGGCGAGGATACATTGGATGAACTCGGTTCAGGTCGGTCGGGTCTGTTAAGAGGGTTGGACCGTTCGGTAGCAACACTGGCTGAGATATAGAAGTCTCAGCAGAATCAGCCACCAGGGCTGGGCTTGCCAAACTGGGGCAACGAGAATTAGTTCCGTTTGGTCGCTTGTTACCTTCGTCAGGGTTTTGAATATCAGATTGAAGTTGGGTGGGGGTGGGGGGGGGGGGGCGCATAGCCCTGTAGAGGAGCCCAGTTTATCGTAAAGGCTTTGTATAGGTGGCTCCAGGGTCGGGTCTCCAACTGATGTAATCCGGGAGTTGGTTGGTTAGACGACTCGCAAGCAGATCCGTCTGACAATTCAGCAGAAAAGGCTGAATGATTGTTGAGACCAACTTCCACTTGCTCATGTCCTTCAATTCTTTGGACTCCTTGTCCGCTGAGACGTTGTCTCTTCCTGGGATGTGAGAAGCTATCAAAAGGATGTCTCTTTCCTGACACCAATCCCACATCTCTAAGATCAGAGTCATAAGTTGGCATGGGGGAACGTGTACCCCCTTTGTTGCTGTTGATGTAAGCGATGGCGGTAGTGTTGTCTAGCCAGAAAGATACGGTTACGTGAGACTTACCTTTGAGACAGGTTTTTCGGTAAGGCCAAAACAAGGACACCTTTACCTCTAGATAATTGATTTATTGGAGAGACTCTTTTGTGACCATCCTTTTGCACTCCAACCTTTCTTGGATGCGTCAGTTGTGATCATATCCGGCGAAGGAAGGTGCACGGGATTGCCATTTGCATTGAGGGTGTGTTTCAACCACTAAGCACATTCTACTTTGGCACTCGGTGAGAGGGCAATCAAAGCGTCGTAAGACTCCTGGTTCATTTGTAGGCCTCTTATCAGATCTGACTGCAAGTGACAAAGTGTAGTGGAGCTCGCCAAATGGCTGGTCTCGAGGACTCTAACAGGCCTATTAAACTTGCTAGGTTTCGCAATTTGATACTTTGAACAACGAGTAGCCGACGACAACAGTCTAATTTTTTGTTGGCCTTTTCTGCCGGTAGTGATATCATCATGCACATTGAGTCGATTTGGAAACCCGGGAAGGTTATCACTTGTGTTGGAATCAGCAATGATTTCTTGAGGTTTATTTCAAAACCTAGGGACTGAAGGAGAGTCACTACCAGCTGAGTATTTTTCACAGCTATCTCCATTGCGGCAGCCAAAAGAAGAAAGTCGTCCAGGTAAATAAGGACTCGAATGGTCTTCCTCCTCAGGAATGCCGCAACAGGTTTTAGAACTTTCGTACAAATTCTGGGGGCCGAATGGAAGAGCTTTGAACTGGTAACATGTTCCCTTCCAAAGGAAGCGAAGGAACTTTCGGCAAGACTCGTGAACAGGCACAGAAAGGTAAGCATCTTTAAAATCTGTATATGTTTGTATAAAATCTCTGGTATAAGCAACGTCTTTAGGTAACTGAGGTTTTCCATCTGGAAATGCTCGTTTACAATGAACTTGTTTAAAGAACGTATCACCGGAGGCAAAGATCCTCCCTTTCTGAATACAAGAACCAGGCGGCTGTTAAAAACTGTCTCTGGTAAAAGGGGTCTTATGTATGGCCCCTTTTTGCAATAACTCTTCGCTTCCTGGGATATTAGGAATGCCTCCTGACCCGATGTTTGGATAAATGGTGGAGACTTATGAAAAGGAGTTTTGAGAAACTTATATTGTAAACTGAAACAATTGGGAGAATCTGCGGGTCCCATGTTAGGGTTCTCCAAGACACTATGCACTCTGGGAGTCTGGCTGACGTCCCTTCTGGGCAGGGGGACGAAAAAGCCTGTTTCTTGAACGAGGCCCTTAGTAATTTGACTGAGATTTAGAAGGGTTGGAATACCCAGTGGATTGATGCTTGTTAAAGGTGTCTCCTCGATGTCTGCTTTGAGACTGGGACTATTACTTCATCTAGAAAAGGATTTCCCTGTAGTCTGTGCCAAATTTTTTGTGAGACCCCTTGACAATTCGGCCTGTTTTGAGGCCAAGGAGGGGAAATCATCTCTAAATAGCCATGATTTTGCATTAGGCAGAGGTAGTTCCGCGAGGTTTGTCGTCGAACGGTTTATGACTGCGAGGACTCTCTGTTGTACGTTTCAGGATAGACATTTGAGCACTGGCTGAGCCTAAAAGGCAAAGAACTTGTTCAAAAGCTACTTTAATTTCCTCATAAAGTGGAGCTGAATCATTTTTGATACAATCATGAAGGCCACAAAGTGGACCCGTGGCAATTAAGATAGCACACTGAACATTAAACATTTCCTTTTCCCTTTCTTGTACAAACTTTTTCACTTTAAATTGTTGCTCGAGTTTTAGAGCAGAGAGTGCATCCACTTCAGGAGTCGCCCAGTCATCCAAAATAACAAGAGATGACTGGTAAGATAAAATGTAATTTTCTCCAGAAATTAGTATCCAGAAACTTGGAGAAAGAAGCTGATGGTTTCCAGGAGGTTGACTTGGCAACTGGGTCGAACAGCCGACAATCATCACTAGATTTCGTTGAGTTTTCAGCTTCGTCAGATGTCTAGCTAGGCTCTGTTGGTGCCTTAGTAGGCGCTACGGGTGCCTGAATAGGCTCTACGGGTGCCTTAATAGGCTCTACGGGTGCCCCAACGGGCGTAGTAGCAGTCTTAAAAGACGCTTCGGTCGCCAAAGTTTCGCTAATCCCAAAGCCTGACGTTTCATCAGCCATAATCGACAAAGCATCATCATCAGTATCTGCAATAGTTTCTGGCTGATTTGCTCGGGACTCAAACGAGTCTCTTCGGTTGGAAAGACGTTCAATCGACTGAAGAATCTTCTGAAGGGAATCGTTTTCGTCCTTGCGCCGTTTCGGCGGGGACCCTTCATGATGTACGTCAGGCGACGAAACGGAGTTTTGGCGGGAAGATGGCGACCGAGAGCGAGACCTTTTTCGCGACTTGTGTCTTCTATGGGACATGTTCAGCGATTTTAAATATCCTGAAAAGCGACAAATATCAACTAGAAGAAACCTACTGTGTAAAAACACAGAGGCAAAGCCTAAAAAATGGTTAGAATTTGTAAAACAGCAGGGCAAAAGCAAAATACTTACCGAATGGTTTGAAGCACAAGGAAAAAAGCCACCGAAGCATCATGGGACCACGAGATCTAGGTCCCAGGGCCTTGTAGGTATACCCAGGCCCCTTTTATTGTTTCTTTAGGAGGGTTCGCCCTTCTGATGGCGTTAAAAAGTGGTTTGAAGCACTAACTGGGAAATTCCTACCATTTGTTATCTCATATATTTCGAACGGAGTCTGTGAAATATAATTGGCCGGACATATTCAAAATTTGGTGGACAATGACCGACAGTTATTTCCAGCCCTGTCCATAGAATTACTTGAACAGGGTTAAGAAGTCGAACATGCTCTTCAGTTGATTAATTGTTAACACTAGTTTGTCTCGTGTTAACAAGCTAGCTTGTCTTGTCAAGTAATCATCAGTTTAGCGAGATTAATCACAAACGTTTTTAGAATGTTGTCTTATTTGTCACGAACACGAAGTTGTAACTGCTAGCAAATGGTGCTACTGGCAAATTGGGGGTGTAAAATCGCACAAAAAAGAACACCAACCGCCGGTTAACGTCGGTGCCTAAAACGTTCCCTAATAGTTGTTGACCTTGGTTTTATCTTTAAGGAAACCTTTTATTGTGTGCTTATGATAAAAATTATATCTTCATTAGTAGATAGGCAAAAAAAAAATAAACAAATATCATTTGAAATGGCTAAAATCAGTATAAAATTGAAGCCTGAATCACTAAATGTAGTTGTCGAAATGGCCATCTTAAGGTCTACTGCAAAAGGAAACGAATTTCTGATCTAATCATTATGGCCATAAACACGGCGACAAAACAAAAGGCCATTTTAGAGTTCTTTTCTGTTCTGTTTCGAATGTGACGTCTTGCAGGTGCGAAACCTTTCGCGCGAAAACGAGTTTATTCCGGCACATGCTCGCTTTCGTACCAGCGGAACTCATTTTCACCTGTGTGGCGGCATATGCCTTTTACGAAACTGAGAGAAACTGCAACCTGGAAATAGAGACGTCAGTAATAATTTAAACTTTCACGGTAGAACTCCGCATTTATCAACATCACGTAGAGAAGTTCAGTTCTTGAGAAGACACTTTCTATATTTCCTGACAATTTGGTCATCACGAAGTCCAGGTCGTGGTTTTCATTCAGTTAACGTCTTCCCGAGCGGAACACACGAACAGTTGAATTACACCGACCAGCGCTGAGAAAATATGACGCTTATGAATCACATATTGATGTTATCTGACTTGATCACGAGAATTCAAGAGTGATGTAAGGACTGGAAAGCCAGTGAGTAGGGCCGTGTCATCAATTTTGTACCATACAAATCTAGTCGGTACCAATGTTCACCACAAACAACATTTTCACGTCTAGTAAATATCTGTTTGCGTTCTCCTGAGACGATTTTCAATCCACCAAAATGACTTTTTAGTTCTAATTTAAATGAGATTCACAGTGACCTAATCTTGGATGAAAAAATTTCTGTTTCTATGTAGTTAAGATTCCACCATATCAAATCTGTTCGAAATACGGCTTAATATCTGGAACGATATTTTCTTTTACTATCAGAATATTCCCTTCGCTTCTAGATCTAAATAGACCTTGTTTCGTAGTAAAAAGTATATCTTTTGTTCTAAGTAGAACACGCGCTTATGATGATGGTCACGGTTGACAGGAAATTTTCATTAATAACAAATGATTTAGGATCGAGACGGTGACTTAATCTTGACGTGCAATACTTTCTGTTTCCATTCGTAATTTCTACTTTATAAAGCCGCTCCGCAAGGCTAAGCCTGTCATAACGAAACACGAGAAGAGTTGAAACTAATCATGGTGCTGCTCAGCGTAACAACAGTATTCAAAGTCACCATTGCTTTGCTTGACAAAGGTCGACACTTGGCGACAGAAAAGTTAAAAGATGGCGACGTCACCGACCAACAATTTCGTAACTTTATTGTGCGTGAAATCGATGACATCAAATCAAAGCTCGATGGAATATCACGAAAGGATTTGGTAGCCAGTATCAGTTTCTTCAAGGAGGGACTTGTGTACCTCTATAAAGTGCTGGATATAAAAAACGGCGACGAAGAAGGTACTACCACAAGGACGACGGCAAAAGGAGCTGTTGCCACGGAAGGAGAGAAAGTAGAGGTCATCTTACAATCATCAGAAGCTTGTATGAAGACAGTCTTCCTTGCTAACGAAATGACAAACTTCATGATACAACTGACCGATCAAGATGTCCTGGCTTCAAGGGCGCTCTCCGACGCAAAAGACAGGTTTAAAGATGTCCGCAGGAAAGCAACAGAAGCGTTCAGCAATGAAGCTCTGAATACGGCTGACCGCATCTTAGCGATGCAGTATCGTGTTATGGCGACATTACTAGAGAAAGTTGACAATCCAGCTGAAGCTCTAGCCGCGTGTAAATTGTGTCTTGAGGAGCTGCATTCGATGACAGTGGTCCAGAAGAGTTTCAGCGTTCAGCTTAAACAAGGCTTTAAGTCTTGGTTTCACAAGGTTGAACGAAAAGAGATAATTGGCTCTGTCTGCCGGATAAATCGAGTTATTTTTGATATCAGGCGACTGGTTGGTCCTAGTGAAGGTGAAGAATTCTCCATCTGGCCTTGTATTGATATTGGAGGAGAGGAAGTTGATCCAGTGTGTGACCAAAGGTTGGTTGGCTCATCACACAAGCTCGGTATAGAGTATGTTTGTGTAGCACCATGGTCATTTGGCCAAGAGGGTGAAGAACAGCATAAGCTCAAGTCACCGCGTTGCATCGCCAGTAACACAGAAGGCCAGTTTATTGTTGTAGACCACGGTGATCGCGACGTGAAAGTGTTCGACAAAAGCGGCCAGTACTTGACCTCTACCTGTCTTCCGATTAACGACACCAACAGGTTCATAATTCAAGGCATAACGACCGACCAGGAAGACAACATGTACTTACTGGTCAGCTGGTATATACAGAGAGAACTGGGAAGTCTCGTGTGCGTGTTTGATAAGCACGCCAAGCTCAATCACAAGTTTAACCTGAAGGAAGGGTGCCGCGGCTTTCTTATAACAGTGAACATCAATGACAGAGTGATCGTAGCGGTGGAAAAATCGCAGCACATGCAAGTATACGACACGAACGGACAGTTTGTTCAGAGTTTCGGTGAAAAAATATTGAAACATCCTTGTGACATGACTTCTGCTAGTGATGGCTGTGTCATGGTTTTGGAACACGATTACTGTGTTCACATATTTAGTGCAAATGGCGACCACCTTTCTCGATTCACATTGAATGAATCCAAACCGCATCATCCTCGTTTTATAGCTTTCTTCCGGGCAACTGAGCATGCTCTCGTTTTGTCGGTGGAGTACAGTCATGATTCTGGTGTAAAATACCCAAGAACGCTGCATGTTTACACCAAACATGGTCAGTGTGTTCGCAACATTCATCTGGATAAAGAATCCATGACAATTCGTATTGATTCACGAGGAATGACAGTCACTAATGACGGACGCTTGGCGATGTGTGTATTTGAGGAAAGTGTAAACAAATCCAAAGTGTATATTTTGTAAGAGAAAAAAAAAAACATTCACACACATGCGACAAAAACTGTTGGACAAAGTTTGCTATATTTTCTTTTTCATTGAAGAGAAATCCACAATTTTTTTAACTTTTATGTAAATTTTGATACGTTATAGTTTTATGTATTCTCAAGCTATGTGTCGCGACAGGACGTCACATTTGACGCCCGAGGATATGGTTGATGAAACTGAAACAAGTGATTCATTCGTTTAATACGAATTTAATATGCATAGTTTACATATAGACATATTAATACCTGTATCCACGCACAGTGTAGTAAACTCTTAACGAAACAGTAAGATTATGTCAACAAAGTTTTGCGAGGAGCCAACGAAGCTATACTGAATTTCCAATAAACAGGTTATGGTATTTGATACTTTTCTTTCTGCAAGTATGGAGTGTTTACGGTCAGAACGGTTTTCACTCGAGTATCGAAAGTAATTTCATTCGCATTTGTTTTGGTCTGATAACATTCCCAATTACTAAACAAAGCGATGACTCCAAAACCTCGCATCACTTTGCATCCAATTGCTATCAGAAGTAAAACCAAAACCTCGCTCGCACACGTTTTCCCGCGCTTCGGGCCAGCTATATATATTTTCTCTGAGTTTTGATTGGTTCAATGGATTGTCTGACTGTAATTGTGATTTGATTACCGAAGATTTTGGCTTTACGGTAATCAATCTAGAACTGCTCATATGTGGTGTAACACTATAGGGTGACTAGAGTGATAAAATAAATGTTACAGAACTTTTAAGGGACGATGATTGAGAATCTACAAGATGCGAAAGTTGGTCTAAAAATGCTGAGTTGTCTGCCGACAAGTCAGTAAAACACGGCTACTAACATATTGGTTAATTCTCCAAAGAGACGATGAAGACTGAGAGTTTATTTACCAAGCAGACCTTATTCCTTTGCGAACTGATCCCTCAAGTTATTTTTAGATCACTCCCAGCTTTAGAGATCCCAAAAGGACTTAGAAAAAGCCGACCCTGAAACGCAAATTTCACCCTCCTGAACAGCCCGAGTGACTTTACGTGCATTTACAACTTTGAGAATAAAGCCTACATAAGAACAAACATGCAAGGAACACAAGCTTAATAACTATACTTGAAGATTATTCATCATAAGAATTAAGAGCAGCTCTTTCGTCTTTTCTAAGCCCATTCGCGTAAACATACACGTATAATATGTATACCTAAATGAAATTCAATTGAAATTAAAATAAAATGGTACCACAGTTGGGTTGGCAGTTCATCTTGTGTGGCCGTCTGGCTAAGGGTGTAGTTTTAAAAAGAACTGCTGTTGGTGACTGACGTTTTGACAACCTGAGCAGAAGTCATCTTCACTAAGAGCATCTGAGAGTCAAGTGAAAGTATTTGACAGTCGATGTTGTTATAAGTCTGATCTTCTCGGGAAAACAAAAACGATAGGTGGTTCTCTTAGTAGAGTAAAGGTCAGTAAAATGAATAAATTTGGTTCCTACTTTTCGAGAGTCCATTATTCCAATATTTGAATGCCTATTCAAGGCATTCGATTCGTAAAGGAGCAGCACAAATAAACGGCAAATGATAAACAGACGATATTGTCAAGATTACCATGACGATATTCCACGTCATCATCCATCACCATCGTTATCAACGTCATTGTCAGTGTTGTCACTACCACTGTAATAGATTGCAAGTACTCATTGTTAAGAAAACTGAACGAGAAGGAACGAAAGCGAGTTCTGCGGGAAAGGAAGATGCGTGAAGAAGTTGAATCAAACTCTCATTGTCCTTCTGTTCCTGTAACTCCATGTATTCTCGCAAAGGAAAAGAAGTATTTCCATTACCATCATAGACTTGGATATTTCACTCCCTCAATCCACAGTTTTCTTCAGTAGCGGTACGGCAGTTTGAGAAGACGAGTTTTTGTGAGACGATCTCTTTTTAGTTCGCATGTATGCTTTTCCTGATCTGAAGAGACCTCCACTGACATCACGTGGTTTCTTCCTTTGATCGTCCGTCGTGAACACCCAGTGATTGTAAACAAACGATAGCAGCAGCTTGCTCAGCGGCTTTTTTACTGCATTCCCTGAAGCGACACAATAATAACAGCGGTATTACTACGGACAAATAATTCAGAAAATCTCGCGTGTTCAGGATTAACCCACAATACAGACCAGCATTTGTATTCTGACCTCCAGAATATAATACAACAGAGTCGTTGTTTTGGAACTTAAAAGTATTATTTCATCTTTGAGATCATATCATACAGACTGATATGATAAAGCTACAACAAACATCCTGTCACATGTAACTTAAGTGCATTTGATGCACGACCCCAACGAACTCAGACAGAAAAAAACAACGAAACGAAAACAGCCAGATTTAAGCTTGAGAATCAGTTTTCATCAATCTCGTTCTAAACCCTGCAAATGGTTAAACACTTGGTACAAGTTTAAGTGAGACTGAAGTCCTTTAACAAGTCATTCGCTTTGTTCATGTACATCGATCGACCCACTCAACAATTAAGAACACAGTCGAGCGAGGGATCGTCTGAGAAGACCCCAGAAGAAAGCAATCCTTGTTACGTTGTAAAGAATAATAACTTGTTTCATTAAACACTTATAACAAGGATTCTGCAAAAGATGATAATAATGAATCACAGGAATCAGAAGTGTCGAGATTTAAATTTAAAAATCTAGATTATCAAAACTTCCTACCATTCTGTCGAAGAATATTTCTTGTCACCCACAAGTACAATACTCTTAAACCATCTGTCCTCCTCCCTTTCAATCTAGGGAAAAAAAGAGACAATTATCTCAACTTTTTTACGCAAAATATTTCTTCCACGTAATGCCACACAGAAGGAACTTTGAATAGGCTAGATATTACGTTAATTTAACTTACCATTTCGTAAGAGGGTTGCTTGATACCGTTGCGCCTGAAGAGAAGAAACAAAAGATGTATTTGATATCGGCGGAAACATAATTTTCTCTTACTTTGTTGGTGTTTGGGACAACTGGCAAACGCGCCTGCATTAATTTAGCACGTCAAATACGTTCACATTACTATGTGTCTGTATTTGAAAAGAACTCCGCTTGTTTCATTGAGTGGAATCAATGAAAAAAAAGAAAGAAAGAAAGAAACGAGAATATACATGTACTTCTGTCTTGGGACAGAATTTCAATAGCACACTTGAAAACCTCAACCTCTGTTAAGAATGCAATTCACGCCACAAAAAAATAGTTCAAAGTTTTACCGTGTCCAATCCATAAGGACTGTTTTAGGCGTGACACCACTGGAGTAAATTTTTCTACAAAGAAACAAAAGCCAGATGTTAACAGGACCGTTTGGCATGTTGATACAAGTGTCGGGGATTGTGCGAACTGAAGAGGAATCCACAGCTCAGCTTTCCTACCATCATCTGGAAGTTGAAGCTGCTCATTGTACAGAATGGTTTTGTTCCAATACCGTCATATTTAGTGATAAAAAAGAGCACGGGTGCTCAGAAATATCCGGCATCCAATTTTTGTTTCCGTTATAGAAGCGTAATAAGATTGTCATGAGAATCAAAAGAACATTGTTCTCAGCATTCTAAAGCACAGTTTGTTTCATGTGCACTAATAATATACTCGCAAAAAGTTCAGCATCCTGATTGGCTGAGAGCAATTCAATGAATTCCAAACAATGAAAGATGAAATTTGTTGCAAAAAGTTGAAATTTAGAGCAGAAAATTGAAAAAAATTGTATTATATTATTATCAAGTAATCATGCAAATAGTTTTTCTCTTCCAATTTGAAATAAATAAGCACTCGGGCTAGTGTAATTTGAAAAGTTTACTTTTGCTCATTTATCTCAAATTGAACAAGAAAGAAGATCATTTGATTACTTAGACAAAGTTTAAAACAACTATTTTATGCTCAACAATTGCTTGCCTAGAAAAGTTTGTAGCCAAAATTATACCTGAGATATTTGACCTTCATTTCAGTAATTTCACTTAATGTATCTGACAATTTTCTTTTCTTGTTCTTCTCATTCTGCAGAAAAAAAAAAAAAAAAATGAGAATTACTCTTAAAACAGGAAACAGCATACACTGTTTGATCCTGAGACAATGATGTTTTGTGGCATCAATTTTTTCACAATGTATTTTTTTTTTCTTTCATAATGATTATGAACTGATGGCTAGAGTAATTTCTGTTTATCGCAAACATCTCACCTCATCCTTTTCAATGGTTTCCATTAACACTTTCCTCCTCTGAAGTACCGTTTCATAATAAGGGACAAGATTCCATATTTCACTGAAACAGATAAGATAAAAAAAAAAGAAAAAAAAACCATTTATTCGACACGGGCCGTATTATTGAACAACACAACGTACAAGAGAAAGACACTGAAAAGAAAATGAGATACTCGGCCCTAGGTCCATTACTCGGCTGATGATTTAGTTATTAGCCGTTTCAGCTCTCTTTGGCCTCGTCCACACGTATCCGGATATTTTGGAATCCGCAACTTTTTCTTTCCAGATTCAAAAATTTCCCCGTCCACACGTAGCAAAAATATCCGGATTCGCTGCCGAATTCGCCGGATGCGTGTGGACGGAAGCCGTATCCGGAAAGAAAACGTTGCGGATTCAAAAATATCCGGATACGTGTGGACGGGGCCTTACCAGATTTCTCGCATATCACTTGTGTGCAGCATCTGCCTTGCTTCTGTCGAGGTGGTGTCTTCATGCAACAGTCGTTGAAGACAGTATTTTGTATTTCCAAAGTTATTGTCAAAGTCCACAGCCTGGAGAAAGAAACAAAAACAACAGAAAGAGCTATTACAACTAAAAAAGGAGATATTTACACAAGTGAATTATTTCGTGATTTTTTCAAATACTCACGACATTTGATTTTACCATTTACCACAAAGGGAGGCAGAAGTTAACGCGATCGCTGCATCTATCCACAAAATATCTCGGTCCATAACTTAGTTACCTTTAATGTTCACTTTTCCAAGAATTTTACCTGACTCAAAGTTCATTGTTTTTGACGCCATTTTGGATGTTTGACTGAATTCGACATAATTTGGAAAGCCGAGAGCGTGTTAAGCAGACAATGAAATTCACTCGCCAATGTGCACAGACAACATATAACAGTCCTAAGACAAATCTGTTTCTGTCTCAAGTGGACCAATTCCAATATTCACTGTATCTGTTATGAACAGCATAATGCCGTTTGTTGTCTTTAAAGATTTTCCCAGGATGAATAGGAGAGTCAAAAAACTGAAGTAATCGACAAGATTGACTTTTCCTGAAAGTTTTAAAACAATTGAATGTTCGATTTGATTGTTACTTACCAGTTTAATGTACTCTGTTATAACTTGAGTAGCGGGCAAGCGGCCCTCTTTCCTACGAAGGAAAACGGAGTAAATATGAATTTCTGGACCTGTGTAAAAAGTGGTTCAGTAAGTTAAGACTCCCCAATAAACGTTTTACTGTGGACTGCTCAGGGTCCAGCAAAGCAAAACAGTATTCGTGGTCACCATGGAACAATATGTTAGGACTTACTCTATAATTCATCACAGAATCACAAAAATAAAACAGCAACCCGACTTCAACAACAATATGAACGTTTAGTCTTAAAGGGATTAATTTGTCAGGCAACTTTACCTGAAAACTGACGGATTCCACTGCGCTGCTCTCGCCAGCATCACAGAAGAACAGCCTGTCTCTTGTCGACATTTTTCAATGTCGTCGAATGTTTTCACCATCAAAGAGACGCCATTGGCAATCACAGGTATAGAGACGGCCTTTGCAACTTCTAGTATCACGTTCGTGTGCACTGGATCTCGGGACCGCTCGTGCTTTTCTCTGCACAACATTAAATTTTGATCGTAAGTAACACGCACTCTGTTTGTTTGGAACTAAATGCGCTAGTAATTAATTAATACAATGGGTCTGAATGGCATACTATGAAACACATGTATTCCAAGAGGGACGTAATTCTTCAGTGTGCGAGTCTTTAGGCAAGTGTGCACACAAAGAAAAATCAAGTCATGAATAGGATATACACAGAACATCGCATAACTAAACATTTTAACCCATATGCCTTCTTAATGTACATAGAGATAGGTAATTAACGGGCAAAGTACAAAAAGACGCAGCTTTGACTGAAAATACAGCAAAAACTTGTAAAGATTTGAACTTCACCGTATCCGGTTCAGATTCAGGCTTCTGTGTGCTTTTAGAATATACCACCATAAAAGAATGGCATAAACAAGTCAGTTGTCATCTACTAGCTGAGGCAATTGTAAATTCAAAGGTGTTTCGTTCACTATTCTCGAGTTTTCGGTTGCTGTTTGGCAAATTCCCTCTCTCGTAAGGTTTCATTTAACAAATAGAAAGTTGAATTGTGTTAATCGTTTATTTCAAGTTTTCTCGCACAATCTGAATCGAACTGATGAAAAATAATCGCTGGTCTTGGCGAGGGCTGGAGGCCGTGCTGAATGTCGGGAAACTTTCGTGAAAACAATTCGAGAAATACCGCAGAATATGCAACGACTTTTTAGCCTCCTGATGGGCTGTATTTTCTGAGGCATGAGATAACCGTGATAATGACATATCGTTGCATTTTGCATGCACTTAATGTTTGGTCTATTTCTTAAAGGAAGCAGAACACTAGCGTTCTTGTTTATTTTACAGCGGACAATAAAGCTGCTGACGATTTAATAGTCGGTTTGATTTTCAATCCCCTCCAATTGCATCGAACAATGTCGACACATATGCCTTTTTCTATTTCTAAACAAAAAAAAATTGGTGACGCAATTGCCGTGATGTTTGTAACAAATGTGCATCAAATTTGGGATAAAAGGTTGTAGTTGAACGAGGAATTGTGCAGCGACCTTACCTGCCATGGACTGCCAGAGCAACGATACCGGTACTTTCCACCAGTTTAGCAAAAGCGATTGTCTCTTCAATCTTCAGAGATGAATAAGAAGTCACACAGCCGGAGAGTAAGTAATTTTTAAGGCCTAGCTAGGGACTAAAAATGTTAATTGCCTATTTTACAGCTGTATTGACTTTTCGTCACAGTTGGGTATACTTTCCGTAATTCTTTAAGCACTTACTTATGAATACAGTTTTTGTATTTCTTGCCATTTTGCTTGATTGTCAATTTGGTGTGTTTTATCATCGTTAAAGATTCCTTACATGTTTACTGTACAATGTACGTCCACTTTGAATTCTTATGCTACCGTGAAATGAGAAGTAAACTGTCCCTTAACCAACCGAGAAAATGAAGTTGGAGATGACGAAAGAGGTCTGTCAAAGAGGTCTGAGATCGTATTGAATCTTTGAGCCCCAGATTTCTTTCAGGTTCCTTTACAATTACTTACAGCTATTAAATCACAAGGCCAACATAACAGCATCATACAATGGTAATTCCTTCACTTCAAAATGATTTTGAAGACCTCAAAATGACTGATGGTATTAAAACTATTTTCCATAAATGTTTCGAACAGACAGACGTACCGTGGGCAAAATTCGTATTTTGCAGGTCACTGGCTTTGAAACTCCTTGCACAAGTGTTGTAAGGATCTGCAAGAAATTAACACCATTACATGTACATGTTCATGTAATGTGACGGAAGCAATACTTGAAAGAAGTGATTAGATTAAATTCACTCTGAAATACAAATTCAAAGGTGTACATGTACATTGTAATATAAGTTTCACAAAGTCACAGTGACAAGGCTTCAAAAGCGAATTAATAATTTACATTTGCCCATCAATATAAGTACAATAATTTTATGTTTTTGAATTTTGAACATTTTACACTATTCAGTGGAATGTGATCTCGGCAAGCTGCAATGAACTTTTCAAACACTTCTCAAGTTATCGTTCAATGATACAATACATGGTGCTTTTGAAAGTAACACAGCCTAAAATGTCATCAGTCTGTACTCACCTTGTAAACATTCTCTGGTTGAGTTAACAGAGCTGCTCCCATTCCTCCCTGCAATGAAAATCCAACACTTTAAATTGTCAATAGACAGAGTCACAGCCTAACATTCCAACATTTGGAACACCATGAATCTTCAAGTCTGTTTGTGCTTAGTCCTCTTCATCAGTTTTATTATTAAATTTCTCAAAATTTTAAGCAAGTGGACAACAGCAGTTAAAAGGATACACTGTACACTTCCAATTGAAGACATCTTCTACTCACCAGGTCACGAATAACATTGTCTGGACATGATTTTCAATAATATTCAAATTACAAATAAATTTAACTCCAATGCAGGGTAGGAAAAAAATTTTGTAATCCAGTTGCCCAGTGGGCCTGAGTACATTTCAGTTTTCAGTTGCCACCCAATAGGTGTGGCATGCAATGTTCATGCCTGATCAACTACATCATTTACCATGTCCTTTATTAGTAGTGCCAGACTTCTCTAGTGCCGAACATCCAATATGGCAGCCAACATGGTGATCAGATGGTGAATGCAAGCATAGTATGCTTGGATTTTAAATGAATCTATGCTTTCAATTCATTGTTTAGCTCATCTCTCAGTCTTAAGTTTTGAAATTGTTTTTGATTGGAAATTATCACTAAGACTACTGAGGCTAATTTCACTGGCCCACTGGACATCCAAGCTTCCAGATTCACTTGCCCAAGAGCCAAATTTACTTGCCCCAGGCAACTGGACCTGGGTTTTTTCCTGCCCTGCAATGAGTTCAATATTATCTTGTTTACCTTCACTGAATAATCTTTAGGACAACCCATATTGACATCAATTCCAGCCACATCATTTTCCCTTTAACACAATTGACCAAATAAACTTATAAAAAAGATTCATCCTCACATATGAAAGAAGTAAAGGTCTTATGGTTTGTGCATTGGATTCTGCATCAAGCAGTCCGGGTTTGAGCCCTGGCTGGGGTCACTGTACTGTATTCTTGGGCAACACATTTAACTCTCACACTGCCTCTCTTCTTGCAGGAGTATAACAATTGGTTGCAGTGAATTTACTGCTAGGGGTAGCCCTGCAATAGACAACAGAGCATCCCATCCAGGGGGAGGGGAGAGTAGAATGAAGTGAGCAACACCATTGCTCAGTTCATTCTGTAGAAACCAGAGATAAGCTCTGGTTCAAATGCTGATTATTATGTCATGATGACATTTTGGTTTCAGTTTCTCTAAACAGACGTTTCTATAATGGCAACAAAGACCAGATCAAGGCATCATTGATCTGCAAGATATTTTGTAATACCCAAACTCTTCAATAATACAAGTAGTCATTTTTTAAAATTATTATCAATACATGTAACTATTGATCACTGAGTATGTTTTCCACAATTAAAACAAGGCCTTAAACTTAACTTGACTACTAGTTACCATTTTGTAGGCTGCTGTATTAATTACTACAGTATCATGTACTTTCATTTAGGTATAAAATTTATGATTTACTATATTAAGTTACTTACACAAGTTTCGCAGCTTTCAGAGCTCTTTCTGGATCTGCTGTACCCTAGATAACAAGAAAACAAAAACCTGATTGTAGTGATTGACATTGACAATTTGCAAATTCAAAATTAATGATAAGGTTGAGCTAAAAATAATCAGGCACAGCACACAAATTTCATCCCCAGTTTGGCTCAGAAGCATGGTCAATTTTCATTTTAAAATAATATCAACTTAAAAAGAGATATAATTTATTATGCTAACTAGCACTGTATAGATGAAATAAGAGTTAATATTCTAAGTTGCAAGCCACAAACCATTTGGAAGACAACATGTGGTTTTTCTGCTTCACAAGTCCTAAACACCACTGTCCCATCAGTGAGAACAAAATCGATTGTGCCAAGAGTGTCTGACAAGAACAAATAATGCACAAAACAAAAACTTATCTTTCCATAATAATATTGTTCAATTGATGGAACAATCATAACCAAATTGAGGCTTGAACTGATTTAACCGAAATATTTTTTTGGGGGAAGTCCTTTGGCAGCTTTTTCACATGATACATTGTAGTCTTGTTACAGTGTACATGTAGTTAGAGCTAGTGTCTTTGTGATGCCAATATTGCATTAGTGTCAGAGACAAAACTGCCAATATGGCAACCACATTTTATGAGAAATGGAGGGAATTACTTGTTTAATTCACTTACTGTTTTCAATACGTGTTGTCTTGAGAATTTTGAAATCAATTATCTCCTAAAAATAGAAGAAAATTGTTTAACATGCATGTATTTTTGTGTCACAGTATTGAGCCAGTCATAAAGAATGGAGGGGTACATGCTCTAAAGGGCATTATAGGTAATCAGGGCAAGATTGCAAAGAAACAAAGTGGCAAAATATATGTTTTCTTCATATTTCCATGCTGAGTTTCATTTTCAAGGAGAAACTTTTACTGTAAATAGAGAGACCCCTTTTCTACATTTACTAGAAGTGTTTTTCAGTCAATTGAGCTAGGCATTAGCCTACTTATCAGAGTAACAGAGATGTTATTTTTGTGGCTTAAGCGGTTAAGACTTCATCAAATCATTTGGTTTTAACCATAAAAAAATTCCTACGCCCACAACAGTCACTTGATCGGCTCAAAAATGCTGGTAAATCTAGAGCAGGGGTTTCTGTCTACGTTTTATGTTTGGTCTCCAAATGTGAAATCAGAACAGAAATATAAAGATAAACATTTGTTTTATGGGTCTGTTTCTTTGCTGTGGCTATACTACAATGTATGTCCAGCAGCCAGACAAGCCTTTTAATATATTCCATGTCGGGCATAATAACAAAAATAACACTGCAGCAGGCAACCTCAAGAAGAATCAAACCTGGGTCGCCAGCATGGCAAGCAATACTCATGACCACTGCACCACCACAACTGGCTAACAGTTTCCGGAATTTTTTAAGTATATATAGTGTTACCGTAAGCATTATAGAGAGTGTTCATTGTCGTGCAATAAAAACTAAAATCAAAAACCATTCAGTGGATAAAGTCAAGAAATTGTGATGTTATAGACGATAAATAAAGAAGACAGTTCTCCTAGTTTAAGGTGTATGCATTATCCCAAAGTTGACATATTCATCTAAATGTTCTGTGCAAAATTATAGAGCCTAATATGGAGCCGCCATGTTGGAGGACCTCCTAAGTCCTCCAATATGGCGGCTGGAAAATAGTGTAAACATCTGGAACTTACTTTGGCTATCTAGTCAACTGACTACATGTTGTCATGTATCTGAACCAAACCAAAAAACATTTACAAAAGCACTTTTCCTAATACTTCAACTCCTAAAATGGCTAAAAATCACGAGATAAATGTATCTTTTTCAACAAACGTAATCTTAGCTTTATGTCACGCACCGCCATGAATCCAAAATTGAAAATGCACTGGTTTCCAAATGAAGGATGCACTGAGCTGGAAAGTTGTAAACAGATATAAATTTAGTACCTCTTATGCCTGATGAGGATAAAACCTTAAGGGACTCCTTAGTTTTGGATTTGAGAATTTGATAACATCACATGAACACTCTCTATTGAAAGCTAACCATAAACAGGCTAACCAGAGAGCTATTGAGGCTAACCGGACTGCTTTTTAGGCTGACCTGAGTGCTTTTTAGGCTAACCAGTGCTTTTCAGACTAACAGGAGTGCTATTTAGCCTAACCTACAAAAAGCTTTTGACTGCTGGCCATTTAGTCTATGTTTACTGCTAAATCCTGGTATACCATGTGCGGGGCTCACCAAAATTCACACTACAGTGGAAATAGTGAAGTATTCAGCCATATAACAGGGATTTGATATTATTAACTGAAATTTTTAAAAAATAACGTAATTTTGACTGCTGGACACGGAGTATTTTGAAAAACCTGCCCAGCTGCCAGACATATAGACAGAGCGTTGCTTCGTTGTAAATTTGCTCTGATTACCCATAATGCCCCTTAGAGCATGAACTCTTCTATTTAAACTTTCACCTCACTTTACTGGTTTAAATGTTGTAGTCATGATGTTCATGAATGTGACAGAATCGGATCTCTACTCTTACCTCAGCGTATACAATATCAGCACCATATTTGAGAGCAAGCAGTCTCGTAGGCAAAGTACCAATTCGAACCATTGGTGCTAAAATGACTTTTCCCTCATAACATAGACTCATCTTTACGTCATTTGTTTTTTCCTAAAGCAAATAAAAGACACAAGACAGAGAAAATACCTATAACCTAGTGTTTCTGATAAACACGTAGCCACGTGATTTTACTCACAAAAATGGAACAGATAGATTCATCAGATCCTATCAGTTATTCAAGGAACAGAAGGAAGCAAGCTGACTAGCTGGAAAGCTGCTATGACTAATGTGTTCTGAATATCCTGTCTTTCTCTATATAGTTCATCCCATGGATGCATCCGTTACTTACCACCTCTTACTCGTAGACAAGCAACCGGCATTGCCATTCAAATACTGAACTCATGGCACGCCGGCTTTCTCTGTTGTGTCCGCCATCTTGAATTAGTTGCGAGAGGACTGGTGCTTACTGGGTCAAGGCCCCCATCGTCCACCAATTTAAAGATCACATAAAACGCCTAAAACGACACCATAAAAATTCATCGTGGCTGGCTGACCAAAAATTTATATACCATTCCTAAGTTGTGTTGGTCTCTTCTGACGGCTAACTTAGGAATTTTGGGTTTTATTTAGCGAAGAAAAAGTTTTGGCTATCATTCAAATTTAAATTTAATTTGACCATGGGTAACCCGAAAATACTGACCCCCGGTCCGGTCCGCGGACCCCCACAGCGGACCGGGTCCGCGCACCACCCTACGGACCAGTCCATGGACTACCCCTACGGACCTCCTCTACGGACCACCCTAAAATGGTGTAAAAATAATAAATAAAAATTTCACTTATGAGTTGTCTAATAGATTCAGACTCGTGTCAGTGATTTTAATAATAATAATAATAATAATAATAATAATAATAATAATAATAATAATAATAATAATAATGGCATTTCGGGCAGTATATCCACAGGGTGGCTCTTCGCCTACCCGATGCTAACTAAATTACAATTGTAAAAAGATTAAAAGATATCTAAGAATTTATATCTATATGTAAACGAGATAAAATTGTGTTTTAAGATATGCTAAAATAAATAAATGAATAAATAAATAATTAAAATTATGCCAGGTGTTCTAAAGCTCTCTTAAAAATAATGTTTTTGGTGTCTTTACAAAATTTAATATAGTCTTGGCAGCACCTCACGTTGCTGGGCAACGTGTTAAATAAACTTGCAGTCTGGTCCTGTAGAGTATTATTAATTAAAGATCTCTCTAACTGAATGCTGTTACTAGATCTTAAGCATCTTTCGTGTTGAAATACATTAAGTTTCAGATAACTTGGCCAATATGGGTTGTGAAGGGCTTTGTGAGTTGCCTTAAGTAGGTTCCATTCGCGTTGTTCCTTTACGGGAAGCCATTTGAGTTTCGTAAGGATGTCTTCGGATGACACAAATCTACCAAGCACAAAACTAGCTGTAGCCTTTTGTACTCTCTGGAGACGTTTCATTAAATAATCTGGGAGTGAGTGGTATACTATGTCATTATAATATAGCTTGCTTAGAACCAGTGCCTGTGCCAAATTCTTTTTGATATGGAAAGGCAGGATGTTCTTTAACTTCCTTAGGGTTGTTAGAGTAGCATAGCAGGACGCTGCTACTTGTCTGACATTTCCTTCCCAGTTCAGATGCTCATGGATGTGAGACCCCAATAATTTAGTGGTGGTCACTCGTTCCAAGGGGATGCTGTTGATTATGATGTCGAACTTTTCAGTGTTTAAATGATGGACCTTTGATAACTGCGGAGTAGATAATAACATCAGCTTAGTCTTGGAAGGATTAATGACTAAGTTTGCTTCACGTGACCACGCTTCCAATTTGCCTATACTTTCAGAAAGTTCAGTTAGAGTTGATTGAAGATCTGCTGGTTTGCACTGTGTGTACAATGTGGTATCATCAGCATATTGATGACATTTAACTCCGCGTACATATGACTGAAGGTCAGCCACGTAGAGATTGAAAATGAGTGGCCCCATGATAGAACCTTGAGGTACGCCGAAACTCACCCTACAAAGCTCTGACGTTTTGTCGTCGACTTGCACAAAGTGTTTCCTTCCTGTAAGATATTGGATCGTCCATTTAAGATATTCCTTGGAAAAGCCCAACAGGCTGAGCTTTTCAAGAACAGTCTTGTACTTGATGGTATCAAACGCCTTAGAGAAATCGGCTAGTACCATGAGGGTAACTTCTCCTCGCTTCATGGCGCGAATAATGTCATCTCTGATCCCTAATAGAACAGTAGTCGTTGAGTGTCCTTTCCTGAAGCCTGAGATATTCTCTTTTAACAGGCAGTGAGAATCAATGTAATCGATGACTTGGTGGTGTACGAGTCTTTCAAAAACTTTTGAAAGGACCGGAAGTATTGATATCGGTCTCATGTCTGATACACTGAAGGTAGAGCCACTGGTCTTAGGGATTGGGGTTATCCTCGCAACTTTCCAAGCGTCGGGAAATGTTGATGTGGCAATACAGGAATTTATCACGTCTGTCAAAGGTCCTGCAATCAGGTCGGCTACGGGCTTTAGGAACTTAGCTGGTATTTGGTCAGGTCCTGTCGATGTATCGGAACGAATTAATTTGATTTCCTTGAGGACCTCTTCATATTTAACGTGGCGCAAAGTGAATGATCTTTCTCCCATCAGGCATGGCTGCAAGCTATCAACAAAGTTCAATAGGTCTTCTTTTGCGTCAACACCTGCATTTCCGGTGGTGCGTTGGGCAACTTCTGCAAAATGCTTGTTAAGCTCATTGACATCCAGACGTAAAGGCTGTGGACATGGGTTCAAAATACGGTGTATAATACGCCAGACCTCTTTCGGTTTCGTTGATGATAATGCCGTATTGATGAACGATCGTTTCGCCTCTTTGATCGTTGTTTTCAGACGATTACGGACGTCGCGAAAAGCTTGCCAGAGTTTTTTAGAGTGTTACCCTGTGCAAATGTAACAGACTTGGGTTTTTAACACCCCAGCCCCCCTCCCAAAAAAAAAAAAAACTGCCTAAGAGCTGTTTGCAGCGTAAGGAGATGCCGATGGTAAGAAGGGAAGTTCTTACCTTTCATTCGTGGCTCAATCTGGCTATGGAAGATATATTTTTAGGCCGTTAATTGTTGTTTGTATCTGTTATTCCGCAGAGCAAATTGTGAAGCCTGGAACGAGTTCACGAACCCACGGGAGAATATGGGCTGAACAAAATGGAAGAGAGGAAAGAACACAAATTTCGAGGCTTCCTGGAGGCTTCCCCGTACGCGTCTTTCGTATACTTCACGACCACAGCAAAGGAAATGGCAATGTGTAACGATTTAAATTGCACCCGAGCCTGAATCCAGGTCTGTTACATTTGCACAGTGTAACGTTCGAAATTGCGCCGTCACGAGTAATCTATTAGACAACCCGTAACTGAAATATTTATTTATTATTTCTATTATATTTTGGGGGCTGGTCTGCAGAGGGGGTCCGTAGGGGGAGTCCGTGGACCGGTCCATAGGTAGTCCGCGGACCGGTGGTCAGTGTTTTCGGGTTACGGTCAAAAACTGCTTCACATTTGTTAGTTGCTATAAGCTTTTGTAATGGCATTTAAGTCCCGGCTTTATGAAAAATATCATTGTGGTCTCCAGAGACTACTGAAAGCTGATTGGTTAATTCAAAGTTGGTATGCATAGTACATACAGAGTGTCCTCCGTAACAAAAAACAAATAGTTTCTTTTGATAAAAACAAAACGGGTAAATTAATTCCTTAGGAAACAACTAATATTATCATATTATTGCTTTTGTCTATAGAAGAGTACCAGCCTCTATCTGCTAGCTTATTTTCTCCTGTCCACAAACCCTTGTAATGCTACAAAGGAGCTATATTCCAATTCGTCGATCGGAGCATACTTTGGAGTTTATACCCCAGCTGAATGGGTTTTTCGAAGGCCGTGATTAAAAAATAACCGAAGTTCTTTGACTTCTTATTTTTTGTGTAGTTTGAAATAACTCAAGCTCAAAACAAACAGAAGAAAGTGTCAGGCTTTTAACAACAAGGCCCAGGTTAGTAATGGTAATAGGACTGAATGGAGTCCAATTCGGTCCGTGTTATCATAAGAGTGATAGCAAAATCGGACGACTGCGCAGCCGGAGTCCGATTTGTTTATCACGAGTATGATTACAGACCGAATTGGACGACACGAAGTCTTATTACCAATTAATCATAAAAATTACAATTTCCGAGAAAAGAAGAATAGCCAAGTTATGAAAGAAAGGGAAAATTTGCATTAAAATGACTACGAAGGAGATGTAAACATTCTAAGGCCACCGCGCCTGCTCCCGGCAATTAGCAAAAGCCGGCAAAAACACAAAAGCAAGCGCGCGCGCACGCACGCACGCAACTACAACTTTGAATGTGATTGGTTGATTTAGACTGCAACTTTGAATGTGATTGACGTATTGAGCTGTCCTATAACAAAACTGTCCAATAACAAATTGTCCAATAACAAACTGTCCAATAACAACTTGGCAAGTGAATTAGTGGGAAATAGGAGATTTTTAAACCATTAACAATCGAGGAAATTGTGATTTTTGTGATTATCACGGTTCATGCGATAACTTTGAAAGATGCCAAGACCTTGATGCAATGAATGTACACTGTACCTGCTTAATAACCACTCAATACAGGCCAAGTCAACTCACGCTGGTTCAACAACTGCTGAAAATAAGCGGAGTTTAAGGGTCCGGGGAGACGCGGTTTGACTACCATGGACGAATGTCAATCAAATACACATTACTGCAACAGAAGTGTCTTTTTTGTCTGAATTGGGGAATTTTTTTATTTGTCAGTAAACGAGAAGACAAGATTTGCAAGTAGAATTCCAAGCCACTTGCTTGTCGTGAGTCAAAATTTAACTCTTCTGTCAAAAGCCCCTTAATGGATGTAGTCTTGAAGTTATTAGCAATTCATCCACAATTTGTAAATAAATGACATAAATCGATTCAAATGACTGATTCGCTAATGAGTGCTTTACCTGTTTGCACTTCGAAACTTTGAAGGTGAAATAAACCGAAACCCTGGGCATAAATATTTGAATAAGGTGTTATGAGATAACCCAAGAACTGGCTATCTTCCGGCAACAGCTGTTTTCTTCTTAGAGTGTGAAACAAATCCCACTGTATTGAAGTTTCTAATATTCTGAGTATCTTGCAGGCCGTTTTAAAAGTCCATCGAGGTAAAGAAAAATAAAAGTAACAACAACAGCTTCCCCAACAACAATAACTTTGTTTTACAAAAGTCTAAAAGTAACTAAAATTTAAGAACCAAAACGTTTTCGACCGCACGGTCATCATCAGTGGTATATGCCAATGATGATGACCGTACAGTCGAAAACGTTTTGGTTTTTAAAATGTCTAATAACTTTTAGCCTTTTATAAACTATCTAAAAAGCAACTGTTATGACAACAATAACTTTATTTTCCAAATTCAGGGAATAGTCTAGGGTTGGTAACCCGCAATTAGCAAAACTATTTTATTCTAGGCGAGCTACTTACCTAAACAAATAACTACTTAACCTAAATAAACAGTCAACTGGTAGACAACAGATTGAACTGCAGTCTTGTGTTTTCTTACATTCATTTTTGCACTTGTACGTTCACGATTTACCGTTAGCAGTGGTGATTATTAGCGGAGCTCCGGCGGCCCGAGCCCCACACCCGTATAATTGATTTTCTCATGGTTAGGATAAAGATCATAAAGTTATCATGGCTAGCGGTATTGCTCGTGGGCGCGTACTAACGACGACGGAGTCGCGCAAGATGGCGGCCATACTCCAGCTAATAGGTTGACAGAGACATGCAGCCTTGATTTATAGCTTCCTTCTTTGATATTAGACATCCATGTTATGGTCAATTGACACCTGTCAAAACGAGGTATCCACTGACCAGTATCACGTGACCATATTGCGGGCTCAAGTTTAGAGCTCATCGAAGTCACATGTTTTTTTGAAGTTGACCGCTGACCAAGAGGTGGTTTCTATTGGATCGCGGGCTCATGTTAGTTTAACTTGTGATAAATGGGGCCGGGTTGTTCGGAAGCCGGTTAACGCTAACCCAGGATTAAAAGTTAACAGAATTATAAATATTTCTTGTATACAAATGTTTTTCACTACTTTTGGTTTGTGTATTTTGAGATTGTTCAAACTCAATATAGAAGGCCAAACAATATCCAGAAAACCTCACTGCAAAGTTGCAAAACTAAAATCAAAATTCTCGTTTAACCTGGATTATCTTAATCGGGCTTTGAACAACCCGGCCCAGGAGCTGTACTTTTAGGCTTGGTTAAATCCATATATTAGTCTATCTCGATCGGGAGAAACCGGCGCAGAAAGCTTCTGAACCAAAGCTGGAAACAAAATTTGCGTCAAGTAAGGACGAACAAAGTGTGCCTATTTTCCTTTCCTTGAGGCAAACCGCTGACAAATGAGACTGAGCAAACGTTCACGCGGGGCACTCTGGGTATGAAGAAAAGGTGAGGGTTGCTGAAGGCGCGGGAGGTTTTAAAAACTAAGTAAGGTTGGCTTTTAACCAAATTTGTTGCTAATGTTTACTTTACGATAAACTGGAGGGAACTGTGATATATCTGTTTAACCAGGTCGCTACTCTGTAGCTACTGTCGTCTACTGCAAGGTTTGCTTCACTTGACATGAACGCTTTGCAACGCTCGCTTTGGGGAAAGCAATGAAAAGCAAATGAATGCAACGTGTGGCGTATTTCAATAAGCTAAGCTCATAAATGTTTTAATTGTGTTCGTTACGGTCATAAACTAGTGGAAACCCGTTACTTGTGTTAAATAGAGTGCTTCATTCCTTTTGGAAATGATGTTCCCGTGGTCAACTGTTGACCAGTTGGTTTTAATACATGCAAAGTTGTTTACCAGTTGTTCCTTGGGTACAAGTGTGTACCTGGCCAACTTTTCTCATGAAAGTTTGTCTGTTTGTTATTTCAGCAGTGTCAATAGCTGGTCCGTTAGTGCTGGTTAATGACATTTTAATATTCCTACACGAAAAAGACGTCGTCAGTCTTAAAATTTGTTCTCCGACAATATCTAAACGTCGTTGAACCTACCTGAATGAAACGCAGACTTTAGTTTCAAGTCAAGTATCCATCTTACAGTACCTCTGTCAATAGAAGGTAGATTATTTGTTTTGCCAGTTATTGATTTCCTTTGCAAAATTCCTAGTTGTCTTCCTTCATTTTGTTGTAGTTTCTGGCATTTGGGTGGATTTGCAAAACATTCTCCCCTGCATTTGAGTGTGCATTTTGTCGGCCACTGTACAATGATTGAGGGATATTGCATTATCTAATAATATTGTTATTTAAAGCAACAGTTTTATTGCTACCAGTAAATTTGGGTATCAACCTTACTGACAAATTCATGCGGAAGTTGTGATGTTTTCTACTTGAGATTTCTGCTACAAAATTAAAAGCAACACATCTGTACTGAATTACTTGTCAGACCTCATGGGGTTGGCCTCCACATATAAATGTATGTAATGGGTCACAAGAGTCACCTCTACTATAAACCATGCAATCGACACTTGCATCCTCGGCTAGGGCATGAACCTAGGCTGCCTGATCCCGAGTCCAGCATTCAACCATCAAGCCAAAGACGCTATTACATGTGGTCATAGAAAGTGCTGGAAATCTCTTTCATTTGAGGTAAATGTAGTTTTCTGATTAAAGTTGAAGAGAATTACTGGGATATATTGTTTGATTTTACACCAGATTCTTAGAACTTATATGATAACTTATAAGAAATGTAGGACCAACAGTAAAGAGAAGTAACATTGAGTGAAAGGGTTAATGTAAATTTTAGAGTCCTGGAAAAATCAATCTGAGTGCTAGGAAAGTCCTGGAAATTTATCTGTGGAAAAGAGAACAAATTCTTTGAGACTTGGTACATGAAGGTTGCCAAGTTTGTACTGTGAGCCAAAGGAACTGTTAAAATAGATGCTCTCCTCTTTATGATGTTGCATGCACATGTACTTGCTTACATAGACCCTGTGATTTTTCTTTGAGAATTGCCTCCATAGATCTCTGAAAATTCTGCATTCATTCAAAAGTAATTTTCATTTCATTTTCTAATTCAAAGTCGCTATTAAAGAAACCTTTGTCCTGTGTAAGGCAGAACCTGGAATGTTTCATTATGAGCCCTATCATTGGGTATACCAGACAACTTTATTATGAAAGGTAGGGAAGGACTATTCATGCCTGAAGTACTGGTTAGCCTTGTGTTCATTCATTGCTAGCTGCTAGCATCAGTTGACTACATGTATCAGCTAAGGGCAGGTTCAATTTTGCTGCTTAAATACCCTGCCGTTAAGGTGTTGAATCAGAATTCCTCACAAATGATTTTAAGGTTTCACCACAAGAGTGCGCTGTTTTCAATGACGTTTTTGTCAATGTTGGGAGACGGTAATGGGGAGGGGGGGCTGGGTGGGGGTTGGGAGTTGATGGCTCAATGGTTTGACGTCAGTTGGACTCCCTATCAATAGGTCCACAATGGAGCCCAAGCTAGGGCCACTCTGTCATGTTCTCAGACAAGATACATGTACGTTACCCTCTCAATGCCTCTCTCCTTCCAAGAGTGTAAATGGTACTGGCCAATTTGTGAGGACATTCTGACAATTGTTGGGGGTCACCTGCAGTGGACTATCATCCCAACCAAGGAGAGTAGCAACACTCCTAGTCACTTCCTGTCACAGAAACTGAAGGAGTGCACCTGTGCTGATGGTCCATCTGGCTTCTCTGATTCCATAGGAATGGAACTGACTTTTGTGCCCTGTAGCCAGTGAAAACATCACTAGAATGTTCTCATTCTTAGCCATGACGACTGGAAGGGGGATTTGGTTTCGTGTCTGAAACAGACCTTCCACCATTTAAGTCCAGCACCCTTCACTGAACATATCGCAGAACGTTTATGTGAGGAGGGAAAGGGTATTTGTTAACAAGCACTTTTAGCAAGCAGTTATGCAACAGATGGCTGGAAATGTAGAATGACAGATTGCGAACAGGGGAGTAGTGGAAGGTGGAATGGGGCGGGGGAATTGGGGAATGGTACCCCTTGAGTTTGGTTGTACCATCAAGTTGATTTAAGAATCTACAGTGAAGGACTATTCCTTAGCAGTGACATGGTTAGCACATGTTTTTGTGGTCACCAAGGTAAGGATTCAAATCTCTGAATGGGCGTTTATTGTTATAGGGAAAAGATGGGTAATAAAACAATAGTTATTTGTACTTGATATTCAGACGATACATCTTATTTGGATGATGCACAGTTTCTGATTGGTTGTTGAAAATTGGGGAAATGATTTATTATTGCATGCTTGGTTGGGATGTTGTCACATGTTTTAAGTCATAACAGAGCAGCAGATGGAGAGGATAGTAGGTCATGGTTGGTGATCCTTTTCTCATTTCAGAGACTTCGCCTTCCTTTTGGCATTTAGGTCAAGATGTTTGAGTGTACATCTCGCAGGAACTACAGTGGAAGGATTGCCTAGCTGTGACGAAGCATCATCCTCCATGAATTTAGGAGAGGTCTCTAGAAATGAGCTGACACATCTTGATGAGGAAGTAGCTTACATCAGTCGCATGAACTGGAGATGATTTACCTTGCTTTGCACAAAGGTGTTATGGCAGCAAAGGTGGAGGCAATGCAGATGTGGTGATGGTGCAGCGGAGCGCATGGTTGGAGGCAAAGTTGGAGACACAGGCAGGGGTGCACGTGCGGCATCTTTGTTGCTGACCTTTGAGCAGACAGCCTGAATCCTCCACAGTTCATACAATTGGTGTGAGCCACTTCTTCATCAAGATGTGTCAGTTCATCACCTGATACTTCTTCTGAATGCATGGATGATTTTGCTTCATCACTTCAATGTTTGACTGAACAAACTACAATAATCTGACATGTCTTCAGATTAATGTAGATACCATCTTATTTTCTAACAGGCAATTTGATTCGTTCCTTGATACAACCCAGTGTGACACGCGCACATGCATAACTCCCTCACTCACCGATCACATAACCCTTCCAACCCCTAAGAGGAATTTTTGCGCAAAACTACTTAAGTTAATTTAGGGACTTTTTCGCATTTTATACGAGACGTAAGTTTACCTTTTCACACAACACAACACAACACAACTTCACTGAAAATAGAAAGAAAGAGAAAAAACCTCTGACACGTTGAAAGTCTGATTTAATTAAATTACACTTTAACTTGATGCCGCGCAGTCTTCAAAGAACATTTGAACAGTTTTCATATTTTTTACCTTAAAAAATATCGGACTGAAATGAATACCATCAAATAAAACTATTAAACTGCTACTGCAGAGACGTAAAAACCGTCCAGAAATGAAAGCTTTTTTGTTTAATATCCTGGAAACAATAGCAGATAACTTGTCAGCTCTAATTGAATTTACTCCCATATAAAAAACAAAAGTGTTAAGTTACCATTTGTTACTAAAGATAGCAAACATCTCGTGGGAAAGAGTGGTGACGATTCGTCCACTCGAATTGAATTTACTCCCTTGTGAAAAACAAGAGTGTCACATTACACTTTGTAACTAAAAAACAAAAATATCTTGTTATATTTGCAAGCAACAAGAACAAAACAATCGTTACCCGCACTTACTATTGTAAACGTTAGAACTGTTTCAAATCTAAAGTCTCGTCTCTTCTAAAACATGTCCTAAGAACTAGAAGCGACGATTCGTGACCTCTAATTGAATTTACTCCTTGTGAAAAACAAAAGTATCAAGTTACCTTTAACTAAAAATAAAAATATCTCGTTGCATTTGCGTACTACGAACTCACGAACTGTTTCAAACCTCAAGGCTCATTTCGTTCATTTAACTAAAATCCTCAGCCTAACCCACAGAAAATGTTGAAGTAAACCCAATATATGAATACTTCCTCCTCTTTTATAGAAGAATGAATACGGCCGTTCTGAACTTTATTGGGATCAGATCTTCTCACATACCATTTACCTTTACAACAAGAAATTTGATTGGCTGTTTATGGCAGATCCAATCTGATTGGTGTGACATACATACATCTCTCACTCACTCACTCACTCACTCACTCACTCACCCATTGACCCGTAACACACCCGACGCGCCGACTAAGAGGTATTTTTTTTACAAAAAAAAAAACCTCAAAAATCAAAAGCGGAGTTTCATCCCTATCAGATGTGTCATCTAAATATCAAAAGGAATAACTGTTGTTACAAAGGGTGCCTGTCTTTTTTCTATAATTAAAAAATTTCTCTTTCTGAGATCTGGATCATGACCTTAGTTACCACAATGACATGTGTTGACCACATCCCTAAAGGGGGATTGTCCTCCATTCAAGGTTCTTGAATCAACCTGACTGTACAACGACACTCAAGGAGCACTAATCTCCAATTTCCCTTCTTCGTTCCATTATCCACTACTCCCCTAGTCCCAATCTGTCATTCTGCATCTCCAGCCATTTGTTGTGTAACTGTCTGTTTGAAGTGCATGTTAACCAATGTCCTTTTCCCTCCCTTACTTGAAAGTTTTGTTGTTAATTGAAGTGATTGGTGCTAACGATTTCAAAAGGCATTAAAGAAAAAGATGTCATTGGCCGTTACTTTTGAAATCTGATCCGGGGGAGGGTATAAAAAGGATTTATATCGTAGTTTTACACAACTCTAGAACTCACCTTAGCAGTAACTAGTCAACATGTCGTTACGCGCAGCTCTCAAGGTTCCAAAGTACGGATTGTTTTATTTTGATTGCGACTGGACGCTAAGTGTTGTTCCACTTAGCAAAATCGTTAGAGTGATTAGCGGAGACAACGTCAGTAAGGGAAGCAAGGTTATGCTCAAGTATGGACCTGACGTGCTGGAAGCTGATATTATTGGAGTAAATGGTATGTATGTTTGTGCACTTTTAACCATAGGCTTTTTATTTAATGTTTTTGTTAACTTGTCGTGTTTGTTCATACACAGATGATCGGTCGAAATTGGATGACCTGGGACAGGATTTCTTGAAGGACCCCGCAAACGCGCATCTGTTCCCACTCTTGGAGGACCCAGAGATTCCAGAGCCAGAGCCAGAGCCAGAACCAGCGCCAGCCCCACAGCGAGAACCAGCGCCAGCCCCACAGCCAGAACCAGCGCCAACCCCACAGCCAGAACCAGCGCCACAGCCAAAGAAAAGAAAGAAGTCAGCTAAAGCGGGAGGTGGCGATGCAGCTACCACGCGTAAAAAGAAGGAACCAGAACTGGTATGAAACTTTGATATTATGATTAGAGTTCGCTGCTAACGATAAACTAAAACTGTATCAAAATCGATCCAACCGTACCCAGCTATGCTTAACCTTTCTACTCAACGCTTCTGCATCTAAGTTCGAAAAACGAACCATCAATCACCACTAAAATGTTTGTTGTGACTTGAAATTGCGTGTGTGAATTAGAAAAGGATTCAAATTTTTTTTCGGGACTTAGAAACTAAGAAAAGAGTAAAAGGTGTGATAACTTTTATTATTTAGTTGCGAAACACTTGAATGTAGTTTTTAACTCGAAAGATTGTTTGCAAGATTACCTTTCACGAGCTATGCTTAACCTTTCTACTGGACACTTCTACAGTGTACATGTACGATCGTATAACGAACAATCAATCAACACTAAAATGTTTGTTGTGACTTGAAATTGCGTGTGTGAATTAAAAAAGGATTCAAATTTTTCTTCGTGAGTTAGAAACTAAGAAAAGAGTAAAAGGTGTGATAACTTTTGTTATTTCATTGCGAACCACTTGAATGTAGTTTTTAACTCGAAAGATTGTTTGCAAGATTACCTTTCACGAGCTATGCTTAACCTTTCTACTGGACACTTCTACATGTACGATCGTATAATTAACAATCAATCAACACTAAAATGTTTGTTGTGACTAGAAATTGCGTGTGTGACTTTAAAAAGGATTCAAGAATGTGATTCATAAGAATATGGAGGCTGAAATTTGTGATATTTTAAGAATATTTTCACGAAACTTTCAAATTTCGCCGCTAACTAAAATAACAAAGCTGATGTCTGCGATCAACGAGTTATCTGTTTCCATTTATCTCAGCACGCTGAGAACGAAAACAAATCTCGTAAGAGGTGATTTTGGTTAGCCTATGAACACAGACGGATTTTGGTAGGATATTTAAAATTATTCAGAGTTATGAGCGTTATGATGGTGCAAAAAAATGCAAATTGGACAACGCTGAGTTATTCCTCAAACTATATTCAGAGAAAAGAAATTGGAAAACTCATGGCCGAATGCAATAAAAACGAAAGTTGCGTTCATTACTCTTTTATTCTAAAATTTGCCTCTCTCCAATTTACAGGCCACTGTTGTTTCCCTGTACAAGCCACCGCAAGCTAATCTGAGAGCTGTAGAGCCAAATTCACCAGCACCGATGCCGGCAGCATCTCCGCAGCCCATAGTTAGACTGTCTCCACGGATTGCGACCGTGGCATGCAGCCCTTTGCAGCGAGTGTCCCCAGTTAGACCAGTCCAACGAAGTTTGTTCGCCGCATTACCGGACAATCAGCCAGAAGTCCTTGGTTACCTAAAAGAAATCTGTGAGCGCCAGAAACAGCTCGCCGAACAGCAGCGGCAGACGCAAGAACGCCTTGACACGTTAATTGCAGTCCTTTCCGGGTCCCCCGAACCGCCCAACGTGCCAGTCCTGCCTACATTTACTTCCTCCGTACCAGTTACTCAAGTTGCTCCAGTTCCACCAGTACCGACGCTCTCCGTCCCAGATCCTGATTCTCCGACTGCATCTCCGTCTCAGTCTGCTGACGACGACGTCATTTTTCATTTACGTTCGCGGTCAACTTCGGAAAGGAACTTCACCGTTCAGCTGCTACGGCATATATTCACACCAAGTGAACTTGCGGGGCGCAATGTTAGGGGAGTCGGGGGCAAGCTCCTTAAATACTGAAAAAATTATTAAGATTAAGGACATTGTTTTTAGGTTTTTCCCGGCCTCCTTATCACAGCAGGAACTTCTATGGCGCGATTGCCGAAAAGCAATCGACGCCTATTTACGTAATAGAAAAGTATTGCCGGATCGTAACCAGTAGTCACTGGTAAACATTAGAATTAACGTAAATGTAATGCAGGCTCTTTTCGCTCAAATAAATTTGTCAATAGATGCATTTTTTTTCTAAGTTAATAACATTGTAAGTTAAAGTTAAATACGATTGTTTCGCTTATAAAAACTGTGAAAACAAATGAAAACAATGTGTTAAAACATAGGCACGCAAGACGTGCAAGAGTTATTTTTTTCTGTGAAGTTTTGTAGATAGAAGCATTCATGGTACAGTAATGATTTGGTTAATTTGACAAGTTTTTTTGGTTGCGATGTTACATCGGTCATGGTAAGATAGCTAAATAGTAAGCTATAAAATGTTTGACTGAACAAACTACAGTAATCTGACATGTCTCCAGATTAATGTAGTTATCATCTTATTTTCTAACGGGCAATTTGATTCGCTCTTTGATACAACCCGCACTGTGATTGGTGTGACACCCGCACATGCATAACTCCCTCGCTCACCGATCACATAACCCTTCCAACCCCCAAGAGAAATTTTTGCTCAAAAATACTCAAGTTAATTTAGAGACTTTTTTGCATTTTACACAAGTCGTAAGTTTACCTTTTTACACAACACAACACAACACAACACAACTTCACCGAAAATAGAAAGAAAGAGAAAAAAAAATCTCTGACACGTTGAAAGTCTGATTTAATTAAATGCACTTTAACTTGGTGCCACGCAGTCTTCAAAGAACATTTGAACAGTTTTCATACTTTTTCCCTTAAAAAATATCGGGCTGAAATGAATGTCATCAAATAAAACTATTAAACTGCTACTGCAGAGACGTAAAAACCGTCCAGAAACAAAACCTTCTTTTTTGTTTAATATCCTGGAAACAATAGCCGATAACTTGTCAGCTCTAATTGAATTTACTCCCATATAAAAAACAAAAGTGTTAAGTTACCATTTGTTACTAAAGATAGCAAACATCTCGTGGGAAAGAGTGATGACGATTCGTCCGCTCTAATTGAATTTACTCCCTTGTGAAAAACAAGAGTGTCACATTACACTTTGCAACTAAAAACCAAAAATGTCTCGTTATATTTGCATGCAACAAGAACAAAACAATTGTTACCCGCACTTACTATTGTAAACGTTAGAACTGTTTCAAATCTAAAGTCTCGTCCCCTCTAAAGCAAGTCCTAAGAACTAGACGCGACGATTCGTGACCTCTAATTGAATTTACTCCTTGTGAAAAACAAAAGTATCAAGTTACCTTTGTAACTAAAAATAAAAATATCTCGTTGCATTTGCATACTACTAACTCACGAACTGTTTCAAACCTCAAGGCTCATCTCGTTCATTTAACTAAAATCCTCAGCCTAACCCACAGAAAATGTCGAAGTAAACCCAATATATGAATACTTCCTCCTCTTTTATAGAAGAATAAATATGTCCGTTCTGAACTCTATCGGGATCAAATCTTCTCACATACCATTTACCTTTACAACAAGAAATTTGATTGGCTGTTTATAGTAGATCCAATCTGATTGGTGTGACATACATACATCTCTCACTCACTCACTTACTCACTCACTCACTCACTCACTCACTCACCCATTGACCCGTCCATAACATACCCGACGCGCCGACTAAGAGGTATTTTTTTTACAAAAAAATAACTCAAAAAGGAGTGACTGTTTGAGTGAGACTGGACTCGGCTGAAACAACGTTTTACACTTGGCGGAATATTTAACTGACTGAATATTTATTAAAAGAAAGGATATTTTGCCGCTGGATCGACAATGAACACATTTTGAGCGACGCGTGCCCGGCGAAATACAGAACTTTTCGTTGAAGAAAAAATAAGTAAATGTAGAACCGGAGATATCATTTTTTCGACAAGGTCTTCGGAAAGCTTCAAACAATAAACATCTCGCAAGCGACTTGCCGACGCATGGCTAAACACAGAACTTTTCCTTGAAGAAAAATATAATTAAACGTGAGCAGCGCCCCATAGAAACTTTGATAAACAATTGTTTGGCTAAAGAAAGAGCATTTTACCGTTTGAATGAACGGTTTGTGTCAAATATAACCGGAGATATCATTTTTTCGACAATGTCTTCGGAACGCTTCAGACAATAAACATCTCGGAAACGACCTGACGACGCCTGCCGAAAACACAGAACCTTTTCCCGACGTAAAAATAACTAAACTTGAGCAGCGTGCCATAGAAACCTTGATAAACAATTCTTTGGTAAAAGGAAGAGTATTTTACCGTTTGAATGAACGATTTGTGTCAAATAAAACCGGAGATGTCATTTTTTCAACGAGGATCTTCAGACAATAAACTCTTCACAAACAACTTGCCGACGCGTGCCGAAACACACAACTTTTCCTTGAAGAAAAAATAACTAAACGTAAGCGGCGCACCATAGAAACTTTGATAAACAATTTTTTCGTCAAGGAAAGAGTATTTTACCATTTGAATGCATGATCTGTGTCAAATATAGCCGGAGATATCATTTTTTCGACTAATTCAGAACGCTAATTCAGACAATAAACATTTCGCAAACGACTTGCCGACACGTGCCGAAAAACAGATCTTTACTTGTAAGAACATAAAGTTCACGTGCTAAAATAGGGAGTTCAAGCGACTGTATCAATTTTCTTCCCATTTTTAGTAGCTTAAGATCAAGTGTTGATAAACGGTAGTTTGTCGGTGAATTTGCGAAGTGATCGAAATATGATAGCTTTTATTGATCGGCATGACGTTTTAACGATATGCAAGTTTCGCTTTGAAGCCATTTTCATTCTCAAGAAATATAATGTCCTTTGTTTGACTAACAATGCTTCACATGAAGAAACTTGTGGGAATGCATAACAAAGAGACTTATACGCGCGTATATACGCGTATATATGCGCGTATATACGCGTATATGTGCGCGTATTGACATACGCGTATACGCAAAATACGCTCGTATGATACGCGTATGCGTAGTTCGCTTATATCTGAGCTGCACTGTACATCCAGTCAAGGGGGTTAAATTTTTATGGTGAAAGGTTTGCTTTACACAGGACATTGAATCCCTATTCTGGTCTTTGTGGCTCAGAACAAAAACACTCTAGTGATTATTTCACTGGCTACAGTGCAGGGAAGTCTGTTCCACTCCTTAGGGATACGGAGAAGCCACATGGTTCATCAGTGCTGGTGCTTAACTCTGGTCTCTGTAACATCAAGTGCCTAGGGGTATCACTGCCCTTCTTGGATGGGATCTAGTCCATCACAGGTTACCCCTAGTTTTTTGTCAGGTCGCCCTCACCATCGGTCAGTACTATTTCCACTCCTTGGAAGGAAAAGGCACTGGGAGGGTCAAGTGTCTTGTCCTGGGACATGACACAGTGACCCAAGCCTAGGCTCTATTTTGGACCTGTTGATCCGGAGTCCTACTAACTAATCATTAAGCCATCAACTCCCTACCCCCGCCCAACCCTCAACTACTCCACTACTCTCTCTCAACATTGGCAAAAAGTCATTGTTGAAAGGGCACACTTGTATTGATACCTTTAAATCATGAAGAATTCTGATTCAAAAGCTCAACAGCAAGCCACAGATCAATTTGGATATTCAAGCAGCCAAATTTAACCTGCCGTGATACATGTACATGTAGTTGATTGATTCTAGCAGCTAGCAATGAATTGATATGAGAGTTGCTGGTAAGCGAAACATGAAAAGTCCTTTCCCACCTCTCACAATTTATTTGTCTGGTACACTGTATAAACAATGCTGGGACTGTTGTAAAATTTTTTAAAAGGCCTCACAAATTGTATAGAGTAAGTTCTGTCACCAGACCTTGAATTGTCTTGAGAAGTTCATGAATGCTAGTTAGACCACAGACAACATTTAAACAATATTTTGTCACTGCATTATAACTTAGGAAGCATGATAGACATGGAGAGGTTGAGAGGAACTTATTTTTTATAATTTCTTTTGATTTTGGGGGTACAGTATACAGATTTTGTATTATAATAACATTAAGTGATTATTATTTGAATTATCAATTGAAGCATCCCACCTCAACAAGGTTTTGGGTATTTTTTATTTTGCAACTCCACCCTTCCCACCAACACAGACCAATGTTATCCTGACTAAAATTCAAGTGCTGAATTGTCCAGGCTTAAAAAATCTCGAAACACAAACATCTATAGACAGAAGTCTGTATGAACCATGTGGATACAATCTAATTGGCAGCTTAATTTGACCCAATTATTGTGATTGATTGGTTGATTGATTGATTGATTGATTGATTGAATGATTGATTTCAAAAAAATACATCTTTTTGTTTAGAACATTCATCTTATTGCCTTCAATTTGGTGGGCTATTTGAGTTTAACTTTCAAGAAGGAGACCTGAAAATGTAAATAACTGTTTAACTTTTGCACCTGCGAGCAGCATTTCCCTTAAGGCTGCCTCACACTAGCTGATTTTTTGTCACAGAACTGTGGATTTCTTGTTGGCGTCAAATCAGGTTAAAATTTTTCAGGCCATCAGCTTGCCGTAGCTGGTTGATACTAGCAGCTGGCAGTGGATAATTTAACTTAGTTTTAAGGACTTACTTATAATTTTTTTCCATCCTTACTAACAGTAAAGTTTATCTGGCTCACTTATGCTGAAGCACTTCAGTTTCTGCCTCACATCAGACATTGACAGTTTCAAAGACTTTATGGATCGAGAATGAAATGAAAATTAAAACACTTGGATGTCAGTGAATAGGCCCAGTGGAGTTTGTTTGTTTTTTGCCCCATTTCAGATCATGTTGTTGCTCTACAGTGTAGATCTGGAGACTGATGTTTATCGTTCCAGGGGACCCATAAATGCAAAATTGTCAGCAAATGTCCCACATATTCAGGAGTTTCTCAGCCATACAAAAATGTACCTAACATTGTCAATAAACCTTTTGCAGTGTTCCATTAATTGGGTGGATTTAAGCTTTAGATAGCTGCAGTGATAAACAGAGAAAATCTCAAAACCATTAAAACTTGCATGGAAGATTTTCAATCCAGATTTCATACATGTATGATAATTATGATCTTTTTGTCATTTTAAGTAAAGCTAGAAAATAGGTCTATCGACATGTTATTTCAAATTTAGTGTTGTAAACAAGGAAAATTAAGCCGTCATTTTTAGTTTGATGGTTATCTTTAATCAACCTTGTTGTCTTTACTGCCAAAGGCAGCACTGTACGAGCTTCACTATTAGGTTAAAGAAAGTGAATGTACAGAGAAATAAATTAGAGTGCAGTTGTTTTCCTACATAAAGCATAGCATCAAGTAAGTGTGGAAAGCTCAATCCAACTGTTCAGTTTCCGTTGTCTTAAATGCCCGACATTGGTGCTACTCTAAACAAATCAGCTAGCCAATTCTGTGCAAAGAAAATATTTATGTCTGCTATCTATATGTGCATGTACTGGTATGATGGATACTTTGCTCTTAATTTAAGTCTGTTATTTATCAATTTGATCACCTAATGCGATGGGTTTAATAATTTTAGATAGATCTCTTTGGCTATAATTACATCCCAAGGAGGTCATTTAATGTGAAGGTGAATTAATCAACACGACACGAGCGTGGGACAAAGAAAAATTCTGAGTCCCGACAGGAATCGAACCCATGACCTCCCGAACACCGGCCGGGCGCTCTATCCACTGAGCCACGAGAACTCATGGAGAGCAAGGTCGTTTAACTGAGTTCATATATGATAGGTCTCCTGCATACTGCTAGGATCAACGCTATCGAATTCATCGTGAGTAGTGATAAGTTAATGAAGATGGTGAATTTTAAGCTCGGTAATGAAATGTGAAGGTGAATTAATCAACATGACACAAGCGTGGGACAAAGAAAAATTCTGAGTCCCCGACAGGAATCGAACCCATGACCTCCCGAACACCGGGCGGGCGCTCTATCCACTGAGCTACGAGAACTCATGGAGACCAAAGTCATTTAACTGAGTTCATATATGATAGGTGTCCTGCATACTGCTACATCGTGAGTAGTGATAAGTTAATGAAGATGGTGAATTTTAACTTTCCTAACTTTCCTACCTTGTAAGATCATACTGACCAGAATCTTGCAGGACTCAAAAGAAAAACAATTATATTTTTCAGTCAAATTATTTTGTCAGTGTCTTCTTCCAACATGCAGAAAAAGAATAAGCCCGCTTTTCAACCTGTTTGGTCCTGCTTTGAAAGTTAAAGAGGATGTGTGACTGTTTTCAGTCGTTGTTAAGGCCAAAGGATCCAGCCACGTACTCCTGCCCAGGTTTTGTTTGTTGTCAAAAATTGTTGCCTATTTCTTACTGTATACATTTGTGATTGTGGCACCGTTTACTCAGTGGTAAAGCTATGCATTTTTAGGATGGAATTGCTGAAACTTAATTTGAAGTATTATTTGAGGTATTTTAAAACAGACATGATTCATGACAACTACATGAAGTTTGAGGAATTCAGCTGCACATGATGATCAGCACATGAGGATGTTATAAGAAGACCACAAATGATGGTGCAGCTTGTGGAATGTCTGGTGCAGCTGCTTGAAGTTGATGCAAAGTGAATCACCAGCCTGTGGCCTGTGTGACACCGTGTGTAAATATGCGGTGTGGGTTAAGTTGCTTGTGGTAATGTAATTCTGCTTTTACATGTACACTGTTCACGTCTCATTTATTCTTTTGTAATTAAACATGTATGTAGTTAGTATGTGTTATGTATGTAGTTAGTGTGTCGGATAAAATGAAAGGTTCCAGTCAACAACACACTTTGTAAAGTTTCAGTTTTCTTTGCGCTTGCGATCAATGTAAACTGTTGTTCACTTTTATTTCAGGTTGTGAGTTCAGACGGCGAACAAGGTAAATTAAGCATCACTGATTGCTTATAAATGGTTTGTTTGGCAACATTGAATGACATTCAGTTCTGGCCGGTTTCCTTGCCTCATTCACCTCCATAACGTAAAAGGTTTAAACTGAAAAAAAAATACCAGCTTCTTTATGTTAATTTCATAACATATCAGCCAACCAGAACCTCGTTATCGTCAAGTAGTTATATTTTCACTGCCGATGCGGCAAGCGTTGAAAATTACGCTGGTTTCTCTATTTGCTTTCTATATACTTAAGTTCTTTTAGTAACTGGAAATGTATCTTCCTCAACTAAAGCTGAGGCAGACTCCGATAGGGTGTTTGGAAAACCCGAATAGCGAATACCGAATAGTCCCGAATAGTCCCGAATAGTACGAATAGTCTCGAATTGTGCGAATAGTGGCGAAAAGTGGAGGTAAATATCCATCACTTTCACCGACGCTGAGGTGAATAATTGTTTTAGTATATACCACACAAGCTGAATAATTAGCGGACCAAAACGTTATTTTATGTGTGACAAGCGGTCGGAAATTTTAAAATCTCTCGCGCCGGCTGCTCGGAGGTGAATAGTACTTGCTAATCACCTCCGAGTTAACCAATCAGAGCGCGCGAAAAGCACTATTCACTTGTGTGGTATATACTAATGACGAATAGTCGTCAATAGTCACCGCTTTAGATCTAATATCCTGCGTTAATTAATTATCCAAATAAGCAACAGAATTTCAGGGAATTTATTACCTTTTCTTCTCCGGACTCAGGCTAGGGCTGTCCAACGCCGACATTAAGAAAACAGAAAACACAAGGATAACCTAATAAAGACGTATTTACGCTTTTGCAGCGGTTAAAACAGAAGAAATTACGTTTAGAAACACCTTTTGTCCTGATAAGCGTCTGTGCTTTTTAGCGGGGAAATCCCATCCTACGTTGCTGCGAGGTTGACTGCGAGATACTAGGTACCCTGTTTGCTACGATTTGCCACTATTCGCCACTATTCGCACTATTCGAGACTATTCGCACTATTCGCTATTCGGGACTATTCGCTGTTCGCTATTCGCGATCGACTATTCGTTATTCGCTATTCGGGTTTTCCACTAAAAACTAACTAAAATCACTAAAAACGCAACCTCGAGTATCTGTCCGGACATCTCAGTTCTATTTGTCTACAGAAGTTTCGGTTGAATTAAATTCGAGGACATTTGAAGAACCTCGGGTGACGGTCGGCCGCGTCCCCTGTCTATGCACTAACTTCGGAGATCCTCATGGTAATTTCCCCTGGTATTACAACTTTGGACCCGTGTTACACTTTTCTGCACCCGTTTTACAGGAAAGCCAATCGAAATTTCTGTATTTTTTTGGTTGATTGACTATTATTATAATTGGAAATAGAATATGAGTGGCTATCTTTTAAAAGTTACCAGAATAACAATGATCAGTCTATGTGGGATCACCGTTTTGTGCATTTATTTTTGTTTTCTCTAGTCTCAGAAACGTTGTTTAAGCCCAATGGTCCTGATAAAGCGTTGTCTGGTCACGTGATTTCCTCTGTGACAGTTACTGATGTCAAAGAGTGTATGAAGTTGTGCTTAGTAACCGTGAAGTGCAAGTCGTTTAATTTCAGCGACCAGAAAAAGACATGCGAGATGAGCGGTTCCAAAGCTGCAAAGTCAAGTCTTCAAGATCGGGAGGGCTTCTACTATTACGAATCTTCTTCTTATCAAGTTCTTAAAGAGATGTGAAATAAGCGTTCTCTTGTTTCAATCCTTTACTGTTTCGAGAAAAGCTAAATGTATTTACAGTATATATAGATCGAAAAACCTGATATAACGATCGATACTCTTCACTCTAGTTTAGGAAAATGCATGGAACAGAACTACAATTGGCCAATCTCTTCACATGCACTTCGTTATATCGGTTTCACACCATAGTTTAATGCGTATTATCAAGCATTTGATCAATTCCTTTCGATTCTATAAGATAGTGGCGAATACAATCCCAATTTATTTTCACGGGCTCAGTAGCACGTTTGAGTTTGAGTAACCAACACAGTTCATTTTTAACAATTAGAAGCACTTTCCGCTGTCCTGTCATCAAAAGATATCAAAAGTCACTGACCCCAGATACTAAGATATCACTGGTAACTTGAATAACATCTCTGCAAATTCAGTTGCAATGTACAGACTAAACCTCGAAACGTAATTTTTGATTGGCCGTGCATGGGTTCTGTATAGATCATCAAGTACATGACCTTTAAGTGTAGACTATAATTCCGAACTGTGAACCTATGGTTTCATTTTGAGAAGCTTAAATTGTCTTGATAAATCTGAACCAACTAAAGCTTTTTGGTTACGTTAGATTTGCAGTCAAAACGCCTGAAGCGTTCCGCCTAAAAATGATTAATTCGTTCATTAATCCAGAGCCGCGATATTCGATATTCTAATGGCCGCTACGGTTGGTGATTACATTCAGTTGACTTTTCGAAATTTGAAGCCAAGAATCGAAGCGGCTCTGGATTAATGAACGCATTATTCATTTTATAGGCGGAACGCTTCAGGCGTTTTGACTGTAAAAGAAAAGCGAACTGTTAATCTAGCAGCATGAGAGTTGCTGAGTGCATAGTTGAGAGTTGAGTTTAACGGTGCCTGAATTATTATTATTATTATTATTATTATTATTATTATTATTACTGTTGTTGTTATTTTATTTTATTTTATTTTTTTCTTGCACATTGTAGCCCATTTTAGTGCTAAATAAGAATATCACGCAATTCAACATACCAATTGTTGATTGTTTATTTTGAAAGCTTCATTGCCTTTCACTGGTAATATGAATTACAATATATAGCAACAAACTAGAAAAGACTAATTCCTACTTGCCCTAGCTTATATAAGTCAGCAATAAAATGGCGCCCTTCCTCGAACTAAACCTGCCACAGAAAACTCACGCAACTGTTAAATAGTAACATCAACATCTCCCGGGAATATCAGCACATCTGACCATCTTGTCAGGGTTAGAACATTTGGTATCCGACACATAACAACAACAATAACAACAACAACCGAGGCACTTTCTAAGGGACTTCGGATGAGCATTATTAGTATTTGAGGTATTGGTGCATCATTCGTTAACGCTCAAAGTTTAACATTGAATTTTTAACAGTATTTTACGAAACATTGATCTTCGAATACTTGTGAAATGTTCGTGGCTGAATTAGTTATTTTGTAAGAAGCTTTTCAAGAAATGGGGAATTAATTAAACCGGGTAGCTGTTAATGCTTCGATTTAATCAATACGTTGCCTTTGTTCTCTCCAACACAATTTGTGTTTCCGTAACGTCTTTAAAGGGACTCACTCAATCGTTTGAGAATTGAAAGGCGTTTACTGAAACATTAATTGTCTTTTCCCAAAGTGATTTTAAAGCTTGACACCCAAAAAATGCCCGTTAAGCTAAAACCTGTTCTATATCAGCGATAAATACATGTGAAGGTCTTTTCACTAAAATCCACGCAGAAAAATTGTCCTGTATACATGTACGTGAATAAACACGTGATTTCTTCACAATTGAAGGTACACCAAGATAAGGAAAGCATTCCGAATGAACCTACTTGAGCTATTTGAACAAAAATTACCGAACAAAATATGAAATTGATTTAATTGCCTGAACAATATTTATTGACCTCAACAACAGTACATGTTGTCTCTAACTAATATTCGATTCATCAGTGACAGGAGAATAAAAGCAACTGCAAAAGCCATATATGGGAATGACTTATGCGCGAAGCCTGGTGATGAGTCCACGAATCTAAAAATAGCTTTGATTGTAACAGGGAGCTGCTCCCAGGGGTTATCGGCTCTTCGTCTATGCTACTACAGGACTAATTGCTGTGTTTGATGAGTTATAACAACAGTGCTATTTTACAAAAGAGGTCATTTACAACACTGAGATCATTTGTAATATTAATGGCAAAAGTTACAAGTGGCTCAAAATTTAAATTTTTAATTTAAGATTTTGCCACTTCACTATATAGGAAGTGCAAAATTTTGTGCAAGTTTTCAATATGATGACCGCCCTTGGTTTTCATGAGGCATTCCTTGCATGTATATTATGTCAGTTCTAAAACTCTACATTTTGCATGAATAAAATAAATTAACTAGTGGGTTGACTTCAATTTAAGATTCAAAAGTAGAATTCTCAGTTATGTTTCTTCTTCGCTTCCACGAGGAAGTGAAGTAAACAGAAGCTATTCAGAAAAAAAAAAACTAGAATCCTTGTCAGTTGTGCATTAGATCTTAAAGTTTAATTTAGTGTTTATTATTACTACTATATTATTATTACTATAACTTTGTTTAAATAAAGGCTTAGAGTGCAAATAACACCACGTATTTTACCGAGACTGTAAGTTTGCCTGCATGGCGCTGATTACAGGGAAGGAATTCTTCCACATAGCCAAATCGCTCCCGAATGACCTTCATCGACCTTCTATGAACGGTTTACTGTTTTCTAAAAAACTTACATTTCATTTACATTCCCTCCCCTTCCTATGAATAACGTTTGTTGCTAGTCGCAGACTACAATACCAAAGCCTGTATGCCATATAAGGCGAACAACTCGACGTACTTTCTACCCAGCATTAAGTGTAAACGTCGTTAAAAACAACGAACTAACATTTTCCTGGTTACCATTTCCCAGCTATTTACTTTGAGGCTAAAAGCGTATGATTGTTGTAGTTGGTTTTTAATATTAGCTTATGTCTATAAAATTGAAAATAAAGAAACTTAAAATGTATTTTGTGCACAGCCCAGTGCGTTAATCTTATTTTAACGCCTTCAATATCAGTACCTTCCGCTACAATCACAGCTTACGTTATCGATGTTTCATCCTACCTTTATAAACACTGCTTATTTCTCGGAATTCCTAAGAAATCTTTTCATTCCTAGACTGAGAACTTTTTATACGTCAAATTAAAGTAGGATTCTCAAGTTAAAAAGTTTGGGCAAATAAATTGAACATTACAGATGCCTCAAGAGTAATATAGTTAACTGAACAAAGATTTATTGTACATAGAACAACATGACGTAGGGACAACGTCATAAAATGAAAGTTGTTATAAAAAAAAAAGTTTTATAAAGAGAAACGAGCACTTTTCTTCTAACTGAGAGTTTCCAGCTCTATCTGCGTTGTTAATCCCTCGCGTACCTGTATCGTCTTCATTTCGTCGTCATCTGGACGCAGGAGAAAGCAGAGTCGCTGAAACAAGGAACTCCCAGGGGTTTTTACAATCTTGTATATGGCAACCCCTGGGATCCACAGCATGGACGCTAAGGCCAAAACCCAGCCACAGAACTCTGCCCAACCAGGGTACTGATAGGAACCATAGGAGACCCCGCTCCACTGTATAACGCTGAATAAGAAAACCCCTGGGGAAAGAGTACAGAAATGGAATGAGAACGCACGGCGTTTGGTCATTTAAAGGATAAAAGTTTAAGGGCGATAGTCGTAATTTTAAAACCATTTCACTTTTTTGGTTGCTTTTAAGAAGGGTAATTTTTCCTGGCGTTCGCGACCGGCAGTCAGTTTCACTAACCAAGTCCGCCTTGGACTAGGCGGGAACTCTCGTCCATAAGGCCACCGCAGTTCCTAAATATAGTTCCTTTGGAAAGCAAAGAAAGGCCATGGCTTTATCCAACTGCTATAAGTGAGCTATTCTACAAACGAGTCCAGTGTCTCATAAGAAGGAATTTTGCGAAACCTCAGTAACCATAGAAAAAGGGAGCCATAGGTTTCCTCGTCGCAATAATGATGTTAAGTATTTCATATACAAATGAATCCGTCTTTGAGTGCTTGTAAGAACTAATTATTTTGTTGCCTTCAACCGCACCACCCCCAAACGGGGGATCTAATTACCTACCTAAAATAACAACGGGTGTGCAGAACTTCCAGGCAATGGGCCACCACGGCCATATCTTGTACCCAATCATGGTCTCGATGTCTTTGGCAAACCGATCAGCTCCATACCCCCATGCTACGGTGACGACTTCAAACAAGGCCAGGAACAGTAGAGACACTCCGCCAGATTGCCAATTGTACAAGTTCAGAACGTACATTCCACCCTGAAAAGTATAAGAAGGAGCCTCACACTTTAGGAAGACCCGACGTGAAATAACAAATTCTCCTTACTGGTATCAAGACATTTCTCTTGACAACAGTTGACAGAATTGCATTGATGCCCCGTACTCCTGTCACTCAGCAGAATTAAAATATATGTTCTTTAGAGCTTCGCCATCATGATCCCTTTGCTTTTAACTAACACACGGTTGACACGGTATTAGCGGGGAATGTAATAGTCCCATCCGGTCAACTCATATGGAACGCATTGGAAAGTTGTTCAAAATGTCAAACACTCCACTCTAGAGGTTGAATACTAACCAGACGGGGGGGGGGTGGGGGGGGGGGCAGGTAGACCATAACTGCTCCGTAATCCAGTCAACGACTTATAGCTACCCCCTGGTCCCAGTTGTTCGAAAGCTGGATAACGCTATTCGCCGGATAAAATCACTATCCAGTGCATCCATAGCGTTATCCAGCTTTCCAACAACCCGAACCTGGAATCAAAATACGTATTCTGTGAGAAGAATCTGATAGTGCGTGTAGTATTGTATTTGATGATATAGAACTCCTATCCCTTCCCGAACAGCAGGCTGGTAATCGAGCCTATCCTATGAGCGTGTAGCAAACATACAGTACTGTTTTCCTAGCAAGTGGAGATTACATAGAGAATGTCGCCAAGCTTAAACGCTATCGACGAACTGACAACGTGATCGTTTTGTTAAAGCAGCTTAATTTCAGGCTTCATTTTCACATCTGCCTTTAGGAGTTAAGTAGATATCTGTGATGATCTTTCGCGCCTTAAATGAAGAGAATCAAATAAACACTAATCTAGCTGTATTAATATGAAAGTATATCCTTGGCGCATTACCGAGGAGTCGCCAGACTCCTAGTAAGACTCTTAGAAAGAAGATTGATTTTAAGAGCATTATCAATTCCTTTTTATTTTCTCTAACACTGATAGTCGACTAGAGGGTCCTGCGGACTACAAGAAATAAATTGTGGAGTTTATACTGTGGAGAACGTTTGTTTTTTCAAACCTTCATTAATTATTTCAGTTAAATTTCGTTTCCAGATTAGATATTTTTTTCTCTATTAACAAAACCTTAATCTTCTTTAATCGGATTAGAATAGCTCTGAATACTCAGCCATTTATTCCAAGTAACATCGCACAGCTTTTCATCAAGTAGTTTAACAACTCAGTTTTTTTTTTTTCTTTTGACTATATAATAAATGATTCTGACCTATAGAACCATAATGTTCACATTGAAATAATTTCATTACGAAAAAGATTATAGCGTAGCAGCGCCAAACTGTCTTTAACTTGCTGAATCTGGACATGAATAACTCTATTTAATGTAATTTTGATGATCTCCAGATTTCACAAAACTTGAATTTTCCAAAATTCTCTCATCACGGTTCATTCCGACGAGTTTTAAATTCAAATTTGATCGTTTTGCTAGAGCATCCCACACTGGGGACGAGACAAAAGTTGGGCGAAAAAGGGGTAATGTGAGCAAAAAGCGTATCAAAATGACCAGGCCACAGCTACATGTGGATAACATAAAACGCAAATTAAAATATCCCACCTGCATGACCATAGGAATTCCCAGCAAGAAGCAGAGGAAGCACAGAAAGGCAATAAACAGCTCTTTGCGCTTTTTAAGCACACGTGGATACTCGTCTACAAGGCCGGTCACCACTGCCTCAAACATAGCAAACTGGGTATCCAGGCCTAACGTCAGCAACATGAAGAAGAACATCACGGCCCAGAATGGTGAAATAGGCATCTGAGCAATCCCCTCGGGGTACACCACAAAGGCCAACCCAGGACCGGAAGTCGCCACATCTTTGACTTCTTTACCGGAAACGTGGGCCATGAAGCCCAACACGCTGAAGATTACAAAACCTGCAAACACGCTAGTGCTGCAGTTAATGACTGAAACTATCATGGCGTCCCTGTACACAATAAGCAAATAAAATTTATTAATGATCCGCAATCACAGCTTAGCATTTGATGTTAAACGTCAGTTGCTCACAAGGTCTTTTCCCAAACATACCGGTCTAGTTGTCCGGGAAAAAAAAGTTTATTACTCAACGAAAGCAAGAATTTATGAAGCGGCCCTACGTTTCCTATTTTTAGTTATGTGTGCGACATATCATCTCTCAACGAAATTCAATCCCAGATTGCGAACCAATAGCGATGGAAGTAAATTAATGTTTCACTCAACTGTAATTACTCAGCTGAAACCATTAACGGTTTTCCTTCTTCACATTTGGACTATGCTTTTACATTAGAGAAGTCACACTTTAAGTTGGCATTATCCCCACCTTGTCATTTTAAACCGAGTGTTCTCCTCACCTTCCCAGTTAAAGATACTCTGGTACTTTTCTCTTTTCTCAATGATATCTAATTTATTTCAGACTTGCACTTTCAGTACCTAGATTATTTCTCACGTTCCCGCCTGAAATCATCAGTCCATTTCCCGGTTTATACCGGTCTTACCTGAAACAGTTGTTGTGAAACTGGTTGAAGCTTCCCATAGTAATGAGCGAGCCAAATCCTATCCCAAGAGAATAAAATATCTGCGTGGCGGCCGTAGCCCACACGCTGGCATCGCCCAGCTTCTTGAAGTCAGGCTTCAGATAGAACTCGATACCCTTCGAAGCACCAGGTAAGGTCACCCCCCGGATAAGCAAAACAACGAGCACCACATAGGGGAAGGTAGCAGTGAAATATACAACCTTCCCAGAAGACTTAATCCCTTTCCACAGACAAAAGTACACCAGGATCCAGGCCACGATCAGAGCAACTAACAGTTCCACCCGCATGGAACCGAGGTCTTCCATGTTGTCTGGGATTTGGAGAACATAATTTTCCCAGAACTCTTTGCTGGGGGAGTTGCCACCTACTGGCGCCAAGGACGCGACGCTGCTTGGAGTCGCTGTACCGTTAATGGTATCGTTAAGGGTTGTGCTGTTAGTGACAACGTTACTCGATTTCTTGGAGAGTGTACAGTTGGATGTGTTCCACCAGTTGTCACAATTTGCCCACGGGACGATGCTTGCAAATGATTTAAACATGTAGTACAGACACCACGCGATGATGACATTGTAATACACACAGCAGAGAAAAGAAACGACCAGCATTGAAAAACCCACACCTGAAAATACAACAGCTTTGAACTTAAAGGCTGACAAAGAATGAGCCGTTTACTCACTTTCAATTAATTTAAACACATTTTAATAAAAGATTTGGTGGTAAATTAAAGTAGAACACTAGGCAGAACGTACACGTACACATACTGAAGAAGGGCCAAGCCCGAAACGTGCAGTAAACTCTACTGTTGGGCACTTTCAAGAGTTCTTTCGGTTCATATCTAGAAAGACCACCTGCCCACGTTACTTGGTTAGATGATTTTACTTACTACTGCCGCGTGCAAATACTAATGCACCACATAATACAAAGATTTGTGACTTCGCTTTTCTAAAGTCTAACGCTGTTGACTACATCAAGCTCACAGAAAACAGTTGCATGCCATAATCCCCATTGTCATGTACATACATGGCGTCAAGTTTGCAAAATACGAAAAGTATTAAAGAAATATTGGACAAGAAATAGCGGCACAGTTCCGTGCAAGTTACTTTGATAAATTTAACATTAATCAAAAAGTTATGCTCCTCGTAGACAAAATCTTCCAGGTTAAACATTGTCACATTTACAACCTGTAGTTATAAGGATACGTCACTAAATTGGGCGTCTTTGTTTGTTTCAACAACGGCGGCAAAAATTGAGGAACAGAGAAAAAACGGTTGGAATTCAAATTCACGAAAGAAAAGAAAACTGATCATTTTCAACACTAGAATTTCCCTCATCCAATTATGAAATAAATAGATAATTGCCAACCTTAAATTCAGGGGAACCTTGGCCGTTTCTCCTGTGAAAGTTCATGGGTTGTGGCTTTTTTCACCGTCAAAGTGCAATTTGGTTCAATTTTCTCGGGTTGGCGAAAAACCGCACCGTCTAGCGTGAAAGGAAAAGAAACCAGCGAAAAAACCGCAAATTTAAACTGCGTCAGTCTCGACTACGTTTTTGATAATTTTGTTACTGACGAAAATGAAAACAGCCTTGAAGCAGCGCTTGAATTTCTTCATTTGCAAAAGGAACTATTATCAATTAAGCTTAAGGGGACTGCAATGGCAGAGCTCGTCGAAAAAAAATTGATATTTTAAGAAGACAAGAGAAAGGAGTTGAGACGTACACTGATTTTAGCTCACATCCAACCAAACAAACGAGAAAATCTCGCCTTAACGAGGACGACTGGAATTTACATAAGGACTTTCAATCAGGAGTTTCAATTAATTTAACAACAACTTACGCGAGATCATGTAAAAAATGTATCGAGTAGAGTTGGTGTGTTTATGCCACACAAACACTAGCTACCCAAATATATTAAACATTCTCATACAAAAACATCGACATTTTCACAGTTTCCCGCAGGAAAACTGAAGAATGTTTCGCCGCTTGATATTTTGTTTGGAATCAGAGGATTTTGTCTAGACTTAATAATTTTGAGTTGTGGTATTCGCGGAGATTTAAATATACATTTACGTTCTTTAAGAGGCTTTCCTAGTAATTGGTGGACATTTTCTGGCGCGAGATAATTGCTTCCACGTATAAAAAATAATTTCCATTTCTGACCAGATGTCCTAATAAGGGATTTCTCATAATGAGATAATCATCAGTTTAATATTTTGCCTTGCTGAAACACGCTTCACTCTGTCAAGTGCTCATTGAAGCTTCGTTTTCGAATTTAGCTTGATTGAATTGAGTAAAGAACATACGAGTCGACCTAATGTTGAATTTATACCAGTCTGTCAGCTAAGTATATACAAGTTTTAAAATGGGTATTGTTGATTTACAAGGAAACTTTATCACAAGTCCTAGAAGATCACAATAAATAGAAGTATTCTAAACAACAGCGGTTTTTCTTGTGGAAATCGCACAAAAATATGTGCTTCGTAGAATGGCGTCATTATAAAAGCGCTTGATTGACCCGTGCTGCGCTACAAATAAAATTTCTACTCGTCTGAGAGGGAAAAATAACTAACAATGTGTAAATTATTATGAATATTGCATGTTGTGCGCGGACAAAACTGTAACAGTATTCCACTTCATAAATTAGTTATATACTTCTTACTACATTTTCAACAAAGAATGCTTCGGGTCTGTTCTTGTGTGAATAAACGTCTTTTTTTTTTTCTTTTTTTTTTTCGAATGACTCGTTATACTTAAGGGAACCTTTTTCCCTCCTGTAAATCAGGCGCGTCTTAACAACTTTATGAAAAATAAACTCATTCCAAGATTTTGCGGTATAAATGAAAAATTATTAAAACATTTCCATTCATCTCTAAGATCAAATCAATGAAACCCTTACAACACGAAATGTTTAAGAAAAAAAATTGTCTAAAGCTTCGAAAAAACTTGGCTAAAATATTATTGCAAAAACAGGTAAAAATCGAACATGCTGATACATGTTCTTTTCTTCAACGAGAAAAATACCCCGAACACATCATAGCATTTACATTTCTTATAGTAAGTCAGCAAGCGAAAGCAAACCTAACGAATAAAATTCATCGTTCTACTCAGAAGAATCACGTACGCTTACCTTTCGCCAAAGGACATATCGCAGCCCAAGAAGTAACTGGTCCTAAACTCACGTACTGCCCCAGAGCAAGTTCCATGAAGAACAAAGGCATGCCGCATAAGAACAGCATACACACGTACGGAATTAGGAACGCGCCGCCGCCGTTCTCAAAACACAAGTAAGGGAAACGCCAAACGTTGCCTAACCCCACCGCGTAGCCGATACATGCCAAGAAAAACTCCACTTTCTTTCCCCATTTTTCACGTTCTTCTAAATTGATTTCCACCTCTACTTTGTAGTCGTCGTTTTCTTCAGGCAGGAGATCACTGTCTGCGGCACCGTTGAGGGCCACCTTCTTCTCGTCGAGTTCCATGTCTTCTTTCTAAGAACACAAGTACATGAATTGTACGTTTAATCGATTCGTCGACGTCAGGAATGTGTATAAATTAACAAGGGTTAAAGTGAAGGCACAACACCCAGCCGCGAACTAACAAGCGCTCTCTTCGTTACGCCATGAATATTTACCCTTCCCTTTAGTCGCGTTAGATTGGTCAAAGGGACAGGCGCGCAATCAAAGCCCTCATATTTGGTTCCTTATAAAGAAACATTTAAGCACCCCACTCCCATTGGTCGGAAAGCGCGCCATTATCTTCACCCTTAATGTTAGTTTATTTTGATAAAGTAGGTTGTAAATTAAGATTATTAACGGTTGATGCCAGGTGTTTCACGAAACGCACTCGGGAAATAAACTCCTCATCTTCGATACGAAATTGTTTTGAAATCTTTCGACCAGTAAAATACTTTCAAGCGCAGTGACGCAAAAGATATCTGGTAGACACTGATTTTGGCCGTGATTTCAGAAAAGCCCACAAAAAATGTTTCCTTTCAACCTGGTGGGTAGTTTTTTTTAGTGGTTTTAATTGTTTCGCAAAATTTTTTTGGATTAATGAGCCCACAATATGAAAAATGTCCGCATGACGCCCTCAGATATATTTTCTTTTCTAATCCCACTGTATAAACGATAACTTTTTCACCGTTGCAATAAAACGGTTTCCGAAATTGAAAAGTTCATGCAATTTGTACTCTAATTGACAGTTATCTCTAAAGGAATTCTTTGTTGAATTACAATAAAATTGCGTTAAAATTAGAAGATAATGATCTCGCAATTTCAAATAACAAACTGATTTTACACCTATTCCAAGGACTTCTTTATACCTGCGTTAGCTACCCTTGAAAAAACCTTGTACATCCTATTTGGTTCTATAGAAACATTCACTACCGCATAAGTAACAAGATCTATTTTCACAAGTTGGTTTGCAGTTCATCAGTATATCGTAAAGTTGACCAGCAAGTTTTCAAACGTTCTCAGCACGCCATTACAAAAACTATTATACTATTTACAGTTTGAAAATGCCGGAACAAAAGGGAGATGTCTAGAGCGCTCAAGAGCAAAGATATTATTCAATCCTGCCCTTAAAACTCGCTTTAACATCTCTGGATGTGGCGTTCGTCTCTAACATCTGATAATAACAACATTGCGAATGTCCTATCCTCAACAAAGTCTACTATTCTACACCATTCTACACATTCTAGAGTATTCAATCATTTGCATTATCACCTACGGTAAACTTCTTGAAGGTTGAAGTCTAAATTCAATAACTTAGAAGAATATTTCAAGTGTCTGTGTTGTAACATGACTTGAATTCCAGACTAAAGCGACATCAAAAAACCATATCAACAGCGTTGAGACTATTTAGAAACTGCTCCAGAAAAACATCAACAACAAAAAAACTATGCAATATTTATCAAACTTTATCACTATACATCATTTTCAAATATGATCTGTCGCCACTCTTGTATCGAAAGCTTTAAAAGTGTCACAAACTTGTACAGGCGCCGCAATAAGACTTGCCTGCCAATTGTCCTAGTTTCACTTACAAGCCGACACCCTGGATGCAGTTTGTCAGAAGTACAAGCTGTATCTGGCTGTAACTTCCGTACACCAGACTAATATTCTGTAAATTGAATCTAAATACATTACTCGCGAATTTGGTTTCTCTTCCATTAACAACTTAATGGAAGGAAGTTAAAACCCTTTAAGAATTCCTATCTTTAGTGCCCACGTTGGAGATTGTGAAATCCATTTTTTTCCCCCACTGTAGGTAACTAACTTAAGAGCCACTGTCTATAAATATGAAGGATCCCACGACAGAACCGAAAATCCGAATTTTCTTTTATTGCGTCAAACCATTTTGGTGAACTATTTTCAGACATATTCTTTAAAACCTCCAGCGAGTTAACGTTTTTGTGAAATCTAGGAAAGTTGGAAAAACCGCTCGGTCAACCAAGATGGCAGATGGAATTTAGGCAAAATTGAGCATTTTCAACAGGCTAGAACAGAACTTGCCTTGATTTCATATTCACACATTTTGTAATTTACACTTTCAATTAATCAATTCTCTGAGCAAAACATCAACTTGAAGTAAATGCGTTTTGTCTACTTTTTTGTTTTTTACATGCCAAATTTCAGCTGATTTGATAGGGTCATAACACTTCTAGTATAGGAATATCTCGACAAATAAGAAGTTCTAAAAAATAGAACATTGCTATGGGAATACCATATCTAAATGGTTAGTTTGGTCCGTGAAAATTTAGCTTGTTAGACGAAAAACTATGAAGGGCATTTTAGGCAATTGCGCCATTTTTAGACGACCGAGCGAAAACTTCGATTTCATCAGTGATCTTTATAAACATAATTCGACATGAGTCATAACACAAAGTATTCTACGGCTAACTCCGCGAGCGGGCAAGATGAATCAAATCCTGCGCTGAGATTGGCCGCCCGAGCGGGCAAGATGGAGCTATCTTGCCCGCTCCGGACTAGCCGCCGTGTCCCGCAAGAAAAATTGCCCCGAAAACCATATAATAAATCCTTTATTGACCAAGCTTGTTCGGTCAAGATGGCTGGATATTGGCCTCGTTCTTTTTTTTGCGAGTTTATAGACCTCGACTCCGTCTCGGTCCATAAACACGCGAAAAAAGAACTTGGCCAATATCCAGCCATCTTGACATCACACTCAATAACCCATACTTATTATATGTCTAGCTTCGTGGGCGGGCAAGATAAACCAAATCCTGCGCTGTGATTGGCTACCTGAACAGGCAAGATAGCGCTATCTTGCCCGCTCGGGATTACCTGCTGCGTCCCGCAAGTAAATAGTGTTCTTTTTCCGTATGATAAATTCTTTTCCGTGTTTATGGACCTCGACTCCGTCTCGGTCCAAAAAGACGCAAAAAAAAGAACTTGGCCAATACCCATGCAGCCATCTTGATCGAACAAGCTTGGTCAATAACCATGCATATTTATTTTTTTCTCGGTTCGTAACCGGGCGGAATGAATTCAATTGAGTGTTTTGAAGTTGAGAGAGTTTGTTTGGTTGTTTGTAGCTCGGCGCTGTAATATGGCGCGGAATCCTTGCTTTCTTTCGCCGTACAATTTTATATAAAAAATGAATCAATTCCAGTCGAGTTTACCTCTCTGATCGTTGATGTATTTAAGAGAATTTATGTGGGATACACTTAGCCAACTTCCTCACTTTCTGCTATTCAATTTACAGTGGAAAGTGTGACTTCACGTGATTCGCAAAGACTGACAGCAATTGTTTTTGTAGTACAACTTCAAATGTGCAATACCTGAAAATATCCATACTCCCCCATAGAAGGGATTGGAATTTCCTGGGGGGTGGGGGGTTCTTTAAGACCGAAAAATTTAAAGAAATGTATCAAGTTTAATTGGAATTTCCAGAGGGGTGGGGGGGGGGGGGTCTTGGAAAAACTCCCTTCCGTGGGGGAGGTATGGATATTTTCTGGAACTACACAATTTCACACCGGAAAAAAAAATGGAGATCTGCACTGGTGAACTAAATTAGCACTGACATAAAGTAGTTCGAAATAAATGTGTTCTTTAATACATCTTTCTGTGTCTAGTATCTGAGTTACTCGCTCGTTGCGAAGATTTTTTTACGAATCGTTAGTAGACGGCACGTACGCCGATTCAATGGCAAAGTTGCGTAAACAAACCCATTCGTAATTCAAACCATTTGCCGCGGGGAAAATATACATGTTTCAGTGATATTTGCAGGCCTAAGTCGGTCCATATTGGGAAAAACCTGCCCTCTGTCTGGGAATATGGGCCCTGGCGTGCGGCCTCAGGACCTCGGAAACAGTTTTTTCCAATACGGAACCCCCGGCCGACAAATACCATATAGATATGTTCTTAGGCATCGTGTATCGCAACGGAAGAAACTCTGTGGTAGTTGCCTTGGACATGGTCACTTCTCGAGATCTTGTCCAAAGGGATATTCTTGTCGGAAACCAGGATGTGGAAGGAAGCACCATTCACCTCTTCACCCTTGTGGGAGCGGAGGAACCATTGGACCCGAAGTAAAACAAGACAGCGCCAATCAGCAACCCATTATTCAAGACCAGAGTTCGGTTGGTGGAACAGCCTCAACCGTCACTGAGTCCAACCCCTCCTCAGTTACTGAATCAAGCACATTTGCAGTATCCAGATATTCCATTCCAGTGGAACCCACAGCGAGTAACAGACCAAGGTCGTCCCAGTAAGAGTCAGTGGGCCAGGCAGCAATAAACAGCTTGCCACGTGCGCCTTCTTAGACAGTGGGTCGGACACTACACTCTGCTTCAGAAGTCTGCTAGAAAAATTGAGCCTTAAAGCGAACCCACTGATTTCACCTTTTCAACGGTCAATTATGAGGGAAAGGAACATGGCCATCAAACCCGCCTAGATATAGAAGCACTTGACGGACAAACAAAGTTTACTCTTGATCAGGTTCTGACAACGGAGAGCCTACCCATTGGCGAGAGGCACTTTGCCAGCAATAGAGAACTGAGAAAATGGCCGCATCTTGATGGCGTCAGTCTTCCTGAAATAGAGAAGCATAGTGTCTCGATTCTTATTGGCAGTGACCGACCAGATATTATCGATGACAATTCAGAGATCAGGAGAGGAGATAGAGGCCAGCCTTATGCTGTGAATACTCCCTTAGGATGGACAGTGTATGGTCCAATGGGTGAACCTAACGGTGATGGTGTCCCCATCAATGTCAATAGGAGTGATCATGAAGAGACACTAAGTATGCAGCTGGAGCATTTGTACAATACCGAGTTCAAGGATACTCTCATGGATGTTGAAGAGAGTTTGTCACTTGAAGACCGAAGAGCGAAGCAGATTATGGATGAATCAGTGGTCCTCGTCAATGGCCACTATCAACTCAAGCCGCCTTTCCGACACAATCACGGAAGAGACTGCACTGGTTGAGAAAGAAGATGGAAAGGGATCCTGAATTTCACCGGCAATATGCAAGTGTTATCAATAAATATCAGGAAGAAGGATCCTCGAGACAAGTTCCAGATGAAGAAGTTTCTTCCCTCAAACTAATTTGGTACTTACCGCATCATGCTGTTTGGCATCCAAGGAAACCTAATAAGCCAAGAGTGGTGTTTGATTGCGCCTGCAAGTCTGAAGGCGTCTCCCTGAACAATCAGCTACTGCAGGGACCAGAGAACACAAGTTCATCAGGTGTTCGTGTCTCCGGAGGACCGAGGTGCTCTGTGCTATCTCTGGTGGCCAGGTGGAGATTTTACAAAGGACCCGAAAACCTTCCAGATGTTTGGTTCATATCTTTGGAGCCACTTCATCGTCCAGTGTTTGCGGTTACACATTAAGGAGAACAGCTTTAGACAACAGCGAAACTTTCTCCTCGGAGACCATTGACGCAGTCCTGAGAGACTTTTATGTTGATGATCCGCTCAAGTCCTTCAAAACCAGTGGTAATGCAGTACAGATTACAAAGGAGCTTCAACAGCTACTTGCGAAAGGAGGATTTAAGTTGACCAAGGTGATGTCCAACGAGCGAGAAATTCTAAACGCTTTCCCACCCGAGCATCATGCACCAGCCGTCAAGAATTTGGATCTCAAGCTAGACACCCTGCTAATGAATCGAGTCCTAGGGATTCATTGGGATGTGGAGGTGGACACTTTTAACTTGGTTGTTTGCGACAAACCTCAGCCAGAGACCCGGAAAGGCATTCTGTCCTCTATTGCCACGATATATGATCCCCTTGGTTTGGCTGGTCTCCTACTTCTGCCTGGTAGGGAGATAAACCAAGAGCTATGTAGAATGAAATATGGATGAAATGACAAGCTCCTAGATGAATTGGTGGTGAAGTGGAGGAATTGGACGAGTGGAGTCACAAGCCTTACAAGTTCTGGTGAGAAGTGTAACTGATGTCTTCAGAAGAGATGTTCGTAAACTCTGCCTTCTGGAAGAAGAGTTACTGAAGTCTATTGAGGAGTCCATGGAGAAGAACAAAACCTGAACTTGTGACATTAGTCATTGGACTACTAAAGTAAAGTTCTCTAGAGAACTGTGAATGTAGATTTGCCACATAGTTCCTGTTGTCATTCTAAGTGAATGCCTTAAGACTACCGGGGTAGTCTTTGGGGGGAGCATGTAATGACTAAGATTCATTTAATTCAAGTACAGACAGTTGCGGACATTTCAGTGAGTCATTCATGACGTCACCTCTGATCGTATGTATCGTAGTCGCTACTATAGGTATCAAGTTTAGGAAGAGCACATGGTTTTTCGTTAAGAAGTTAGTTGATGTAAGTATCGATCGGTTTTTACTTAAGTTTCTCATCGTTGGTATTTTGGTTTTCTATTTTGCTTATTCAGCGCATATATGTTTTCCCATTTCAGTAAATCGCTCGTTCGTGAAAATAAAAGTCAAGTTCAGCGTATCTCAAATATAATCCTTGTTACCGCAGTTCAGTAGCGAACATTGGGTTCCTACATCCATATTGACAGGCTATGGCTCTTAAAGTTTCTTTGTAGACAAAAGGAAATCAAACAAATTCAAGAATTCATGTTAGGAGTATAATACCGAGAGGTGATTAAGTGATCAAGGGAACGTTTAAGAGGCCCTATATCTGAGTTTCTCCGAATTCCAAGAACCATAAAGATGATATAAGATGTACAGATAAGTATTCTGTTAATTGAATGGCAGGAATAAACTCAGTCAAGCAACTCTTTCTCTAGCAATTTATATCACTGAAGGTAAATACCGTTTTTGGAAACTCACGGGCCACTGAGCAATCTATCAAAATAAAAAAAATTGCATGAGTAATACATTCAACCAACCGGAAGACAACTGAAATTATTTTACCGCACGGAGGTTTCAAAAATGTTTATGTCTTGCACAAAATAACGTACAAGTTAAAATAATAAAAACCTAAAGCAATTAATCTTACGAGAGATGTGGGTGGGAGCAGAGGCTATTCGAGTGAACAGTTTTATGGACATAATCTTCCTGCTTTTTATCGATTTACTTCACCCTTTTGAGAAGCCAGCCATGATGAATCGAAGCAATGTCTTAGAGGCCAAAGATTCTTCCTAGGTTTGAGGAACGAAAACCAGCAAATTGTTGATGTGATCAAGGCCTACGAGGTATGCGCTGGGGACGAGGGCGGTCGATGTCCCGTCACTGGGTCCCGGATTCAACTTCTTTACGCTTTGTATATAGCCAACTGATCTGTCTCCAAACAGTTGGGAGTTTAAACAACTTATTATTTACAATATACGATGGGTACCACGCGATTTAAAAGTTAATGAACCTGCACCACCTGGCAGTGCGTACAAATACATGTACAGTACATATTGACCGATAATGACTTCAATGGTGGTTAGATGCCTTGATTAGTCTTCGATTGCAAAGTCTTCCGATTTCCTTAACGTTGACTATTCTGGTAATTTTGGAGACTGAGGAATTTTCAAATCTTATTATTCAATCAAAACCTAGAGCAGGCACGTCGAAAATTGTCACCCCAGCATGCGTAGCGCAAAGAAGTACCCATCATTTCGTTGAGCAAATGCGGTGTGGAAATCGCAGGCTCAACTCACGTCAGCTTTACTTGGAGTCAAAGTTGAAGTTTTGGTTGACATGCGTCACACAGCACAGGCTGGCACAATAGACAAAATGTGACTTATATGAAATAGTTATAAGAAATATCACAGAGTGACTTATGAATACGAAACTGAATGTATAATTATTATTTAATGGTTATTATTGACTATTTTTGTCAGTTATTTTTAATTTTGTTTTTTTTGACTGAAGAGAGAACATTTTATTACAAAAAAAAAAAAATTCAAATTTCAAGTTCAATACTTCAGGGACGGGTAATATTAAGCGCAAGTTGAAAGATTTGTTTAGAATTTAAGAACCCTTGTAACTTTCCACACAAAAAATTTTAAAAATAGATTGTTTAGTGTACATACTAAACGAACACGAGTAACCTTATCGATCAAGCCGAACTTATTCGTTGTTAAGCCGAACGATTGGCTGCACGGATGCAGTATATTTAGAACCCTGTCACATAATGTGATATTTCAAGGAATCTGTTCTGTTACATTATGTTTATTACGTTTCAAGAAACAATGCCCTTTTGACATAAAATGTCTCGAAAAAACTTTCCTCACCACAGGTATGTTACTCCGAGCAGAATTGCACTGAAAAAAGATTGCACAGCGTCCCAAAACAGGAGTCTTTGTGTCAAAGGAAATGTGATATTCCCAAAACGAAATATTATGCACGTGTCGACATGTGCTGTTTATAAGAACAACAGTTTCCGGCTACAGGGAAACAAGAACATCACAGTTTCATCGGCACGACAGAATTGAAACACTGATAATGTTTTCATCCTTAACACAAACCTGCTGGTAGTTAGGTTCACCGTTCACATCAATTACTAAAAATAAATGCTCTTTAGTTCTTGAGGTTGGTATTAGCAGTAAATGTGTTATACTGTGCCAAACAATTTCACTAGCTCATTCTTTGTACTTTAATAATTGGCAGTGATCGATTGAAATCCAGTCTACGGGAGAGCAAATAGCCAATCACAAATCATAGATTTGAAACCTTTCTGTTAAAATGGCTTACAACTGTGATTTATCTGTTCATCTTTGATCAATACTGACGTGTTTATCAGATATCAAAATGCTTTTCCTTAGTATGAAACGGAATTATGAACTAAGAGATCGCAGCTAAAAATATCTTTAGATGAAACAAATTCTAGAAAGCGAAAGTGATCGTACAACCGCCACACTGACAATTTCATCTTACAAATCTTTTTTGGTGCCCTAATTTTAGGAGCTGTGAGCGGATGCTGTAGAAATCTTGGTTTGTTCGTTCCCTTTGAAGATATCGGGTTTTTTTTAATATTTGTGAAAAGAGAGACTTAACGGAGGAATTATCTGCAGGTAGTGTGAAGCATGTTTATTCCTTGTCGCACGTTCAGAATCCGTTATCGTTTGTTTTGTTATAACCACTCTGCTATCTTAGAGATATCGATTCGCATGAAAAGAATCGAAAACAAATAATAGTGAAACAATAATTTATACCCTGCAAACAAATTACTTGTAGTTCGTAACAGTTTTGGAGATCATAAAAAAATTCCAGGACAAATTTAGAATCTTTTCCAGTAAAAATAATCTTTTCCTCAAATCCCTCACCAAATTCAGAATTATATTCAACCGGTTACAAAGATGGTACGAATTCTAACGGTTAAAATGTTACGGACTCAAGCAATTAGTAGGTGAAATAAAATAAAGAGTGCGAGCATTATTAACCGGATTTGTACCTCTGTTTTCTTCGAAATTAAACTTCCCGTCGCTAAATAAATTGCATCTCCCTCGAACCAATATGACACAAAACGTACTTACGTTAAGCTGGACAGCAGAACACGATGTGCGACCTCAACAAAACGAGAAACCCACGCAAAAAGAACGGATAACGCTTTTGTGTATGTATCGCATTGAAAGGAGTGCAAAGAATTAATTAGTACAGCGCAGTTATTGTTTCCAAACCCCTGTGTTCATAATAAATTCTATGCGCATGATTATCAGTGGTTAGAAAAATCGTTTGCGTATGAGACACTCTCGCCAAAACTTCACACGTCTGATTAATTTTCAAAATAATTTACTTGTTTTTGCGTCCTGTGTGAGAATGAAGAGCAAACTTCCACAGAGCGCAATATATGTTCGTGTTTAAACTTTCCCCATAAATTTTCGTTTCGATATTAAGGCCGACGCAAGCTTAAAAGCATAGTGCTTCGCTAAATATAATAATTTTAATTATACATGTTGCAAAAAAATTAAAACGAAACGGAAAGAGTGATTTTGAAAGATATTCTCAAGTATCCATCAAGCTGCATCACATTTAAATAATAATTTTTCAGAAATAAAATTTCGAGGTAAAAGACGTATCTTATCATTGTCGTTAACTTCCATACTACTGAAGATTGACTTCAAGTACTTTAGCGTACTTTTTTGTTGAAAGCTCGCAACGTTTTTGAGTTAATAAGCTCTACAAAAACGCTTATTAAGTTAAAAGACCGCCTGCATTTACAAATATTCTCAACAGGAAAAACGCTTTCTAAAGAAAACTTCAATCCACAACAAAAGAAGAAGATAAATGGATAACACAGAAACCAATACTTAGAATTAACGTTTTTGTTTTCCTTTATTTTGTCGCGAGCACTGCTCGTTTCGTTTAAAGTAATATTTTGTATGCCCTTTCAAAGCAGCGCACTCTCGGCGGGTTATAATATATTATTTTTACAGACCTCCCGTGCCGCAACACCTGCGACTAAGGAAGACAATTTTCAATTATTCCTTTGTTAAATATGAAACATTTTTTCCGCTATAAGTTTACAAACATTAAAGAAAAGAAACGTTAATCAACTTATTGAAAAAAGAGTGGACAGACAGATAAGATACCAAGCGGAGAATATAATATTAAATAACTGCCCAACCTCTTTGTAAGCCAAGTGACCAAAGGAGGAAAAAAAGAATGTAGGAGATTGAAACATTGACCCATGCAGTTTTGAAACAAACGCGTTATTTCAGAGTCCTTTTACGTTGCAGCCAGGTGCCTTGAGAAAGAAAAAAATAGTCAACTCAAACCTACGAGAACGAGTTAGTAAATCGCAAAAAAGAAATGCCATAAAGACATGTATCATTCTCTTCCTCACGTTGTCAACGAATCTCATTACCGCTTACATGAAGTACAGCTTGGCCACAAGTGACAAATTGACAATTCAAAAGAATTTTCGTACATTTTCTCGGGTAATGTGACATCTTGAGTTTCATTTAGTTCTTTCATTTTTGGGAGCTGTTATACTTCTAAGCTTGCCTTATGAATGCCTCCAAAGTCAATTGCACTCATTGAGAAAATGGTATCAAGTCAAATAACATCATTCACAAACTTCATAGTTTCTCTATATGACCTTTAGTAAGGCTTGGGTAGAAACTCTCATAACTTTACGATGGAATATTCCGTACGACCTCGAAACCGGTTAACTGTCGAAAGCCTGTAGTAAGCATTATCGGGGGTCACGTCGCCAGCGCGTGAGAACGAGACTAATATGTTAATGTTCTTCGATAAAATAGATAACTTCCTGTATGTTTCAAGCCTTCGATCAACTTCAGATTCGATTACCGATCGTTCTGGCGTGTCATCCATCAAAATTGGAAAGAGGGTGGTTAGAAGTACTTACCAAAGTGACATATTTCTATTCGGAAATTGAACCCTCAGCTGAAAAATTAATGTTTTCCATAGATGCCGCTCCAGCAATTCTTGTCAAAATGACGATTAGAAAAATATGTTGATATCTGAAACACTTTTATTTCCATGAAAAAAATCTTCATTTTCTTAGCATGAAAACATTCTTCATTTGGGATGCCAGCTATCAAAGAAGTTAGTAAAATCTTTCCTACCATAAATTACAGCTAAAAAATGTAACCCCTACGTAAATAATTAAGGGCCTCCGTCGTTTTCAAATTTTGAGTGCCTCGTTTTCAACTTTTGTGCCTCGTTTTTCCATTTTGAATGCTTCGGTATCCGACTTACGATTGCTTTGTTTTCAATTTTTGTTTACTTCGTTTTTGACCTAAAACTCTGTCGCGTCCTTTTCAACTATTTTAAACTTTGCAGTTCTCCGTCTTCGAGTTGTGAATGCTTCATTCATTTTTGACTTTCAAGTGCTTCGTTCCTGAGGTTTTCGAATTTTACATGTTTCGCTTTCGAACTTTGAGTGCTTCGCTTTCGATGTTTGGGTGCTTCGTTTCTCACTAATGTACTTCGCGTCACGTCGAATTTTGAGCGTTTTAATTCGAATTAATTTTGAGCTTTTGTTTTCGACTTTTGAGTTTTTCTTTTACTCAAGCTTCCCTAAAAAAGGCCGAAGACCGTTTTTTTCTTGGTCGCCAAATATGGGATCATAGTTCCAGGCGTTCCTAACGAAGACGGTGGAAACTGGGGATGAGAATTGCGACAGTTTGCTCATCTTGCTTGTTGCATGAAAAATAAGGAATCGGAAACCTAGAAACGGAAACAGAAACGGAACCGAAACTGGAAATTGGAGATGTTTTGAGGGTGTTACCGATAATCATTGCTGTAGCAAGACTTTCTGGTTATTTGCCAGCGCGTCAAAATCGTTCTTTTCACCTCCAAATCTTGTTTTCCATTGGATACGTATTCTGCGTCGAAATCTTTTTTGAATTTACCTACAGAGAACTACAGCTAACACCTCTACTTGATAATGGAGTCAAGATGACTTCGAAACGTCGTACTTTTATTCTTTTAATATTCATTATCAAACATATTTCAAAATGTTCTCTTATTACTGAGAGAATATTAAGTAAAAAAAAATAAAGAAAACCAGAAACCAAAACGACAATATTTCACCGCGTGAAAGAGCCTACGTTTGGTTATTTAGGACACGCATGGGTTCTTCTTTATCAAATGAGCCTATACATCACAGTTCTACACTTTCACCAGCAAACAACAAACTATCCTGTTGTTATGTACATGACTTTATAAAAAAATCAGAACATAACCGCTGAAATTCATAAAATCAGCTAATGCTGTTCCGCATGTACAGTTGAACTTTTCGTCAGCGACCACCCAAAATGTCACGCCTAGGTGGTCGCTTACGAGAACTTAGACCATATTGGGTCAGGATTTTGTCTCATTAGCATATGGAAACATGCAGAGACTTTCCCCATGCGCCAGTGCCCATCTAAACCCATGTAATAACTTTTAGTAGCCACAAAAATATTTAAGCTTTCCAAAGTAGATATTCAGAGTATCATGGTTCGCTTTAGCCTGCGTCGCAGACGCAACCTACCGCGGGTTACTAGCTATTTAGGGGTAAATTTCCGTCTGCAACGCAGGCTAGGTTCGCTTCTGATCTGATAAACTCCCTTTTAAGTCGAACGGAACAACACCAATTTCCGCTCTATACCATCTGTCAAGTGGTCGCCTTACAGGAGGTTAAAAACAAAAGAAGATTTGAGACTTTTAGCTCTAAATGTGGTCGCGGTCGCTTACGAGAGGTGGTCGCTTACAAGAGGTTCCAAATATAGTGATTTGACTTGGAAACTTTTGGTATTTTGGAAAACTGGTCGCTGAGGAGAAGTGGTCGCTTACGAGAGGTGGTCGCGGCCGGAGGTTCGACTAGAGACTCAAGCTTAAATTCAAAGCATAACAAGCTCAAATTTTCACAGAGACTCACATTTCAATCGACCCGTCGCTTCGTCGTCATCTACAGACAAAAACAAATCAATATGTTTTGTACAATGGGAAGACCTTTCCAAACTCAATATAACTGAAAACAGTGAAAACTTTTATGTCCATAAGTCGCGCCTTTCCTTGAAAGGGCTCCGTGTATCATCCATCTCCTTTTGGCAATCTCACTGTGATCCCTGACCCAAGTTGCTACATTCACGCGTATGTAAAATTCTCGCAGAAAAGTTTTGTTCCAGACGATCAAAAAGCGATAATAAGAAACATGGAGACGAAAAGTCTTCCTTGAGCAATTATTGTCAGTAACACCCTCATAACATTTCCAATTTTTTTGTCTGGTTTCGGTTCCGGTTCCGTTTCCGTTTCCGTTTTCGGATTCCGGATTCCGGATTCAATATTTTCCGAACACCCGAAACATCATAATTAACAGAATGGTGTGTTTTGTGAAGAAACTTTGGAAAATATAACGCCTTACACGCTCATCTCGTATGAATAAAAAGATTGTAAAAGTTTCTCGATTATGTGATTGGCTATCAGTAAAATAAGTTAAATGTAACATTCCTCCAGTTCGTGGCGTGACGGAAGTGTAACGTATTCACATCGAACAGTATCGTAACGAGGCTTTTTTTCCTATACTCACGCGCTTCAAACAAAAGATACTGATTGTAAGCTTACCATTTTATACTGATTTGTATAATATATAGTTTCTTCCCTCTTCTCCATCGCCTGCCATATGGCAAACTTTCTCGAAAGCTAAACATTATCACATTCCAACAGATGCGTTTTGCAATGTGGGGGAGGATGCAATACGGATTTTAAATGAGACATGTCGTAAGGTCAAGATCACCTTTGAAATGAAGTACTTTTTTATACAGCTTTAGTTTTATTTCTTTTAAAAATTTCATTTTGCAATTGACTTTGAATAAATGGTCCCTTATTCTGGTGATTCCCTTGTAATCTGCCTTAACGAATTATCTAAACTGTACATGTTGAGAAACTGAAAGTGAATAACGTGTCGTGATTTCTGGTTGAGCAGACCAAAATTTCGAAAAGCTTTGCGATCGTTTGCCTTTCATAATAATGTATCACATACAACATACACATTTTAAAACATTATAACAATATCACGAGACCTTGCGTGGTTGACCTCCACGTGCAATTGAATTATTTAGATGTTGTTTACTTTAGGTACCAGGGAAGATTTTGACTACAAAGGAATCCACGAGGAATCCTTCACCGGCCAGTTGCTATATGAAGACCACGCAGACATGGCAAAAACCCATCGAGCTTGATCTATAATATTTTTAAAAGCCACTCTCAAACATTCTTCAGGTTTAAGGTTTCGAAGTTTTCAACTGCGTATCACCTTCCGAGAAACGACGCAAAATTACAAATCCGCGCTTTTGAAGCTCTCGCTTAAAAGAAGTCTGCAAAGAAGCTTTGGCTGTTGATCTGATGGAGCTGTTCAACAAGACAATTAATTACAAATCCTGAATAGCACGCAAACAAGGGACAGCATTTTCCCAGAAACTGGTGATGCGATTTGAAGTGAGAAGTAATTAAAAGTCTTACATTCCCGGGAACTTATTGCTGTGCGTAATGTTAACCAGGTCGTCGTAGAAAATTAAACATTATGAAACTGTATTACCTTTCCTTCCTCGGCTCCTGGCTTTGATGCTGTTCCCCTCTGTGGCAATTCCTTCGCTCTGTCCATGAAGCTTCCTTGTTCAGCGCCCTTCGTGATGAAAATTGACAGGATTAGCCGCCTAGCGCTGTTTCTTTGTGAGGTAGTAGAACTGGTAGTTTTCTAATTAAACTCACACGTCAAATATTAACGCGTTGCCACTATTGACAGCGACCCTCCTGATGATTGAAGACTGTTCATCCTGGAAACAGGATGTGGCGCGAAAATGATCGAAAATGAAAGCAAAACAAAGCAATCACGATGGCTGGAATGTTTAGATCATGAAGGAGTTATTATGCTGAACTTTAATGTTGACTTCAGACAATGAGGAACTTATCTAAAGGTAAACACAATTTAATTTGGAAGAAGGAAATGCTGTTGACATTTACTTGATATCTTCGACCTTTAACTCTGTGTAGGACGAGTGCGTGGGGGGTGAGGCGAGGAGCGGAGGAGGGGGAGAGGGAAAAGGTGCACTTTGTGGCGTTAACACGCAACAAGTACCGGTCTTCGACCAACGGTGATTCTGACTGCAAAATGTTTTCAAAAAAGTAAACCGAACCAGGACGGACAATAATCAAACGAAATCTCCCTCCCTAGGCTGTGCGTCGCACATTAAGGGACCGTTCATTTTTTATAAGGTAGGGGGGCTGGTGGGATTTGGGGGGGGGGGGGCACGCAAAAAAATGGCTTTCGGGGGGGGGGCATCCCAAGAAAATAAGGGGAAAAGGGGGGGTCACTTGAAATATTTTAGTAAAACTTTAAAATAGGACAATGTTTGAATATCAAAAAAATTGCTATAGAATAAACATAGAAGGCAGGATACAAATTTATTACAAACTTTCCTTCTGCTTTAAAAAAACTTTTGGCGACAAAAAGCATTTGTAGCTACTGAAAAGAAGTATTTAACACTGTTATTTTCGAATGCAACTTTCACTGGCAATCATCCTCATCTTCGCTGTCGTCGAGTTCTTCGTCGCCGCTTGTGCTGCTATGGGAGTCTCTTTCACCAATGCTGCAAGAAGCAGCAATGCTTTCCGTCAGGGTGTACTCTTCAGGGTACATGAAGGTGTAAACATAATCTCTGACTTCCTGCTCAAGGATGGTGGTGATTCTGCTTCTTGCAGCATTGGTGAAATAATTCCCTTCCAAGAGCTGCGCGATGTATGGCCCATCTCTTCTAAATAACGACGTGGCAACATCATCAACTTTAATACACTCTTCCGGGACAGCCGTTCTAGGAGGGTACACAAGGCATTGTGGAAGATCATTTCCTAGCGGGTTTCCAACACAGATTCCATAAACTCGTTGGACGTTGTTTTCAGTCCGCCTCCTCTTTCTTTCATTTGACTCTCTGCAGCTTTCTTTTTTCCTTCTCCTTTTGTTGATGTGCTGTTTGAGTATGCCCTTGAATATGCTGTTATAATTGCTCTCCTCATTTTCTAGTGCTTCCATGTCCTGCGTGACCTTCGTCAACTTAGCTTCTATACATTTGATCTGTTTTACATTAAAACTGTGGGCAAATTCTTCGCCCTGCTTTAAAGCAAGCCCATTGGACTGAAAGAGTGTGGAATCGTGTTCCTTTACATCTTTCAATATAACATTCAACTTTTCCACCATTGCCGTCTGTGCTCTCACCCAGAGAGCGTTGCTCTATTTGCAGATAAGTTTATTGTCAAATCAAAGTTTGTGGTGGATTATCTTCAGCATCTTGAAGTGTTGGAATTTAAAACGAAAAAGAGAGCAGAAGAAAAGGCAAAGTTAAGTAGGTACGCAAAAGATAAATCATATAAGGATTATCCTTGGACTGAGTTGTGCGAAGATCTAACCAAACTTAAAAGCTACGTGTTCCAGAACTAAACAAGTACTTGAACCACCACAGGTTGAAGTAGCATTTGAAAAGCAGCAAGAGTGAGAAAGTAAAGGCAATTGTAAGACATTCATGCTTGCAGCAGAAGAGTCCTCTCAGAGCTGGCCAACCAACACTGAGAAATGTCAGGACATTGACACAAAATGACAACAGAGCAAGTGCTGACAGCACTGAAACGGATGAAAGTGACAATGATGAGTATGACAGTGATGCCATTGACTCTGGGGGAGGAGATGACTCAGGTGACGTCATTCTTGCATTCATCAATTCAGATGAGGAAGATGCCAATGAGAGGCCAAATGTCACACGCTCAGGGTGAGCCATAACTAGGAGATCCGAAATTGACTTCTCTTTCTTTTGATTTGTTTTTTAAACAACAGCTCTCTGTAGTATAGGGATTGTAAATATTGTCTTCATAGTGAGCACAATAACGTGAAGTAGGGAGATAATAGAGAAATATTAAAAAAGTTGAAATCTAGAAATTGTTTGTTTAATTTTTTTTTTGGGGGGGGGTCATCCCAAAAAATGACCGCTATAAGGGGGGCCATGTGAAAAAATTGGTAAGCTGAGGGGGGTCATGCGATTTTCAAATGGTGCTTCCCAAATCCCACCAGCCCCCCCCCCCTCCCTAGTAAAAAAGGAACGGTCCCTAATGTCCTTCCTCCATTTCTACTCCCCTGTCCAAAAGAATAGACCACCAACAAATTTTCTACTCCAATGTTTTTGAAACTTATATTGTTTTGTGTGACACCTAACCTTAGTAGAAATGTTTACGTTTTGAGTCCATCGACTCTCTTTGGTTTGAATTCCAGTCAAAATGTTAACTAAAATAGGTCCATAAAGCGTGCTTGTGAGGGGATTGTTACCACTATTTGGCCTATATCTCAAATGAAGAACATTCGACCAAACGAAGCTGCCTGAGATAATAAGTATTAGGCCCGTTCCAAACGCCGCTCCATTCATGCGCCGAACCTAACTGATGAGTTAAGTACAGCAGAAGAGCGGCGTTTGAATCCGTTTGGTTCGGCAGGTTAGGTTTGGTGCGGCAAACAACATTAAATTCGGCAGGGTCTATCGCACTATGCGACGTTGGAGCGGCAGCTGATTCATACGGCGTTCTCCTCATGTGTCGAACGTAATGCATAAATTACTGTAATGTATTTTTCATATAACAGGACTCGTGATTGGCTCAAAGTTGAGTGGCGTGACCAGTCATGCATGAAGCTCAAAGTCGTCACTAAAAATATCAGTATGTCCTCGATTTATGAGAAACGGGACTGTATAACCGAGTTTCTTTAGCGCAAATTCATTTTTTGCTTTTTCTTCGTGACAAAAACCCAGCTTATGAGATTTCCTTTTAACAAGTCGAATTAACCGGGATAAAACCTGTCTAAATGCAAACACTGAACCTTGAGTTTGGTTTGAATCTGCTTCCCTAAATATTGCTATAACAGCGAAATGTTAGTCACAGCTTTTCTATTTGGATAGAGTTCTTGAATTCAGAACGCATGTTTTCTCGTCGAAAAATTGTTACCACCGGCTTCCCGAATTAAGTTCGACGCAAGTACGCCGTCTGAACCAGCCGTCGCTGCAAAGTCGCTCTAAAGTCGAACTTTATCAAGTTTGGTTCGGCGCATGAGTGGAGCTACGTTTGGACCGGAACTGGCTTTATTGGGTTGCGTCCGCGGGCAAGTGAAACACTTGGCTATTTACAGTCAAACCTGTATTAAGTGTACCCCATATTAAGTGGAAACCCTCTATTAAGCGGACAGCAGTGCAAGTCCCATTTTTCTTTTCCCACATTCACTGTAAAAAAATACCTGTATTCAACGGACACCTCTATTAAGTGGACACGGACACCTTAAACTTGACTTTTATGGTCATTTCTATTGTTAGAAACCTGTATCAAACGGACACTGCATAAAGAATGCATTATTTTTTTTTTGTCCACGTTTTATTAGATCGGTTGTTTAAGTTTCCCAACAAACTGAGCTGTCACAGAAATGCAATATTTTGTTATTCGGTTTTGTTTTTACAGAACTTTTGTTCTTGTTTGATTTTGTAAACCTTCAAGTGATTCGATCAATATAGATATTGTTACTGTATACTTAAATAGCTTTACCTCATGTACTTGTCATTGTTTATGGAAATATGGTATTTCAGAGTTCTCGACCGTCCACGAGAATGCTATTTGACCCTTTCAAGGTCTTTTGATACTGACGAATATTGATATGACCCTTTTCAGACGAATTCTGAGGAACCTGTTTTCAACGGACACCCTGTATTAAGCGGACACTAGCACGGGTCCCGAGGGTGTCTGCCTAATACAGGTTTGACTGTATTATCAATTTGAATTTGAGTTTGAGAGAGAGTAGAAAGGTTCTGTTTCTAGCGCTAGCCTTGGGTGTGGGTTGGATGTGTGTTTATATCGTGGAGTTGAATGGAGTACGAAGACTATTGGAATACTGTGTGTAGCGGCCGCCTTGCTATGCAGAACGGGGCGCGAGAAACATTGGTACGATCCACATGTCTAACAGTTCTACTCAGGTTTATTTTCCACGGTGTTGGGACGAATTATTACAGCTTGAACATGTGAAAGTTCAAAGTAAGGCATGACAGGATTTCCTTACCACAATGTCCGGATAAGATTGTCAAAGACTGTAATGGAACGTACTTGGGAATGGCTTCGGGTGAGGCTTGAGTAAACAGGTAACAAAGCTACAAATACACACTGAAAATACACGGACGTTGCGAAAACGTTCTCCTAGCACGGGGAGCCCCCTTTTTTTAAGTCCCGTATTAGAACTAGGGGATGACGGGATGCGTAACGCAACACTGAACGACTGAGAAGGCGTTACACTGTGTCAAGCCGCACCAAATTAGGTAGTTAACGGGTGTCTCGAAAAACAGACCTCGAAAACACAGACCACAGACCACAGACCTCGAAAACGCAGACCTCGAGAGATTTCTTTGGTACCTGTGTGTTTTGCGGCAGGTTTCTTTCACAGGTCACAGGTCACAGGTCACAGGTCACAGGTCACAGGTCACAGGTCACAGGTCACAGGTCACAGGTCACAGGTCACAACCAAAAAGCACTCAGTAAAACTCGCGATGTAACAACTTTACGAGATTCCCAAGAGGTTTATCGATTTTTCCACGCAACAAACCCTAACTAAAAAGGTTTTACTGTATAATTTTAATGAAAAAATTTCTAGGGGTGGTATATGTGCGAAATGGGTTGAAATGTAGCTTTCAGACATGTAGTGTTACATATATTTTATCGTAATAAGATAATTCATTATGATAGCAAATTGAACTGTTATATTTCTATCTTTTCTTGAAATCTTTACAACAAGTATGTACTAAACAGAAACAAGAGGGTCCGCTATAGCTCTTCTGAAAACAATTTCACGTATAAGTAATTGGCTTTTTCACCAATCACAAAAAATTCGAAAAAAGCTTCACGTTCACAGAAAAAAAAGAAGCAATCACTTTTCACATAAAAATGCAAAGGCTAAATCTTGTGCCACATAAAAATACAAATTCTATCCACCCTTCGCAAAACATACAGAACCCTTTATTTTGATGCATCAAAATGCCGTGCGTGACACATCGTGACAGACTAGATTCTAGGCCCCCTGGTTCACTGTCAACATCAGTGGAAGCCTCTTTCGTTTTCATATTAAATTGAAAGGCTACAAACAATTTATGTTTTCAACAGAAATAACTCATGGCTTTCTTTGGATCAATTTTTTTTTTATTTCAGTGCTACAGCTGATTTCCCCTATGCGTTTTTTTTTTTTTTTCTTCAGAAAAGAGCTGTTATAGCTACACTTGGGACGCACCTGTATGCATCTGTTTTATGACGTTTTGTAGCATTTTTTTGGTGACCTGTGACCTGTGATCTGTGATCTGTGACCTGTGATTTGTGAAAAAAACCTGTCGTGTGTTTTGATCTTTGCATATTCTAGGGGAGAGGAGAAAGTTTTGTCTTTTGATCCCAACATTTGATCGTTCGTCGTGGTTTTCTTCTAGACGGTAAAATTCTGTACTTAGAGCCAAAACGTACCTTCAAAGAGATTTAGATGTTAAGAAAAAGGCATCAAGTAGACTCGACTGATGGTTAAGAGATTTCTTTTCAATTTTTTTTTTTTTAACATTGCATTTATAATAGTGTTTAAGTGCCCGGCAGCCGGTCAAGGTTTTAAAATGGAAAACATGACTGGTAATCAAACCTTTTTTGTAGTTTAGGCTGGTTGGCCTAAAAAGCACTCCGGATAGCCTGTAACACGATACACACCTACATTATCTATAGTTTTTGTGTTATCACTGGCCACTAAATTGTAACAAACAAATGAGATACATACTTAAGAATTTCAGAGGCGAAAACGAGACTCATATATTCATATTTCAGTATTTCAAGGTCTGCGTCTTCGAGGTCTGCGGTCTGTGGTCTGTGTTTTCGAAGTCTGTGTTTTGAGACAGCCGGCAGTTAACCTTTAATACAATGGTGCATTACTGTTAATGGACCTTAATGTAAATTTGCCTTTATTCAGCAGCCGTTGCCACTAAATTGAATCAAGTCTAAGTTACTATTCAAAGGTCACTATTAGCGCAGTAACATATGAACAGATAATAGAGCGGTTATTTTATTAATTGAAGGGGTGAGTGCAAAACCATGCTAAGTGACGATTTGGGTGAAAAAAAAAATTTTCGCGAAAGGGCTTGAATTTTTGCATGCGGTCTTCAATGTAATAGAAAAACGTGGTCCTGTATTTTTGTCGCTGGTTTTTGCTTCGTTCATAAAGACGCCGCTAGGAAAACCGAGTGGTTTTTCTGCATACGCAATATCTCGAAAACGAAGCGAAGCTTAGCGGAAAAACTACGGGACATTGTTAAACATACCTAAACAAAACTGTATGGGAAATTTGGAGCGTTTTCGACAAAGTTCACTTTTGATTAAAATACCTAGCGCCCTTTTCCCGCCGAGGTCTTCAAATAAACGAAGCCGGGCCTTTGTTATGATAAACAGAGCCGACCCTTTGTTATAATAGCCAAGCCAAGCCTTTGTTATAAGTCGAAGTCTCGCCTCGGTTTATTATAACAAAGGATCGGCCCGCCGCGACCGCAAGGACTTTGATTTTACTTAGAAACCAGCAAAATGTCAATTTCACGCAACTTATATAAGCTCAAATTTATTGATTTCAGGTCAAAAGTGGTTAAAACGTTGACTCATGTTAACGCGCGACGGCAAGGATGTTGATTTCTCTTAGAGAGCAGCAAAATGTCAATTTCACGCAACGTAAAAGCTCAAAAATGTTGATTTCAGGTCAAAAAAGGTTTAAATGTTGATTTCATGTTAACCCGTGACGGGAAGGTTGTTCATTTCACTTAGAAAACAGCAAAATGTTGATTTCACGCAGCGTATAAGCTCAAAAATGTTGATTTCAGGTCTAAATAGGTCAAAATGCTGATTTCACGTTAACGCGTGACGGCAAGGATGTTGATTTCACTTAGAAAACAGCAAAATGTTAATTTCACGCAGCGTATAAGCTCAAAAATGTTGATTTCAGGTCTAAATAGGTCAAAATGCTGATTTCGCGTTAACGCGTGACGGGAAGGTTGTTCATTTCACTTAGAAAACAGCAAAATGTTGATTTCACGCAGCGTATAAGCTCAAAAATGTTGATTTCAGGTCTAAATAGGTCAAAATGCTGATTTCACGTTAACGCGTGACGGCAAGGATGTTGATTTCACTTAGAAAACAGCAAAATGTTAATTTCACGCAGCGTATAAGCTCAAAAATGTTGATTTCAGGTCTAAATAGGTCAAAATGCTGATTTCGCGTTAACGCGTGACGGCAAGGATGTTGATTTCACTTAGAAAACAGCAAAATGTTAATTTCACGCAGCGTATAAGCTCAAAAATGTTGATTTCAGGTCTAAATAGGTCAAAATGCTGATTTCACGTTAGCGCGTGACGGCAAGGATGTTGATTTCACTTAGAAAACAGCAAAATGTTAATTTCACGCAGCGTATAAGCTCAAAAATGTTGATTTCAGGTCTAAATAGGTAAAAATGTTGATTTCACGTAACGCGTGACGCCAAGGATGTTGATTTCACTTAGAAAACAGCAAAATGTTAATTTCACGCAACGTATAAGCTCAAAAATGTTGATTTCAGGTTTAAATAGGTAAAATATGGCGGCCGGAAAATAGTGTTAACATCTGGAACTTACTTTGGTTATCTGGGACAATGACTATCTGCACTGAACAAATAAACATCAAATAAGCACTTTTCCAAATACAGCAACGTCTTAAATGGCTAAAAATCACGAGATAAATACATATTTTTCGACCAACGCGATCGTAGCTTTATGTCACGCACCGCCTAACAGTTTAACAAATTAACCCTTCTGCGCAACGTACGGGTCTCCATACATCTGCATGTCCGCTGATCCCAGAAGTTCAAAACACTACAAATCATGCCGATATGAAATAAAATCAAAGCAACCTGGATCACAGATCTATGTTACAATCGATCGCTACTTGTTGGCCATTATTATCTTTAAATGAAAAAAGCCGAAACAATCTAGTTACCAGTTCGAGAAACGCGAGCAGAACGTGATCGCAATGCATGCCGGGAAGGGTCTTTACACCTCGTGCGCGGGAAAACATGGCGGTCGATACAAGACAAATTTTATAAGTCAAAAACCAGTTCTCGCTTTCCAAACTTTGACACTAGCAACGCTTGGCAAATGGGCCACAACTCACGAGAGGGTATTTTTCTTGGGCAAGAACTGCTCTTGGACTTTGCTGCCTGGCTCGATCTGACTTCGAACGCCGATAACACGATTACGGTATATCAGCTACCTTCGAAGTTTCAGAACACATTTTGATTCTTTAAAACGTGCTGATGACTTACGGGTTTATCGAGGCTTAATGATGCCTCTCAACCACCAGGCAGGCACACAAGGTACTTTAACACAATGCTTAAGATATTAGTTGACAGAGCTCTAATGCGGCACATCTCTTTTTAGTTCGATGGTATTTCGTTTGCCGCTCGATCGATTCACGTGTTGTGCTCACGTCACAATAGCCGATGTAAACAATCTGTTCCCAGATTTCCGCTCTATATATGCTGTGAGATTTGATTTTGACTTCATACACTATAAACAGTCTGCCTGTTTGCTGTTCAACAAATAAACTCCTAAAGACATGGCTAGGAAAAGCCAAGTATTTTTGCATACGTTATAACTCGAAAACGAAGCAAAAACCAGCGACAAAAATACAGGGCCGCCTTTTTCTATTACATTGAAGACCACATGCAAAAATTCAAGCCCTTTCGCGAAAATTTTTTTTTTCACCCAAATCGTCACTTAGCATGGTTTTGCACTCACCCCTTCAATTTATTTTTTTTCACCGAACATGCAAAGTCTACTTGAGATTTGCGGATATTTTCTAGACTGTTGAGTGGGATAGTAGCTTGCCCAAGTTGATAATAAGAGAACAGATCTTCCAATTTATACGCGTTTATATTGGAACAGAAAAGCTTCTGTTTTGAAAAACGGACTGGATTGAGGCCAGTTTCGACGAATTATCATTGTGTGAAGATTTCGAACACGTGTACTTCGAAAGTGCGTCCACGGCGTCATGTCGACAAAACCACCTACTGCCGGGAGGTATCGTCAACAATTAAAATATTGACTGCCATCTCAGCAAGAAAATGACCGCGGTAAAGAGCTGGCAGATAACAGGGAAAACAATTAACGACAGTGCCGTGAAGCTAGTTTTGTCCAAAGGAAATTCAAATTTATACTTCCAAAAACAAAAACTCATTGTTCCTTGGTCATATCGCCAACTCCGTATAAAATGGGTTTTCTGTCCTATTCTCTAATCGTTATCTTGGGCTGCCTACAGTTTTTCCTAAAATTGAAATCCTTCAAATTCTGAAGTGAAGAGCCACGACAAAACATGTTTAAAAATAATATATAGAAGAGCCGTCCACTAGCAAATAGAGATATTAAAATTTCAAGAGGTCGAAAAAATTGGAAATAAAATATCTTCAACTGAAACAGTACGGAACTGAATAGAGTACAAATGGTCCTTTTCCAGTAGAGTATAGTGTACTGATGAGGTAGCGGCCTTGAGCTGCAAGCGGAAGTGCTGAAGGAAACAGTGTGCCTAACCTGTCTCAGGCTCTAGATCAGGGGGGACATCGAAAAAGCGGGTGGCCGACCAGCGGGGTCCGGGAGAGTTTTCTTTCCCAGACCCCTCCCACTTTTCGATTAACCCCACTGAGCGAGTGTCTGAAATAGGCAACGCTGTGCCATGACCAAATCTCAAGGAATTACTCCATCTTAACAAACATGCTTGGACATGGACATCAACTCATTCCATCGACTGATAAGTGTTAGGGTTTGCTTCATTCACTCATAGCGCTAACAATCAGCTACCCAATGCAATCAGCCGAGTACATTCTTCTTCGAAAAAGGAGGGATTACGCTTCTTCACTTTGAAATTCCGTTTTATCACCTAGCTAGTTTTGCATATATTTTCAGTAGCTATCTTTACTAATTTTACCCACAGTAAAAAATTGAGTAGACTAACGGCCGAAAGCTGCAAGGTGTAATTTTCAAGTAAAATTTACGGGGTCAGTTTCTTGTGGAAACGTAAATTGCTGAAAAGTATGTGACAGCTCGGTGAAAGCCAAGGGCAACACATTTCAACCTTCTTGTCTCCTTTTAACGATACTAATGAAACACAGGAAGAAAACACCGATAAAGTTCTTCACAAGAATTTGTCAGTGGAGTGTTAATTGATTATGTGAGCCGAATTGTAGCCAGGATCGATAGGAATCCATTGACGGTATGTTCAATTTTTCATACATTTTTTTACAACACGTCCTTGCCGTCTATTGGGAAAATTACAGACGATTGTAGATGAGGATTATTTCATCTAGTTACAATTTCTTTAGTTTACCTAATGTATTATCTTTACAATTTATCAACAACGTAGCAATTTGATCTTTAACATGAAATAAAATTATTTAACATGAAACGCTTTGAAATGTCCGAACAGATCACTCCGAACTGACAAATACCACGTACAATAGTGTGATTGGCTGTGCATTACAGTTCATCAGATTGGCCAAAAGTAATCACGTGGTACGACTTCGCGCCGCGGACGCTGTCCGGGTAAGCACGGATAAGGAAAATTTCGGACGTTCACCGATTGGCCTCATTTTTTCAGCGAAAGGCAATCATTATATCTAATGTACAAATATCACATTTCTCTGGATCAATTCGATTTTTTTTTTTCATTTATTGGGGGACGATTTTCAAGGTTGCCATAAATGTCGGAGGCTGCCAAAACGTAATTTTTTATTCCAACAAGCTGAATTTTTTACATGCAAAAGTACCATTTTTCTTCGATACTTAGGTTTAATAGTTGTATTCCGTCAAGGTTTGACGGAGTTGCGAATTTCCTAAAAAAACCTCCTGCCAAACTCCGGAATGAGCGAAGCGTGACAAGAGATTGTCAAGGTAAGCACCTTGATAATTTCTTGTTAAAAACTATTATGGGACCTAATCTAGGATCGAGTCTATGATAACTCAAAAGTACTAACATCCATGTAAATATTTATAGAATAAAATTTGTGGGCACTCTCCGTTGCTTCCCATACAAAGCCCCACGAATTTACCAAATATTCGCCATTTTGATGGCAAACAAAGATAACAGCGGTCTCGCCTATCACCCACGTTTGAACCATAAACACTTGGAAAAAATAGCCACGGCTAAAGGTCAAACTATGGATTGTAAATAAGAGTTTTTTTCCACGGTTTAACCGTTAATTGGGGTAAAAATCTACCTTCATTCGGCATTTTAAGTCGTCAAAGCGATGAATATTTACTTTCCACGACGAAATGCGAATTACTGTAACTGGAGAAGTTTTTGTTGCGATGGGACGGCCGAATACTACATTTAAACTGATTTCTTTAAATATATTTTCTAAAACAAATAATTGTTTCTTACCTGGGAAAATACGAGTCTCAGCCTCTCTGTAAAAGCTCTCTTTTAAGTTTGTTGGCTTCTTTTAGTTCCCAATATGACGGTATTATTACCTGAACCTATTATTACCTAAAACCTGACTTGTTCTTTTCATTTGTAATTGAATTTGACTGTCAGCTTGAGAACTTTCCTACGACCCAGAAATTCATTATACTGGGCTTACTTTTTTTCAAAAGATTATGACAGAAAAGACAGTGGCAACTGAGCTGTAGAATAAGCAGGTGCCTGGTCGGTACAACTGCTGCCACAGCTCCAATCTAAACGGACAATAATATATGGGAGAGACAATTGATGGCCGAAAAGTCAGATGGTACAACTTTAGACATAATCTGTCACTCACATTCACTGAAATAAGATTGAGGCCGTCATCGTAGAAAGAATACGAGTAACAGCTTTAGTCCTGTTAGTAACGCAAATACGGCAACTTGTCCCTGAGTAAGGTAGCACTCACACTACGCCGGAGACATTTGAAAACGCAGCTTTATCTCTACGGTTAGGCTTACTGTCCTCACTAATCCGTCACGAAAACGGAGCTTTTCGAAAACGCTCTTCAAACTGGAGGAATTCGAAAACGCCGGTTTTTCGTTTTCATGTGCACGGACTCACATTTCGAAAACGAAGCTTTTCGCAAACGATGGCGACACGACGATCATGTGACTTCCCTGACAGAGGTTCCTCAAATCCAAAGTGACCGGTGATCGTTGCGTTTTTAAATTCCTCCGAACATATATTCCAGCATATTTTTTAATTCAAATGGAGGCTATTGTGTTTATTATCCTTCCGTTGTTTTTCGTAAATTGAAGATTGATAACTCGGATATTCCCTAGTATCCAGTCACGTGACGCGCGAAGATATTTGATGGATTTTAACCACTAATATTTGTTTTCTACAAGATATTTCCGCGAGCAACTATCAGCCCACAGGCCCTTGACAGAAGCACTCCATTGTTTACAGATGTCGAGCTGATATCGTACCCGTGCAAGATCGTACCACGTGATTAGTTTCGGCCAATGACTACATAGGATAATTTAATGATTGACTTAAAGGACTGATACGGTTGCCCTCACAAATTTTATGTTTTAAAAAACAAATGTTAACTTGAGAACGATGTTGTAAGGCTGGTACATGATACATCTAGTGCTTTAGACCATAAAATTTCTACTATCAACCCATGGGACCGAGATAGAAACACGATTCTGCGTCGATGGTAGCCTGTCCAAGATTGCCATGCATACGGCTGGTGCGCCTGAAATTTGAATTGACCAACCAGGATTCATAAAGAAGGGAAAATGTATTGTCCTGAGGCCAATGTATGTTTAAAACAGGAAAGGAAATGAAGCCGGGCAACTTTCCTCACTGGAAACGGCATTGAATATTCACGAAAAGGGATTTAAAATTCAAAAAACCATTCCAGATTATAAAAGTCATTTGCAGCTGCAAGCTTTTATTTTGGCGCCAAAAATGGGTCGCCCTTGCCTGTGGAGTGTCGCCAGGCAGGATAATAGTTGTGTTAGTTTTAGCAAAATATGTTTTTCTTCGTCGAATTAAACCCATAATCGTATCTATAGTAAAATTGTCGATCGTGATTGGTCCTCCGCGCGCCTATTTGTCACGTGATCGGCGCGCGATCACGTGGGTGTCCAATTATAGGTATCCAATCCACCGTAGGTAAAAAGATGGCGGCTGTACATTTTACCACAATGCCACGCGAACCTAACACAGCCTACAAGGCACAAATAAAGCCAAATTTTTATATCATTTGTCCCTGTACTAAGGATATTAAGTAGCCTAGGTTTGAAGATGTTATAACGTTTCTGTACGTTTTTATGAACGTTGTTTAGGTTTTCGTGCGCTAAGAACTATGGGTAAATGTACCAGTCGCCATCTTTTTTCCTACGGAGGATTTGAACCGTTTGTAACCGAATACCTGTAATTGGATACCCACGTGATTCGCACGTCAATTACGCGCGCTTTAATGGCTTCATTCGCAATGTTTCCTACGGTTTTCAAAACTTATGAAAAGCGCTACAGACGCTTTCGCTCAAAAGGAGTTTTCAAAAGACATTTTTAACTCCGAAATTTGTTATAGATACGATTGATTAAAAATTGGACCTCTTGTCGTACAATTCAGGGAGTAATCGTATTCGTAATTTCAAATTGGCCTCGCGCTCGTCCAATTTTAAAATTACTCGCGCGATTACTCCGTGAATTGTACTCCACTCGGTCCAATTACTATTTTTCTTTGGCCATCGTGGCTTAATAAGAAATAACACGCAAACTGCGGTGATAAACATGGCAATAAAACGCATGTTAAAAAACAAAGACGTATAACCGTAACAATGAAATGATGTGCTCGTTTGACGTTAGTTCATTGTTTACAAACGTTCCACTTGATGAGACAATACAAATTTGTCTTGACAAATTGTATGCCCTCCCAGATCCACCAACACTGCCCCGCTCAGCCTTGAACGTTCTGCTGGAGTTTGCCACAAAGAAGAGCCATTTCATATTTGATGGCCAATAGATCGTTTTCACGTGACGTCATCAAATTCCAAAATCCAAAACTAAAGAGCCACGAAAATTGTTATCCTCATAAGGCATAAGGGGATCTAAATTTACATCGGTTTACAACTTTTCAGCTCAATAGCGTGCTTGGTTTGGAAACCAGCGCCGTTTGAAGTTCAGAGCTATGGCGGTGCGTGACATACCGCTTCGATCGCGTTCGTGCAAAAGTACACACTTATCTACTGATTTTTAGCCTTTTTAGGAGTTAAAGTGTTAGGAAAAGTGCTTGTGTAAATGGTTGTTGTTTCAGTTCAGATAATCAGTCGCCTAGATTTCCAAAGTAAGTTCCAGATGTTTGCACTATTTTCCGGCCGCCATGTTGGTGGAGCACAGAGCTCCACCAACATGGCGGCTCCATACTGGGCTCTGTAAATTTGCGCAAAATGTTTCGACGAATATTTGAAGTTTGGGAAAACGCGGAGACCCAAAACTTGGAGAAGTGTCTTCTTTATCTGTTTCCTACAATCATTAAAATTTCTTGACTTATCCTCTGAATAGTTTTCGATTTATTTTTTCGTTGCGTGACAGTGAAAACCATCTATACTATGACCAAATTGATGGTGTGGCTATGGGCTCTCCTTTAGGTCCTGTGTTGGCCAATATCTTTATGTGTCATTTTGAAGAAAAAATGGGTTCGTAATAACAACGCTCGCCCTTCCATTTGGTTTCGATACGTTGACGATACTTTCACCTTGTTCGACAGTAAAAACACAGCAACTCAGTTTCTACACTACCTCAATAACTGTCACGCAAATATTAAATTCACCGTTGAATTTGAAGATAACAGTACAATCCCTTTCCTGGACATTCTAATCAAACGCCACAGTCATACTTTCTCAACATCTATTTACCGAAAGAAGACCTTTACTGGCCTGTACACAAAATGGGACTCCTTCACACCTAGGAAATACAAAGTAAACTTCATCCGAACTCTCACTTTTCGTTGTTTCCGCATCTGTTCGTCACCTTCTCTTTTGCGCTCTTGTTTGAATGAACTGAGGAAGTTGTTGTTACTAAATGGATACCCCACGGGTGTTATCAATTACAACATTAATGATGTTCTGAACAGGCAGCAACGCAAACCGAAGAATCCAACCACCACAGTCCCTAAAAAGGAAATAAGTTTTATGGCTGCATTAATCTTAGGGTTATTTTCCAAAGCGCTTATCGCATCAAGTCTTTATTTCCCTACAAAGATAGGATCAACCGTTCCCAACTGTCAAAAGTTGTGTAAGGCTAGTTGTTGGGACTGCCAGGATTTCTACATTGGAAAAACAAAACGTAGATTGCATGATAGAAAAACTGAACATTTTAAATCGACCACGAGTAGCTGTCATGCTTCTGCTATTGCAGACCACGTCACGTCAACTGGTCACAACTTCAAATGGGACCACTTTGATATATTAGCAAAAGGTCGGACAGATACACATTGCAAGATAAAAGAGACTCTGCTAATAAGGGAATTAAAACCCGCCCTAAATGATAATGTAAGGAGCGAAAAGCTTTATCTTTATTAGTTGGCATTGTTTATATGCAAATTTTTCTCAGCCTCTGTCATTGTTATCGTTAATTAGTTACTTATTTTAAATTGAAATTTAGTTGTTACTTCTATTCCTAACGGTCACTTCTGAACATGTATGTTGAAACTTACGAAACGTCAAGTAAATGAACTTTGTTTTTTAACATGCGTTTTATTGCCATGTTTATCACCGCAGTTTGCGTGTTATTTCCAATTACTATTACTAATTCACGAGGTAAGTATTAGAAGAGACCAGAGCAACTTAGACATTGAATTTTTTTTTTAGCTGCGAAGAAAAAGACAATTATCGTGTCGTTTCGGTGGGACAGTTCGGTTAACGTTTTAATTGACTGTCGCTCTTATTGCGCGCGCAAGCACTGTCTGCAAGATGTACCACGTGTTCAGATAGAAACCTCCAAACTGGCGAGGGGTACAGAAAACTTGACTTTTTGACTAGACCGCAAGTACTTCGCATCAACACACGCATTTTTCTTTTGACTTTAAAAAAGTATAGGCACGCAAGGCGTGTAAGATTTATTTTTTGTTGTTGAGTGAATTAAAGTTTGCACTGCTAAACGGAATCGTCAGTCCAACAAGTTTGTTTTGTTATGATGTAAAGAAGAGAAAACAGATTTAGAATTTATCTCGTACCCACAATAGTTAAGCAGGAAGTAAGCCTTGAGTTTTATTAAAAAATGTTAGGTTGGCTGGTTAAGATTAATTTTGCCAGGAAAAAAAAAAACCTAATGAAACTTCTGATATAAAGCCTGCTATTATTCTCTGGTCTTTATTTTAACAATTCAGTAGCTTTGTCTGCGAAAATACTGTACTATTCTCAGCAAGACATGAAACAGTAGAAAGATTAACACGTAACACATACTGCGTACGGCAAACGGTAAACGGCAAATTGCTGTTGATTCTGGGACATTTTCCCTGGACTCACTAACGCACCAACACGGTTATATCCTGTCACCACCATTGTTCACGGTTTCTTCAGAGCCTTCTAAGCGCCGTTTTGGGAGGCAAGGAAGTCATTTAAAGAAAAAGGTTTGTCACTTAATGAGAGATAAGTTTAACTCTGTTGTAACCGCGCAAGGAATCAGCACTGCTTGACAAAACCAAAAACCACTGCATCGCCTCAAAGTCTAAAGCCCTGGTCAAACGGACTCGCAAGTAGTCGCAAGTAGCCACAAGTTGAACTTGCGTAGAGACTTGCGTTGGGTGGCCAAACGGACTCGCAAGTTTTCTCACAAGTACACGCAAGTCGCAAAAAAAAAAAAAAAAAAACATTTTAGGCAGACATTTCCTGTATTTCATTGGCTAATGATATGTTAATGGACGTCACTCAACTTGCGTTGACTTGGGTTGGGTGGCCAAACGGTGAAAAACTTGCGTCGACTTGCGTGCAAATTTGATCTCGACCAAAGTGAGCGCAAGTCATCGCAAGTCAACGCAAGTGCCCGCAAGGCCTGATCAAACGGAGTCGCAAGTAGACGCAAGTTGAGAACTTGCGTCTACTTGCGAGTCCGTTTGGCCAGGGCTTAATTGAATCAATTTGTTGTTTTAAAATGTTTACTATGCGAAACGCAAAGCCTTGATCACATGATAGAATATGCCACTATGATTATTCGACTGATTCTCAAATTCTAAACTATTTTGAAACCCACCCACAAAGTCTTCGACCTAACTCACACAAAACGCGACAGCATTAGCAACGGTTCAAATAAGGCCAATACATGAATACATGCTCCTGTTTATAGAACGACAAAGATGGCCGTTCTAATATCCGGATGAAATCTTCTCACATGCAATGAACCTTTACAAGCACCAGTTTGATTGTTTTTTATAGTAGCCTTCTGATTCCGATTCTGATTCGTGTGACGTGACATATCCAAAGATCCACCCATCCACTAATCCACTCATGCACTTATCCAGTCATCAAAAAGTCCAGACCCGACGACTAAGAGGTGCTGATATCTTAATAGCTATTGCACTCTTAATGACTAAAATGACGTCGCACTTCGTAGTACCAGACAAAGTTTAAAAAAACCACACACACACTTCGTGATAACATAGGCACGCAAGACGTGCAAGAGTTATTTTTTTCTGTGAAGTTTTGTAGATAGAAGCATTCATGGTACAGTAATGATTTGGTTAATTTGACAAGTTCTTTTGGTTGCGATGTTACATCGGTCATGGTAAGATAGCTAAATAGTAAGCCATAAAATGTTTGACTGAACAAACTACAGTAATCTGACATGTCTCCAGATCAATGTAGTTATCATCTTATTTTCTAACGGGCAATTTGATTCGCTCTTTGATACAACCCGCGCTGTGATTGGTGTGACACCCGCACATGCATAACTCCCTCGCTCACCGATCACATAACCCTTCCAACCCCCAAGAGAAATTTTTGCTCAAAAATACTCAAGTTAATTTAGAGACTTTTTCGCATTTTACACAAGTCGTAAGTTTACCTTTTTACACAACACAACACAACACAACACAACTTCACCGAAAATGGAAAGAAAGAGAAAAAAAAATCTCTGACACGTTGAAAGTCTGATTTAATGAAATGCACTTTAACTTGGTGCCACGCAGTCTTCAAAGAACATTTGAACAGTTTTCATACTTTTTCCCTTAAAAAATATCGGGCTGAAATGAATGTCATCAAATAAAACTATTAAACTGCTACTGCAGAGACGTAAAAACCGTCCAGAAACAAAACCTTTTTTGTTTAATATCCTGGAAACAGTAGCCGATAACTTGTCAGCTCTAATTGAATTTACTCCCATATAAAAAACAAAAGTGTTAAGTTACCATTTGTTACTAAAGATAGCAAACATCTCGTGGGAAAGAGTGATGACGATTCGTCCGCTCTAATTGAATTTACTCCCTTGTGAAAAACAAGAGTGTCACATTACACTTTGCAACTAAAAACCAAAAATGTCTCGTTATATTTGCATGCAACAAGAACAAAACAATTGTTACCCGCACTTACTATTGTAAACGTTAGAACTGTTTCAAATCTAAAGTCTCGTCCCCTCTAAAGCAAGTCCTAAGAACTACACGCGACGATTCGTGACCTCTAATTGAATTTACTCCTTGTGAAAAACAAAAGTATCAAGTTACCTTTGTAACTAAAAATAAAAATATCTCGTTGCATTTGCATACTACTAACTCACGAACTGTTTCAAACCTCAAGGCTCATCTCGTTCATTTAACTAAAATCCTCAGCCTAACCCACAGAAAATGTCGAAGTAAACCCAATATATGAATACTTCCTCCTCTTTTATAGAAGAATAAATATGGCCGTTCTGAACTCTATCGGGATCAAATCTTCTCACATACCATTTACCTTTACAACAAGAAATTTGATTGGCTGTTTATAGTAGATCCAATCTGATTGGTGTGACATACATACATCTCTCACTCACTCACTTACTCACTCACTCACTCACTCACTCACTCACTCACTCACCCATTGACCCGTCCATAACATACCCGACGCGCCGACTAAGAGGTATTTTTTTTACAAAAAAATAACTCAAAAATAGCTGTCGGACCTTGTAATAACTAACTTGCCGAGCTTTGTGGAAAAAAAACACCCAGTTACAAGCGGAGGCAACGACTATGAGAAGGTTAATAAATGGCATACATAAGTAAGCAACGGCCTAAATCGCACTTTGTTATAAACCTGGCTAATAAAACCTCAGAGAGTATGTGGGCAAATTACTACAGCTACCAGAGGAAGGGGACTCGGAGAGCGAGGAGCTGAAACTCAATTACGATTTCAATCTCGATGGTAAACTTCAAGACTTCTTTGCAAGAGAGCAAGTTGTATCGGGGACGAGAAGGCATGTATTTTTTCCCATTTTTCCATGTTGTAAAGGATGACTAATATTGTTGGGGCGCTTGGCACAAATTATGCGGGTGCCTGACTTGTATCTGTCTGGCTGCTGGCTTTATTGGCCGAGCTTAGTCTGACTAACAAGCTTAATGAACACGCTCTCGAATACAGTAAACACCCGCGTATAAGAACCTAGAACTTTTGGGTTCAGGCTGAATGGGTTCTTATATTTTGGGGTAGTTTTTCCGAACTCAGGCTGATTAGGTTCTTAGTAGGTTCTTATTTGTAGGAGTTGTCATAGTGATACCATTCAGAGAGCTACTGTAGTACTAGTATGTCATAATGGTTGAACATTTGTATTTTAAACCGCAAAAATGCCAAGCCTTATTTTTTAAACAATAATAAATTCAGTATCATAGGCTACCATATTTACAGTTGTATTTGATAATAATGTAAATTGTTAACAGCAATATAAATATATAAATAAAAACAGCAAAAATAAATAAAAACCCAATTTAGGGAATTAAAATTGAACCAATTTGAAAATAATCAAATACAATGTGAAACAAAATATTAATTTTCTTGCGTATTGAAATAAAGATGCATTGTACTGTACACAGAAAGAACAAACATTTTCTTTGGGTATCACTGTTAGAGTTGGAATGAAAAAGACAAGCAGTAATGTGTATTTCACATGAGCAAAAGTCAGGGCACTCTACAGATTCAAGTCCCAAGGCTACACCAGTATAATTTTATACAGTATTCTATACTCTGTATTTAAAAGATTTTCAATTAAACAAATAATTTTCATGGTGTTTCTCAGAAATTTCACAATTTCTATCAATTAAAATCCAGTATTTTGGCTACAAAATAAGAGTGTTTTTTTGTATAAGAACCTATTGTTCTTTGCCAGCCTAAATAGGTTCTTATATATTTGGGTATTAAAATGCCCAATTTCAGCCTGTAGGTTCTTAAATCACTAGGTTCTTATACGCGGGTGTTTACTGTACTCTATCTGTGGGCACGTGTGGGCTGACAGGCCGACTGACCTTGGAGGATTAAGTATCTTCAAGCAATACCTTTTACACGACTCCCACCAAGGTCTTGTGCTACCAATGAAACACTCGACTTTCAAGAACTAACGTCAAAACAGGAAGTTTAGTGGAGATTCTACGCAGGGTCAGCGGACAAACCCCAAGCAACAACACCCATGGAGTTTATTTTTCGAGAATTATACGATTTATCCACGGTCACGGTCAAGGGCGAAAAAACTTGCAGGCAAAAACTACATGGAAGATTCATGTGTTTCCATGCGGGCCCTTGAAACTCCAAACTAAATAATTAGTAGCCCGTGAAGCTAAAACGAACGCAATCCCAAAAACATACATCGAACTCAGCTGACAACTGACAAGTCACAAAAGTAGTTTGATTGACAGATGACGATGGCGTTGCTTCATATCAAAACATGCTGTCAGTCATGAGTGATATTAATAGAGATAATGCCTGTATATTAAGACTTAAAAATCCATTTAAACAGCCACTTCCATAACTACGGTAGAGAAGAGGAAGCATTTCAACAAGAATACTCCAGGGCAGGAGAAGAGAAGACCCGGCACTGAAATCAAAACGAAGCTGAATCTAAATTCAAGTAAGCGAAATTTTCTTCAGTTTCAGTTTTATTGCAGAATACGAGCAAGCCCCGCCAAGAACGCGCGAGAAGGAAAAGTGAAGCTTTTTCTTCCGCTCATTTTCATTTGCTTTTATTGTACCTTACTCGCAAAAATTGAGAGCCATGAAATTAAGTCGTCTATGAACTTTCAGACATCGAGGAACAAGCGTTCGCCCTATTATCCTTTATAATAAATCTTACACATAAACAGATCAACGGTCGCACAAGAAGAGAGATTCGACGAGTTTCCACGCTCTGCGCTTCGATCCCCGCTTGAATTCACAGTCCCCTCGCTTAGTTGATAAAATATTCAAATACATAACAAGCGTGCATTTCGATGCAACAACTAAAGATCGTTTCACGTGGAGGGATCAAGCTCTAAAATGTAAAACTAAAAAGCCAACAAAGCGTTTTTCCTCATCAGACATAACTGGTGATAAATTTATATCTGTAAGCAACTTTTCAGCCCAGTTAAAAAATTGCAGAGTTATGGCGGCGCCTGATAAGATATATAAGATATATATATATTCATCTCTAACTGTTACTGTTTCGGCCTTCTCGGCCTCATCAGGGCAGTGCTGATTCTAGGATGGAGGAGAAGCCATATCGTCACCCCAAACTATCTCACACTTGTGGTACCGTCTAAGCCATGCCAGAGTGCTAAAACTAGTGAACATTCATCTCGTGATTTTTAGCCGCTTGGGAAGTTTAAGTAATGGGAAAACTGTTTGGGTAAATGTCTGTTTGTCCAGTACAGATAATTAGTGGCCTAGATAATTAAGTTCCCGAGCAAGTTTCAGATGTTTACACCATACTTTCTGGCCGCCATATTGGTGGACGAAGTTAACATTATTGTTGTTAAAAACAAAAAAACAACAAAAAAATGAATGTATAATAGTACAATCAATGATGATTGAACTTTATTCTACATCCTATTGACGACATAGCAGGTGTCCATTCTACCAAAAATGCTAACACCAACGAGTTTCCAAAAAAAAAATCCAAAAATCGCATCAGATGTGATCATCATCTTTGATAAGGAAACGCTCCACCAGCAAATCTTGGGGCTGCAGACAGGAACGTGTCAGCGAGTCGGTTGAAGTTAATTTTTATGTTAATTAGAACACGCACAAAACGTCTCACAATTAGACTTTCACAAAAATTAATGCTTCCTTAGAATTAAAAACAGCAGCTGCAAAAGCAGCTGTAAACATACCGAACTTTTTTCGTGCCCATTGAGATGTGTTTTACAACATGATCGCGAGAACTCAATGCTACAAGATAAGCTTGTCATTCAATCATTTAAGTAATTGAAAACAAGAGAAGACTTTCATGTTAGATGACTAGAGAGGGATATCTTACCCAAATGTGTTAACTTAAACGCTGTCCAAACCTTTTCACGTTTTGTATATGACGAATTTTGAAGCTATTGCTTATCATGGGGAAGGAGTACATTTTTGGGATTTGGTTTTTGAGCAGCAGAGTAAGACAAAACGAAACTGGCAAGTAGGAACTGTTCCTCCCGGATAAATTTTCTGAGAAGATTTTTAACTTCCAGAATTATAACTCTTGCGCCATAGCAAATTGTAACTGCCACACAACTACGGACGAGCAAAACTTTGGCTATGTACCAAGCTCAAAGATAAATAAGAATGACCGCTGCAACGACAGTTTAAAGCACCACAATGCAACTTCTGCAAACTATTAAGAACTCATTTCTACTTTAATATACATAAAACTACTTTAGCACTTGTCCGAGTACTTTTAAGTAAGAGATATGGAGAGACGCAGGACAGGGTATTGTTTTTACTAGTATTTAAAAGTTTCTCAATGACATCGCCTTTGAAAAACAACTTAAATAAAACATTATGGATGACACGCGGCAGAAAGATGCTAATCAGCAGAATGAAAATTACACTGTATTATGAATATCAAAACAGTCCGGCTTATTAATAATTGGCCAATCCATAAGACGGCTTTTAAGAACAACTTTAGGTAAAGAAGGGTGCTTTACAATCAATCATCTACAAATGGCTCCATATTCATCACAAGACGACGCTTATCATGGCAGTGCTCAAACCACTTGTTTTGACAGTGCAGGGGCGGCGGGGCTTTTTATACACGCTAGAAAACTTGCAATGTTTTTCTACAGAAGGCGACGCAAAGTAACCCAGTGCGTCTTCGTAACACTTGTGGTACATTATAGAGCACAGGAGAGACGTCTAAAACGTTTTCGTGTCATACCACGAAGTCAGTCATCCTTCTTAGTGTTCTTGATCTTTATATTCCTAGAAAGCATACCGTGTTCTTATGTCTTCTAACTTCTTTGACACCTGCCAAGCAAACAAGTCAGTTAATAAGGTAGAAAAGAATAACAATTCATGTGCAGGTTGCTTGGTAAAAAAACAACCGGCTTCTTTCACGAGATAAGAAACCCACATCGTTCAGTCAGTACACTATTTGAGAAAAGAACTTAATAACAACATAATTCTGACTTTACCTCGGCTGGTGTGCGATCAAGTTCTTCTGCAATGCTGCGCCGCTTGGAAGAATCCAGCGAATTAAAATATTCACAGAGATCGCCATCAATTACGCTCTGAAATACAAACATGGAAGAAAATAATAACCTCCTACCAATATAAAGCAAACATCGCTCTACTTCTGCTGTTGAACTAGTCGACATCGAGGAATCACAAGCCGGTAAACTGAATGCACTGAAAACAACCCAATTCACCTCCTCCACGCTCTGAGATTCGAAGAAACAGGAACGACGATACGTGGTAACAAGTAGAGATCGTAAGACTGTTTTTATTTAATTCTATGATCGCATAGCTTGCAATGGGTAATAAATCATAGATGACAAGGCTACAGGTGAAACGAGAAAAGTAGTTTTTTTTTCCTTCCCTTTTACCTCCCAGTTCACCTACCGCTCACTAGCTACCTTCTATCCCCTCATAAAAAACAATAATTTATTCTCTTCAGATTTTGCATTTATGGACCACTCTCACAATATAAGTCTTGCACAACATAGTTATTTTTTTCTGGAAAAGCATCTGACCTTGACTGGCATGTAGTAAGATCTGTACGACAAATGATCTCTGCCGCAGAGAGACGGTTGTTCTGCACGCAAATGCATCTCAAGGTGCTGGAAAAAGTCAATGTCCTGAAAAAGAAACCAAGACGGCGCTCAGACGAAACAAAAGTGACTTAAACGTAATAATCATTCTCAACATCAGCTTGAAGCCGTATCCTCCGAAGGGTAGGAGGTAAGTTGCGATTTCTTGCAACGTAGAAATTACCAAAAGAAACGTCATTAAAATTCGATGACCACAGTACAAAGCAACAATAGCTAAGATTGGGAAACATTGGGACACCCGAAAGGCGATCTTGGAGAATTGATCGGTGTAAAGTGGAAAGCCAACTTGGTTAAAGTAAATAAATAAAAAGGTGTTTTTAAGTTGAAGAACCGAGAAAAGAAAAGTTCAAGTCCCCATGAAATAATTTAGTCCCCAAAGTGAAATTACTGAAGATGCGCAATCATTAACACAAATCTACAGCCACTATTCAGTTACTACATGACTGCTCACTACAGGTTTCACTCTGTAAAGCTGTAATTTCAAGTTTAAACGAGGAAGCATTAGGAGATCTTTACCTCTCTTGATGTAAACGGCACTAGCATTCCAATACCTCCTGACAGGGTGGTGTAGACTAGAGACTCTGACCCTCCAGGGATGAGCGTCGCTTTCTGCAGAGACAGGACTGTTTCACCCACGTGGTAATTACACAACGTCTCCACCTGTGGAAGGAAACAGTGGTATCACTCCAGAAAATACCGAGATTATCGCACAAAATGACATAGTTTGACTGGGTATTGTTGAGATAAAAAGTAATCTCATTGTGAAGTTACTGCATTTTTGACGAAAAAAAAAAGCGAAATTATCTATTGCATTAGGGCTAAGAAAAGCCTCGCAATGGTGAGAACTAGCCGACGGAACTATAAAAAGGAACAAACAAACAGAAAGACAAATTTTTCATGTAAAGAAAATTGGTCTTACCTTTTGAGGAGCGCCATTTAGAAGTCCCCTATCCCAAAATGCCTTTGTGCCTGTAGGGTCTTCGTCAATCTCATCAGTTGTGTTGGCCGTTAGGCGAACCTTATGAAATAGCAAAAAACGGAAACACTAAGTGTATTTTAACTACACTAGATACACGCAAACATTATACAGTTTGACGATATACTTCCTGGGGAAAGTGATAAACTAAGGCCACAGTAGTACAGAGGCCATATCAACCGGACGTCTGTAAAGCTGACTCTATGGAGGGAAAATCTAGCATGTGGATGTCTCCACTAAGTTTCTTACCACCAAAAACATAAACTCTTACAACCACTTGTCAACCGCAACAAATCCTTTTTTTTATTTTATGATCACGATGACGATGACGATGAAAATCATGTAAGTGATATACTCACCACAAAGACATTACCAAACTTATCTGCACCCGCCACTGTATCGTAGTCCACGTAGCTGCTGCAGGTTAACCATCTGAAAAGACAATAAATTTCGTATCAGTCTACTAGTGCTTATTAGTTATGACTATTATAAATTGAACGTCAGTAGTCTATTGTGAATCCGTGAATTTGATTGGCCTCATTGTCGTTTTCTATCCCCTGATAGAAAACAGCTGTACACGTAATTTTTTCCACATGCGTCAGTGCACGTCGCGCACAATCATAGCGCGCAGTTTTTGAAACTCTTTGAATTGCCTGATGCAACACAATAAAACAGAACATTTTTATGCCATAACACTAGGGCAAATTTATACCAAAACAATTAGGCCACCCGCCCTCGTTTTTTACAAGCGATAGCCTAGTGTTGACTATCTGCTCGCAGAAAACTTGGGAACGTAGTCTAATTATTAATAAGACTGACAGTGGTCTATTGTAAGACTTCTCTTGAGAATTCCACATGGTTGTTTTTTAAACGGATGTGTTATTAACTTGCCGTAATACCCGCCACATTTCATAACACAGTTAAGGGGTCTCGTATAAAAAGCTTTATTGTGTTTGCTCCATTTCTAGGCTTTCCTGGAACATGTAAAAATGATTCACCAAGGAAATTGCAAACTTGTAGTTACAAGACGTACAAACAGAGCCGGAAAAACATGAAAGCTTCCAACAGCCGAGGACTTAAACGCATTACTCAGAACTCTACTGCCGCAAAGAATACGCAGAGGTGTGCATTCAAAATTAGCCCACAAAAAGAAACTCATTTGACTGTCTAAAAGCCTTTTCCTTTTCTGACAAGGAAATTATGGCAGTTACAGAACACTGCCATTAACTAAACGCAAGAAACAATTCGTCAGAACGGTAATGGATAACTAGCTAAAAAAAACATTTGTTCTATGCCACTGAACGTTCTCTGTATTCGATAAACTGAGTTCTAATACATGACGACTCGCAGTCGTCGTTAAAAAGGGAAAAGAAAAGGCACTCGACTATTTAGCGAAAACGATCCAAGAACTGACTATTGCAGTTGATTATAATTGAAACATAAAATAAAGTGAAATAAGTGGTACCATCTGGAGTGAACTTAAGTGCTTTATCGTACGAACATTAACTCTCCAGGCCCCTGGTGAGATTTACCGTCGAAAAGATGAAAAAATCTATTTTGTCCCTGTGCGGTTTTGTGGCGGTTTAACTCCATTAAAAAAAAGTGAAAATGGAAATTCTACTTTTGTTGACTTGAGGGAGCAAATGCATGTAAATTGCTTTAGGTTTGAGGCACGGAAATTTGAAAGATTTTACGCAAACAATGGAGTTTCCTTAGATGTCTGGTCAAGAGTTGAAACACTGCTTTTTGAAAACTAAACGTCTCACAAAACAAACACGCGGTAAATGAAAAAAACACCTGGGAAGTGCTTGTCGCAAGATGAAACAAGGATAGCAGATACGTCCTACAGGAAGACAAAATACAAAGGAGAAAATAAACAGTTTCTCCTGGAGGTAAAACGAATATTTAAAATATACGTAATTTTATTCTAACTTTACAAGCCCTGTATGGACTCAAGCCTTTATTTTTGGGTCAATTCCTTCAAAAACTCAGTTCGGATATTTTGTGTCCCGAGAGTCACTTCAAACGGATGATTAATTTAATTTTGATGTTATGTCGCGTTGCTAACTTACCAATTAACCACATACATTGGAGAAATGTCCTTACTGGCTAACTTGTGCACTCCCTGGAGTGAGTAATTGCAATTCGCAGTTGGTTGAACGTCTTGCAACGCTCAAAGTAATATAACTCTCGGCAGGATCTGTTTAAAACTTCACAAAAAAAGGCAGATCTTCTAGATGCGCAGAAACGGAACGGAATAATATGTGACTTCGTATATATAGTTCCAAATACCGATGACACACGCAAGGGTAATAGGATACAAACAAGGTGAGAGGGCATTTTGAATGTTACATATTTCGCCTGAAATTTCAAACGAGAATCGAATTTTGAAAATAACTCATCTTTCGAGCTTGTTACTACAACTACAGCGTCATTTTGTTACGTTAAATTAAAAGTTTTAAATTAAAACACATTTCTTCATCGCGTTGAAACACGAAATCTACGATACAAATGACTCTTATTACCCTAAGCTTCGATAGGTTTAACATTGAATATATGGCAGTTTTAAAAATACCGCAAACAAATCCCGTTTAAAATACCTTTCGAGACTGTTAGACAAGGACCAAGAAAATATATCACACTGTAGCTTAAACTAGCAGTATTTATTTTCTTAAAGAGAAACAAAAGCAACCTTTTTGGACGTCACAGCACCTGTTCTTGCCAAAGTTATTAACGTGGAGTTCCATGTAAACATCGCCAAAAGTGAAATGAAATTTTAAAATTTAATCGGCGATAAAATTACGATATGTGTCATGATCAGCAAGAAAATAAAGGAAATAATTCATCCGGCTTCGCCTGACAACATAATGCAACAAAGAGGATAAAACTGAAGCCTTCTTTTCAAACAAAGGTGAACTGGTGCGCGCACATACAATTGTCACAGAATTATGTTTAAGTCGTTTCCAACCTCTGAATGCAAATTCTCCCAGCTGATTCCTATAAGTTTATTTCACTGTGTTTTGTGAGATTTTTGTGTTCATAAGACAATATCCCCGAGATACAATTTCATTAGTCTAGGAATCTGTCTGTTCGAAAATAAATTTATACTGTTAGGTAAAATACGATAAGGATTCAAAAAGTAAAGACTGAAATTATCCTCGAATCGTAAAGACAACAAATACTGGCGATTTAAAAACAGAGCGGAAACTTCACAGGTGATCGAGGGACAAACGATAAAACTATACAACAAAAATGTTCGTTCAGAAAAAAAAAAACACTTTCCATAACTGTCAATTCTTCGTTGAAATATGACAGTCAGGCTACCATAAGATTTCGGAAAGGTCTACACATTTCTACAAGCGTCAATCGCTGACCTTAAAAAGAAAAATTCTTACTTGGACCAATTTTGAAATTTAATGTGTTTAGTAAAAACGTAGCGGGAACTGGAATGAAAGGTTTTCCTCCCTTTGCAAACAAGAAGCTAATGGAAAGAAAGCAAATTTTGTCAAGTGATTTCGATTATCTCGCATTATCTCGAAATGAACGCAACTTCCAAGAATAGCATTAATTTCGAGTAAAAAGAAGACATTATTTTTTGGCTCCAGGCAAAACGCGGCGAATCAGAAAGCTAGTACAAAAAATAAATCAATCATATTTGTTTAAATTCAAATCATTAATGAGTTCTTAAGAACATTTACAAGGCACAAAACCCGCAATGTGGTTGGTAGCCAAAACAAAGCTAAAAGTTGCATGACCTGTTCCCAAGAAACAGGATATTAGAACAAGAAAACAAATTTGACTCATAATTTCCACCGCACAAATGCGTATGCAAAAAGCCAGTGTTGCTCTCCATGACAATTTTATAGAAGACAGGTCTGTCCGTTTGAACTGACATACGAATATCGACAAATACGAGAACGATGCCAAGCTAAAAAAAAAAAAAGGTTGCAATGAAAATTCGTTATTTAGCAGGAAGGTTGTTCCCTGAACACACTTAGAACATTTAATTTAGCCTAGTGTTTACTCATGACAAATAAACCCTCTGATCTGTCTTAAGTAGCGATTCTATCAGGAGATAATAAAACAATTCAGGCTAATAGATTTGGTGTAACGACAATGCTTGGGGTGGCTAGCTTTCAGCAGGTTCCACACAAAAATATCACCATAATCGAATTATTCGTTAGCGCAAATCGCTTGCTGATTCAAACCTCACAGGATTTGTAGACATGCTTTTTTACATATACCACTGTCAAGAACAGCAGCGCTTGACAAATGACTAATTTAACTAGGAAATGAAATATTCATGATTACCAAAGGCTTTTTTGGACCTTTTCAATAGATCGATCCCAAAAAGATATCAAACTTTAATGCACGTAGACCAATATATAATACCATAACTCAGGAAGGAAAAAATTATCTCCTATATTGAAACGGAACTGGTGTTGGCGAGATAACCCCACGTTCCATTGTTATTCTGTTTTTAACATTATTATCAAAAATCTATACGTATTTGGCACAGAAAGTACTGTCTGGAGTCAAAATGAGTCACGGCGATGAATGAAATTTGATCAGCGCCTCAAAAGAACTGTCAACAAGCTTTGACAAGGTAAACACTGTTTTTAATTTTTTTGCATGGAAAAAATTGCCAACGAAGTGATTAGCGCCTATGCAAAATAAGGCTAAAATAACAAAGCTTGCACAGTGGGAAACTTGTACAGTATCAAACAACATGCATTTTACACAGACCGTCAGGTTCTAGCAAGTTCAGCATAATATTTGACGTCTTTATGTTCTTACGTTAACAGGGCATAAATCATTTCAAGCATCTCGCGAGATCACAGAAAAAAGCCGCTACTGAACGCAGCTGTCCACGCTAGACGATCTGACAGTGAAGAAACTGAAATTATTAAAATGGAGAACTTGAACGCTACCGGAAATTTAACGAAAAACGACGGAAACCATTCGAATGAAATGGAACCAGAGGAGTTACTGCACCAAACACAAGCCGGAAAGGCAATTATCGTGTTCTTAGCATTGCAAGGCGTCCTGATAATCTGTGCGAATTCCCTAGTGTTCCAGTTGTTTGCCAGCACCCGTTATTTACGAACAAAGACAAACTACTGTTTAGTAAGCCTGGCGGTGAGTGACTTTATGGCGGGGAGTGTTTCTCTGCCATTAGTGCTTGTTTGTTCCGCGACTCTTTCCCGGCCCGTTTGCACCAGTATGGATCTGTTTCACCGCTTCCAATCGATTTCAACAATCCTCCACCTGCTGGTTGCCACATGCGAACGCTATTTTAAGATTAAGAGACCGTTTAAGTATAACATCCTGGTGACAAAGCAGCGAGTGGTGATTCTGTTAGCCGGTGTGTGGATCTTCTCTTTAAGCGCTTCGTTTGTTCAGCTTACTTGGATTACAGGAAACCTGGACGATGAAACGCTGACTGAGTTCGATTCCGGCTACACTGCTTTCTGTTTAGTTGCACTAGCTTTCATACCGTTTTTCGTCATTGCTTGTATCGATGGCCACATCTTTTACTTCATCCATAAGGAAAAGAAAATGCGACGCGCGTTAACTCAAGGAACAGTGCTTCAGAAACAGGAAAGGCAGAAGAGGAAACAAAATGATTGCAAAGCGCTGATAATTTACGCGGTTATGGCCGTCACGTTTGTGCTTGGATGGTTCCCATACTTCATAATCTCCTTACTATCAGATTTAAGTTTCGACATGCATGTTCCTTTTACCGTGGAAATAATCTTACTGTTTTTGAAATTAAGCACAGCGCTAATCAACCCACTGCTATACACATTTTTTAAGACGGACTTTCGAAAAGCACTTCAGGCCATGCTAGAAAGAGATAACAGTTCAGATGGAAGCAACGAATTAATAACCACGACAGTTTAATTAAATAACACAAATCAAACACTGCTACGAGGAACGGAAACAAGCAAACTTTTTGAGCCGTTCAATTATTCCATTTTTTGTTAACAAGATTAATACAGTTTTTGGTTTATACATTGTTCCCTGATTATAACAAATTAAGATCTCGCATAATCCTAGTGTTAACACTGCTGATCTCCAACAGATGGTAACGAATAGCAGTTGTGAAATTCTAAGTTTCAAAGAATAAATTAAACATGGTTTCTGTTACCTGACAGAGTTATGGTGTGGCTTGTACAATCCTGTTGGTCTCTATCAATCCAATTATGATGGAAACATCTTACTCACATTTAGATCTTTTTTCATATTCACATTATAGCAAACCATCGTTTTATAAAGACTCTCTTTGAGCGGAAAGTAATTTTGTTTCTGCATCCAAATTGATGTTTACGTCAATTACAAACCTTGTTTCAAAACATGATATATTGATCACGAGCCGCACAGCCTAGGAACGCCTCAACTCTTTTGTCTTGCATATACGCGATATTCGTTTTATTCAAGTTTGGAAAATGAACGATAAGGTGCTCAAAAGAACCATATCTCTACCTTCAACATGAGTGGCAAAGATCAAGATTAAAATAGGATATTTTCTCATAATCAATAACAAAAAGAGGTTTCTTCACTGGCAGAGTATCACTACATTGTTTCTTGAAAAATTTAACACTCAAGACAGATGGAACTTGCATTAAAAAACACGATACATCTACTGTTGTTAGTAGCTTCTCCTTGCTCGAAGAAATTAACCTATACACTTCTTATAGTAAGGAAAACTGTGAAATTTATCTCCCTCTGTACGAGCATTTAGGCAAGGCCTTTTTCAACAAACGAATATTTAACCACAGACTAAACTGCAACACCAGCTGTTGCCCCAACTGTGCAAGATACATTTAGTTGAATCAACAAAAAGACAAAGGAATTACCTTGGATTCACGTCATCTGCGAATATAACCAAATGGTTTTCTCTCGCCTTGTACTTGACGAAGTGAAACGACTCTTGAATGTCACTCACAACAATACGAGTTCCCATTGTATTGAGACCCATGATAAAGTTGGGCAGTTTCTGCAGGAAAAAAACACGAAGACTGAAACTACTACTTTTAAATGGCTTTACCAAAGATTTTCCGAAAGTAATTTCGGAAAATAAAACCTCCCCCTTAAACTGCGCGCCTCTTCATCTGTAAATATCCTTAAGAACGCTTTGTACAAACATTTTAAATTAAGTCAGCTCAAGAATAAGATTTTTACTCCTTTTTTAAATAATAATTTTTAGATTGCGATATTTTAGTGATAATCTTTGATTATTGTCTATAGTAGATTTTTAACTTTTAGTACATTTAAGAGGGCACAAATTTATTAGTTGATAAACTATTACGTGTCACCCTCGATAAATAAAGTTTTGATTTGATTTGATCTGTTTGCTTTTGCGTCCACTAAGCTCTAAAATTGGTTCACAAAACCTGTAAAACGTACTGTAGGAAAAGATTTTGTCTGGCAATCGGAATAGAGTCAGATGCCATCGTGATTTGGCTTGTGGCACTATTTTTCCCGCGCTTTTTCTATTCGGTTCGTTAAACTTACTGTCGGGGGTAGTGACTGGTCAATGCCTTACACGTTTGACCCAGGTCTTACTGTGAGACCAATTCAGCTCTACGTACAGCTTTAATTAATGGCGTCACCCTTTTTCAAAGACCAGATTGACGTTCAGATTAACCGGATTCCACTATAATGGCTGGGCAACGTGATGGAAAACCGCTGTAAGGTCTCGTCCACACTACACAGGAGGAGCACTATAATGTAAAGCCGGCGTTTTCAAATTCCTCCAGTTTGAAGAGCGTTTTCGAAAAGCCCCGTTTTCGTGACGGATTAGTGTGGACGGTAGGCCCAACCGTAGAAATAAAGCGGCATTTTCAAATTTCTCCGGCGAAGTGTGGACGGGGCCTCAGCCTGAGATTATGATTAATAAACAAAACGGAGTCTGAACACTTTCATCACAAAGTACCTTGTTTTCACATTTACGAAGAAGCTTCTTCTTGCCGAGGTCATAGATTCTTAACAGCCTACCAACACCAGCTAAAAGACGGCCCTGAAATTATATAATCAAGAAATATTCAGTTATCTCACGCAATAAATCATGGTCCCCAAGGTCAACGGTAATAGAAGAACTTGCCGAGGTCTGAAATGATAATCCTTCACTCTGACTAAACGAAAACCATTCAATAACTCAGATGAAACGTTACGCAAATGCTATCTCTGCCACATCTTGATTACAAAAAAAAAAAACGTGCAATGACTATAAGGGGCTACATTCAACAGTGTTGGGTATCATTTGGTCCCCGAGCCTGGTGCTGACAGAAGTAACCACCACTGAACACATGGGTGTTTTTGGACTTCACGACAATTTTCGACTGGATATCTGAACAACCGGCTAATGCCTTCAAAGGCAGACAGTGCGATCGACTGGATAGCTGGAAATGCAGAAACCAGAGAAAACCAGAGCCTTCATCAAGGCGAAATTTGCCAACAAGTGTGACTGACATGCTGCCGGTATAAAAAACAATCAAAACTACCAACCTGAAATGGAGCGAGCGCTCCTGGGATATCATCGACCTCCGTCTGAAAAAACAACAACAACAACGAGTCTGAAAACAACAACTCTCAAACGATTAACTAGTAAATAGAGACATGTTTATTGTTACTGCTTTCCATTCAGGAGTCTCGGAGAGCAGTTTGTCTAAGTTGCTGAAGAGAGTATTTTAAAACGAGTGCTGACCTTGTGGACAAATTCCAGTTTGTATCCTCCATCAATAAGCTCAGCTATCTTGTACGTATGAATGAAGCCTCCTGCGCATGACCGTGGGTTCAATGTCAAATCCTTGGCTGTGCCGACTAACGCGTACGTTTCATCAGGCCGACACGTGAAATTACACACGCATACACTATGAAATAACAAACAGAAACTTAATTCTGCTAGTCTATTAACGAAGCCTACTGAGACATCTACAGATTTCTGTAAGACAAAGGCGATACCTGATGAAATGAAAAGGACTACAAACAGGTTTACATACAGTAATCACATGAGCTTCTTTCAACACTTAAGGATTTATCGAAACGATTCTACACGACACAAACCTGACAGCAGATTCGTTCTGTTCCAGCCGCACCTCGTCAATTGTTTCACCCTGGAAATAAACATTGACGCCTTAATAAATGAGCCAGAAACGGGAAAGGGAGTGAGGGAAGAAGACCATGAGAACTCCGAAGAGAAGCGGGCATTTTTCAGGGGCAGAGAACATGCAGCGAGAATAAGACTTTCTTTCATGAAAGGCACCTAACTGTACACTTAAGACGTTCGTTAAAACGTAGATAGGGTACATGCAGCAGCAAACGTGTGTAACTTGTATCATTTCAGCGGAATCTACTGCCTGCCGATGACCTTTCCAAAGAACCAGTCACGCTACCTCATAAAGACAGTTTTTTTTTGTTCGTCTAGTGTGATCGTCCGGGTGAGGGTAGTTCTGAAAAGAACTGTTGTTGGTGACTGACGTTTCGACAACCTGAGCGGAAGTCATCTTCAGAGTCAAGTGAATAGTGTTTGTCAGTCGATGTTGTTGTAAACCCCTGGTTCGTTAAAGCTGATTGGTCAGTTTAGCCTCCATGGTATTTGGGCGTAAGACTGGTGATAGCCAATAGTCATTAGTCCAGTCTAGTAAGTTTCGACTCGTATATTGCTAGTCAAATAAAGTTGTTCTGTTTGAGGTCATCTGTAAGGTGCATTTAGTGGCATTCTATTCTCAGCGGTATTGCTAGAGCGTGGTTGGAGTATTTACCTTGATGGGGTCCAACATTCTCAGAATGGAGGCCCACATTCCAGGTCCGGCTTTAGCAGCGCCGAACTGCTGCTCGGCCAGATCCTCATTAAGAAACTCGGCCGCCATTTGTGCTGCAAGCTCCTTCTCATCATCACCGGCTGCTTCCACCATTTCCTGACGAGCAGAACGAAGCATGAATGATCAAAATGTAACTTCTCTTCCAATTATCAACTCAAGGTCAAGAAGGAAGGTTAGGAGAGTTACGAAACTGATACTATATATTACGAAATTCTCCTAACTGCAACTGTTTCACATGTATAGGTACCCCTGTTTAAATGAGAATTTATCCCAGACTCAATAAACCAAATAGTTCAATATAGCGATGTTCTAACCAATAACTACAATACGTGTTACAAAGCGTGTTACGTAAGGTAAAACATTTGTGGCAAGGCAGCGACAACATTGTCTGAGTTACACACCTCGGCGATTTGCTGTTTCTTTTCTTCCTTGACTTTATCAGTGAATGCATTGTGATCGCTTTCTATGATGACTAAGTTGTTACTCTGGGGGTGGATGACAAATTTCCGAGGTGTGTACTGTAGAGAAGTGGCCACTTGATTAAACACCGCACCCAACTTTTCCAGCGCTAAAATCCTTTGAAAGAAAAACAACAGAATACATTATTTCGCCAGTTATTCCTCAAAAAATTGTTCGCAAGACAGAAAACGTCCCTAACCAAATTTCTAAAAAAATGTAGTTTAGGAACCTGCACAAAATAATACAAAGGAGTTTCAATGGTGTAAAAGTTTGTTTGCAAACTTTCCAATGTATAGAGATGTATGGAGACGCTTTTTCAAGTTCAGCTAATTGTCCATATTGCAGCCATCATTCTCCATTGTTTGTCATCCTCACTTCCAAACGGGGAGGGTGGGGGGGGGGGGGGGGAGGGCGGCGGTCATTTGTTAACCACTGTTCTACAAAGTTAAACAAGTACTATGTTGACGAGGTATGTTTTGAGCTTTTGAAACAAGTTAACACACTTACAATCACATTGATCACATCATTTACACATCCAACTTCTACTGCTTTATAGTTCCCGTCTACATAGATTAAGAACATTTGAAGAACACTCCACACTAATCTTCAAAGTACATAAGCTGAATTGTGGGAGGCGCGGTAGGCTAATTTTCAGTGCGCTTGAATCCGAATCGAGAGGTCTGGATTTGAGCCCTGGACGGATCACCGTGTTGTGTTTTAGGGCAAGACACTTTTACCTTCACAGTGCCTCTCTCCCATGTTAATGGGTACCGGCGGATTGTTGGGGCAACCTAACAGAGTAGTAGAGAGTAACCCTGCGATGGACTAGCATCCCATCCAGGTGGGAAATATTAATACTCCTAGCCGCTTCATGCAACAGAAACCGGAGACAAGGACCAAGAACTATGAGCCAGTTGGGCATAAGAGGCTTTACTATTTATACGCCGTGTACGAGGCTCACCTCAGCGTGTTAGCAGAGATAGCTACAATTCCTTCAGGACACTGTTCAGAGGAGAAGCTGGAGGCGTATTCCAGCGTCTCGTAAGACAGTGGAGTAAGGTGGAAGCGAGACTGGTACGAGTAGCTCAGCCATGAACGACTTGACATGGCAAGAACCTACAGAATACAACCAATATATCAAGCACAACAAATAGTGACCCAGTGACCGACAAGGGTCAACATTTTGACATTGACCGACAAGCACAACATTTAAATATACGGCAGAAACGTGAAGGGGATAACGATGTACAAACGTTTTCCCCATGTTCCTATTGGAGTTATAGTGGAGAGCTTAAGTAAACCACGACGGCAACGGCAACGAGAACGTCACCAAACCAAAGGTTTAATGAGCAAAACAATAGCTGTGCGCGTGCGTTATAAATCTTTGTACATTTCTTTGCAGTCCTCTGCAAAATGACAACGTGAAATTTTGGAGAAAACGAACGACGGCGGCAAATTTTTCGTCTATTTATTTAGAAATGAACGCTGGCATTACATATTTAGCTTCAGCAAGTTATGAGACCAACTGACGTTCTGAACAGATGTAGACAACTGCGAAATTCGAAGGTAAAATATAAACTAATCTTTTATCAGGCGTTGTCCTCGAGGTCGCTTTCTCTAGTAGCCCAAGTCGGAATTCAGTACAATTTACTCTTAGGAAAATTGAAATTTTTGCGTTTAAGTCGACGTTGTTAGCAGGGACACTCACCGCATCAGATCCGTGCATTCGAACTTTAAACAACTTGACAGCTTTAGAACCCAGGTATCTAAACAATAACAACAATACGATGTGTATGAATTAGTTTGCCTGACCAGCTCATCACATTTGAGCTTTACTTTTGCGATTACATTTGAGCTTTTAATATACTCAGCCAAAATGACGCAGAATTTACATAAAATGGAGCTCACACTGTACAGCTGTAGGCTGATTCTTATCCCCACAGAAAACAAATGCATGAAATTTGGAAATGTCGGTTAAGCCATTTCAATCTCCCCCTTAACTTAAAACATACATTGTACAAGTTCCTTCACGTGTAAATGTAATTGTTTCTCTTCAAAGGTTTTGCTCTTCTAACAGAGCTTTCGAACTTAGGTAATAATAGAAGTAGGTTTTTGAACTGGCTAATGAAACACTTCCCTAACGTTTATGTTGGAGAAAGAATTTCTAGTCCCCGTCCGAAGAATGCGCAAGCGAAGAAAATGTATCAGGCTTTGTAGAGGGAGAACAACCAACGGAACGTTATGAAACGGAAAAATTTGTTTTAAGTCCAAAACTGCTTTACAACGATACCTTAACCATTATCCTACCTTGTTCTGGTATCAGACAGATCTCCAGTCACTAAATCTAAAACTGTTCTAAGAAGCACGCCATTCTGCAAAACAAGAAAGATCACATTAGCATAACAACAACACAGTTACCTCGACACTTTAAAGACAAGCAAAACAATAAAAGAACATACCGACAATCCAATGTTAAGAAACAATCCTCCTAGTCGCCCAGATTCGCTTTCCAAGCCTCCCATAGCCATCTCCACGATACACAGTGACTCGGGCGTTGCGGGTAAGGCCTGCATACTGAGAGGCTGCAGACAGTCCTGCGGGTCAAGGGATATGACCCGTACTGTATTGTCGCTCAGACCAATGGCCAGAAACCTGGAGCGTTGTTCACCCGCGGGCACCGTCCCGAGGGCCATGCACTGTACATCTGAGGACATTTCTTTTCGTTCTGTATACTCGTTAAGTTGACCGGACTGAAACAAATAACATTTCAAAAATGGCTATGTTGGAACGCGTGGAGAGATAACGTACTGTTTTCGCTAACAGTAAGAGTGAACGCTGAGTAATTAAAAGAAAACCATTCACTTCCTTTCTATCGCTTCACTCCTGTGATTTTCTCCTTACAAACTGAATATGTTCCAATATTTTTTATCCTACTATTGGTTTCGTCAGAGGCAATAACAAGTAACCTTGTATTTCACGACAAGTAGAGTTTAAGGCATTTAAAGGACTGAAATTAGCACCAGAAAATAGAGTACATGGAGCCTCAAAACACGCTTACAAGAAATTAGGAAATAAGGCCTATGGTAAAACGTTAGGAGCACACTGCCGCTGATATAAATGATTGAAATGTTACTTCACTTACCGGGTCCATCTCAAAGTAGACAATTTCACCTCCAGTTAATGCAATGACAACCTGAAAGGTAAATAAACCACAGAATTATTGCAAAACAATCATTTAAGAAAAAAAAAATTCCGCCTTTACAAGACAATTCAATGCTTAGGTCAGGGCAAAGGTCGATGGTTTTTTGCTGCTGATCATGTTCTTCTCTTTTACTTTTGTTGTTATAATGTGACTAAGTGTAATTTATTAACTGTAATTAATGTACAGTATTTATAAATATTTTAATGTGAGGCGAGGTGACCTCTTGAAACCATCAGGCTTTTAGTTGAGGCCACCTCGTACGTAAGAATACGGTTACATAAATAGTGCAACAGTGTGCGGCTTTGCCAGTGCAGTAATTATTTTACTAAAAACTCTAGCAGGAAAACTTGACAATGAAGTGATTGTAACAGGAAGGGAATTCCAGATCTTTGGACCTTGGTAAAGATTGTGAATATTTTTAGATTAGTCCGGTAATGATGCACGCAATAATTATTGGCTGTTCTGGTGCTATAGCCATGAATTTGACTGTCTGTAAAAAACAAGTTGAAAAACAATGGAGGAAACAGGTTATTATGATAATAGTACATAAATTTAGCTATTTGAAACGTGTTGATTTGATAAATGTCTCAAATTCCTACTTTGGAGAATAAAGGAGCAGAATGTGCTCTATAATCTGAATTGGTAATAGCTCGCACAGCCCATTTTTGCAAACAGTAAATTCTATTTGAGTTAGTAACGTATGTAGACGACCATGTAGAGTTAAATAAAAATGAATTTACCAGAAATAAGGCTAAGTTACACTCTAGCCAATGGCGGCAAGCGGCACTTCAGGTAGGTCCTTGGGGTCTCATACAGGGTTTGTCAGGCCTTACAGAGCTTATGTGTTTTCTGTTCCAGTTATGCAAAGACGCGCTGTTGTCTCGAGTGTATAGTGCGCTCCCTCAGCTGGTTGTGGTACAGTGTAAGAATGCGAGTTGGTACATATAAGTGTGACGGTGGAACTGGGGGGTTGCCACTCTCAGGGTTGTCATAGATACCTGCGTGCTCTGCTCGATGCTCGTATCACGCCTGGCGCCACCCTCCCTTAAGAACCTTTCCCAAACTCATCATTAACATTTAGAGGTGAGTCTAACGACAGAGCACTCCTGTACACCTTGTTACAACAATCCCTGCCTAACTCACCTGTCTCTCGTTCACTGCACATTTCACAATAGTTTTCTTTCCTGGTGTTTTCCATTCATTCACACGCTTGTCAGCTCTGATGTGTCGGATACCGTCTGTATAAACCTGTCAAAATAATGGTACCACGTGCGTTCAAGGTCTTGTAAACTAATTATTTTACTCCAAAGGCATCTAAAAGCAGATAACAAGATATGTTTTACAATGTATATTATCTGAAGAATGAACTATTCCGCACTCATTAGTCGATAGCTGTGCTCCATGGCAGTTTTGACCGTGAAAAATGATGTCCACTTGTGAACTACACTGCAACGCAACTGTCCGGAAAACCTTTTTCTCTTGTAACAACCTCACGTGTCATGATTTCGTATTGAATGCGCTCTCACCATTAATGTCCCGGTAATTTAGTTGACTACAATTTTCTGTTGTCTACATTCTTGCACCCCAAAAAATCATGCTGTGGATGAAAATAACGCAGCAGTGTCTCTGTACTCGCTACACTCGTGGTTCCAATCTAAATTTGATTCTTATGATATCATTTCTATGCGTTGATAGCTGTTGTGAATTCCATAAGTACAGTGTGCATTGTACCTGTAGCAGAGCCTCCTCTCCTAGCTGTGAACAGGACAGTGTGGGAGTGGTGCCGAGGAAACCACTATCAGTGACTTCTTCAACTGTTTCACCAATGGACAAAACCAGAGTGGCGTTTATGAAAGACACCACGATATAAGAATCGAACTCGTCTGTAAAGAGAGTGCAGAAAAAATTTCAGAAAAAAGCACTTTGAGATCAGACTGAGAGACGTAACTATGCAACAAATTACAGTAGTTGTAACAGAATTATGTTTACAGTTTCCAGTTTCCAGTTTCCAGTCATTGGTAAAATTTGTCCTGCTTATTTCTTCACAAAAACATACCTTGTGAATGTGTTTTCACGGTCCAAACAGCATTGGGATTACCTGGTAGCTCTGACACGGCCATTTCAGAAACCTAAAGGATTAGAAATATACTGTAAAATACCCACAAGTATAGAGAAGCATGCCAAATGTACATGAACACGAATTGTATGACTGTCCAATTTTATGTGCACACTGGCTTTCAGTCTTACGTGCATAGGTGACATCTTTCGACCAACTTTCGACTTGCCATTTCTTGACATGCTACATATGAACATGTATGTAAATGGCTGAAAGATTATTTAACTGCACGTATTTAACTGGCAATATTTCCAGTTATTTGAGGAAGAAATGACAAATAAATGATAATTACTGACCTCAAATGGCTGAAGAAGATTGTGTGCATGTTTCCTGATTTACGGGATAATTCAAATGATTTTAGTGTGGTCAATCGGCTCTCAACAGTGACTTCCAGTAGTATTGGGCAGCTGCCACTTTTAGTATTCGAAAAATGCAAACATTCAAAACAGTTGATTATCTCTGACAGAATGACTGCTTAACACTCTGATATTCTGATGATCTCTCATGACTAAAAGTTGAGTTCGACCGTAGGGAAGTCCATTGTGCTTTTGTGTAGGCTGGGTTACATAGCATGTCGAAAGATGTCACCTATGTGTGTAACACTGAAAGCGGGCATAATTTTGTCATAAACAAACTATTAAAGGTTGAGAGGTCTGTTTCATAGCATTTCAAAAGTGAAAAAAACCTACACTATACATATCTTAATTTGAGTTTGTGTCTTACCTCCAGACCATGCCTCAAGACCCTCATGGATGAACGGGGACCCCTGCCACAGGCAGCAAACAACTGAGGGGTGTCTTCGTTAGCCAAGTCAGCAATCTGAAGGGGAAAAAATTACAACTCAGCGAAAGAACTACTGCAAGGTTTACAAGTTAACATACAGGATTTTCCTGATACCTGACATACAAAGTACACTGAGACATGCTAACATGGGGAACAAAATCCCAGTATAGGGGAATCTTGACAAAGTATGGTACCTTAAGCAATTCTGATTCACATTGTCCTACTGGAAATAGGAAGGCAAACTAAAATCTACAGGGGATGCATTGGTCTGATATTTAAAGCCCTGGACTACAGATCAGCGATTCACATTGCAAGCAACTAGATTGTCAGGACATTATTTTATCCCCACAGTTGCCCTTCTCACCCAGGAGAATAGATGGAAAAATGGAAAACTGTTATTCACACCAGGGAAACCCGGCTAAGCTATTACAGTGTGGGACGCCTTGACCTGAGTGCTGACCAAATGTCCATGTAGAGATCGTGATCTTTAAAGACCATAGAAGCCTAAGTACTCTATCCCGTACTTACCTGGGACTTACTATAGCTCATGCAATATGAAAATCAGTACCTGGCAGGACATTATAGGAGCCAAGCTCTCCATCTCATCCACAAGTACCAAATTTTTAAGGCCTCTAGGAGTAAAGAAGAAAGTTGTCCCCTCCTCCAGCTCCATTGCACTGGAGAACTCTGGCTCATCGTCATCATCACCAAGATGAGCAATCTGATACAAGTAGCTGAAATAAAGAATGAAAGGAATTTATCAACACCACAAAGTACAAGTCACTCACAAATGCAGCGCTTACAAGTGCAGTGTCATTGTACAGTGTAAGTACTGATAGAAGCATTCTCATCTTAGATGTAACAGGGTACATAAGGTCCCTTTTCAGAGTCACCACAAGTACATTGTCCATGGTGCACATGTACCTAATTCCTTGTAAGGGTTAACCCTTACATGTTATTTTCTAGACAAGATATCTATGATATGTTAAAAGCTTGATCAAACCTTTTTAATGAACTTACCATGTATGTTCATTCTTTTACTAAATTAACTTGCATGCAGAACATTATTCTTACTTATCTTTGTAATTTATATCTGACAAATTAATGGATGAATCTTAGAACTTAGTAGTTGTTGAACACAAGTTGTTGTACACAAAGGTACATGACATACAATGTACACTGTACTTACTGGTTTCCAAATTCCGAGGCACAGAAGAGGAAACCTGTCTTCAGCACACACATGGCAGCAGCAACAGGAACAGTGTCAAAATACTTCATGCGCAGTTCTGTTACCTGCAGAAGTAAACAAAGCACATTTAAGCTAATTACATGTGATATGTACATTGTGTACTGTTAAACCTTATCTACATGCAAGATGAACACAATCAGCCTTAGTTATCAATTGAAGGTATGTACCTGCTACCTGTCAACAGTTTCACAGTAAGGTTAACTAAAATTTTCAGATTTTCAAAACTATACTTAATAAACGGTACATGATGCCTAGCTTTTTGCCAGATGGGTGTCCAGGCGTCCTGTGGACATCCACCTTTTAAAATAATTGTTTAATTACTTTTTGCCTGTTGTTTTATAAATTGTTCGTTTGAGCCGACCCCATTGCACATTTTGGATGCCCACTGTCAAAATCCTGGCTTAAATCCTGTATGATACACTTTGCCACTTGTGATCTTTGCGAGGTTGAGTTCTTTAATTCAACCAGGGACCTGAAATGAAATCCACTTAATATTCTCCAGGTGGTAAAAATACATTCATATGTACATGTACCTACATGTACTTGCAATCTACCTAGCAATCAGAAACCTGCAGAACTGCTATAAATTCAACCACTCTCATACTCACCATGTCTTCATCAACTTCCATGGTAACTTTAAAAATGTCGCCTTGTTCCGTTTGTACTAAGAAGAAGAACATGGACTAGAGAAGAAAACCAGTTTAAATTTATATGATCATGATAAACAGTAAAAGTCAGCCCCCTTAAGAGCTACTGCACACTAAACACAGTTAATCATTTATTTTTTACAAATTTATAAGCAGTGTGGTTAACATAATTATAGTAAAAACAGCTATCACTCAATTGAAAGACAAAGACATTTTAAAATCATTATGATCATAATTATGCATAACATGTAATATGTAAATTATTCAGTCAGGTAATTGTTGAACATGTATATAATGCACCTTTACAAATAAATGGTATGTACCCCTGATGGAACAATAGTAATTTTGAGCTTTAATTTAGTAGTGGCTTAAAAATGACGTTCCAAGGTATTTGTTTTTGGCTTAAATACATGCAGCTTAACAATTAGGGAGGTCAATAAGGGCCGTAACCCATAGCACCTGTTATAGCTGAGCATGAATGATGGGCCCCTTGATGTTATGGGTAAACTTGCCAGTTGTTGATACAATTCACCCATAAAGTAACAAGTTTGTTACGGGTGGGAAGATCAAGGCTACTGGTGAATCAAAACTTAACGACAGCCTTACATGTACCTACATGTAGGTAGAGAAATTAACAAGATGTGGAAATATGTCTATCTTGTGGATATTAATTAACATCTGGACTGGTGAACTTACACGTATGTATGCTATCAGAAAATGGAACAAGATTTTGCGGGTTGGAGAGCTTATCAAGATTCAAATATGCAGTTGCGTACCACATACATGTACAGTTATATAATGTTGGGTTGATGATAGCACAAAATTTTATTATTTTTTTAAATGTACCTTTGTCTTGTGAGTAGCACTGCAAACAAATATCATTCCTCGTTCTGGGTCATCAAGATCATACTGAAATATCAAATATACTGTTTTGTACATATACATATTTATAAACAAGACCAAAAGGGTTACTCTCAATCGCTTTTTGTATTTTTGTTTCTTGAAATGCTCTAATGCCAAACAATGACATCAAACCATTTCAGAAAAATAATGCAATAGAATGTAACCCTTTGCATCTACTAACCTTTTACATTACATGTAAATTATTGGACATTTGCATATACATGTATTTTCAATTAAGTGTTTCAACCCAGGGGAAATGCTGAGCTGAAAATATTACTAGATTGTGTTGCTTTGTCTTTGCTGTTCATTTAGCAGTTCAATGCTTGGCAGTCCTGGTGGGGACCCCTCCCCCCTCCCCCCTCCCACAATCCACTACGAGAACATTTGCCCCAATCGCAACCTCAGTGGTTCTTTTTGATACATGTACAAAAAACCAAGAAATGCAAGTGTCCAAAATTATTAATTTTTAAGGATCATGAATAAGTAAACAAACTCTAAGGCCCAGTTCAAATGTTACGTTATTATCGTGTCAAACTTAATTGTATTGACAGAGGTTATAATTGAGGGCGACTACATGTACAGTTCGATAGTTGATTCAAACATCACGCTAATTGTCCTGTTGAACTCAACTGTATTTAAAGTTTGACTTTAGTATGACTGTAAGTCCATAGTTAATTGAAACATCATGCTATACTCATGCCGGGCAAGAGGAAAATTGACCAGCTGTGAAGACAATTTTGCCTGCCTGGTTTGGCCATCTAGTGGAAAGTTGTCCTTACAAAGAAGTTCAGTTCTGTTAGTTTTGCCCACCTGTGAAAACCAGTTGCCATCCTGCTGAAAATGTTAATGAAACCACTGCTCATGTTGAACTCAGTTGACTGAGCTTGTCATGCTACCTGACTTTGGCCAGGCATTGATTCACCTTGATTAAAACTATGAGCTATACATGTGCCTGTAGTCATCCTGAGGTCAAACTTTTTATTGATCAATTGAGTTCAACAGAACGATATGGCAAGGACAGCACAACATTTTAACCAGTCCTACATGTAGGATTTGCACGTACAAACCTTTCGCCGTGGAATAGGCATGCGGATATCTGCCTGATCGCCAAAATTTTTGTACGTGATGTAGTTTTCAGAGCAGACCAGCACTCCACTTGGCCCATCATTTCCTCCTGGAACAGGAATGAGAAAGTTTCCATGTTCTTCAAGGGGTTCACTGTATTTACGCACCACGTGGTTTAAGCCCAGATCTAACTCATAGAATGTAAGGGTTTGTTGAGTTGTGTGGACAGCCTCTCCAGTTGGATCATTATCAGCATCCTACAAGAAATGACAGTTAATGTTTTATACAGAAACAAACTGTCAATACTACTAGCTTAACTTCTTCCATACAGCCTTTGAGACGTCTAGAGGTAAACAAATAATTGTAACTACATGGTTCCCACAACACAGTGACAAAATGGCTCTGCATGGTTGGCTGTTTAGGTTGATGAGTTCACATGGAGTGTGAAAGAGCTGCAAATGGATGCTCAATTAAAGAAATTAAGTTCAGTTCCTATATGTTTTAAACTGTACTTCATGCATATTTGCAATTTGTCACATCAAAATTTGTACAAAAGCTCTGTTACAGGCTCAACTGTGATTCTTTTAAAAACCATGAAAATGAGTCGAAGTAAAACACCAACTGGTCTGTGACTTGATTGTACCATATCTTCATCAGCTACGCATTTGTAATATAACCAGGAGTTTGATATTTTTGAACTTTCAATCATATCATTCCAGGGGTTAGTGGGAATTAGCGGGTTTGAACAGTTTGTTAAGAACTGCTGAGATTTTGGTATTAAAAAATTAAACTGACTCCCCGATGTAAATGTACATGCAAGATTGAAATAGCATTGGCCTGGTGTACAAAAGGTTAACAACAATCTCAAGATTACTGTATTCAATAACAACACACAGAATGCTAAATAAATTTAAAATATAATTTCAGTACCTCATAATCCATCTCCAAGCAAGCAAACATTGGATTTTCAAAACCAACATCAACACCAACAGTGTGATACACCAAAGTGTGAGACTTGTGCGCTTCAAGTGGAGATGAAATTGTCAGGCGAGCTGCAGCATCTCGGTTCAGAATATAAACTAACTTCTGTTTTTCCACAGCACCTATGAAAAGACATTTTAAGCAACAGAGGTAGATAAGGATTTTAAACATACGATATCATCCTGAGCATGTATGCACACTGTCCAAGTACATTAATTTCCAAAAGCAAAAAGCCCCTTAAAATAGCAATCTTTCAAGATAAACCAGTGCTAAAATGTAATTATTGTTATACTACATGTAGATTCCCAATGCAGGAGCCATTTGAAGGTAATAGAATTCTAAAACTAGCGATCTCACACATGTACATAACATGTCTTTTTTCAAACACAACTTTCAATCATTGATAAAAAGTGAAAATAACAGAAGGAAAGAGTAGGAGCCTGATGTTTTATTCTATTAGTTATTTATTGATAAATAAATAATTTTTCCAAAGTACATGCTTGGTAATGAATTACTCTCCATTTTGTTGTACATTTGTATTGAAAAAACAACAACAAAGAAAGATCATTTGCAGGAAGTTTTATTCAAAACATTTAATTTTTATTAGATGGATCGACTTAAATATAGTATACAGTGTACACATTTTAGGCTATTCAATAGCACATGTACATGTCGCAACCCTGAAAGATGCAACTCTCCAAATGTAGCCATACAAAAGACTGCTACATGTAAATCTGGAAGTGAAGTTTATGTTTTGGGATAGTCTAACTGGGAGGTTTTTTCTTATAAGTACAAAAAAGGAAGTGTAGAAAATTAAGATAAAAGCTTTGATACTGAAATAGACCGAGTTCACATTTGACACAACACAATGTAATTTACTAACATCTTGCCAGTGACTGTTAATCTAATAAGTATGCATAAATGAAGAGATAAACCATACCAATCATGATGGCACGTCCTTTAGGATCAACAGCCAAGTACTGCCCAGGAACTATACGCCGACAGCCACTTTTACCAAACGTTTCTTGATGAATCTGTAGGGAAGAAGAAGTGAATAAATTATAAACATTTCTGTCACCAATGTTTTAAATAACAGCCTACATGTATATGTACATGTATCTTTAATCTAAAATACAGCATAACTTCTCAGGGCTCAAAAAAAGTGCCAACCAGTCATCCAGGACAAGTAAATTTTCTTGCCAGGCAAGTTACTTTTCATGATCACTTGCCCAATGGGCAAGACCCCAGGCAATTCAAGTCATCTGTCAACTAAATAAGAAAAAAAGGAAACTTAAGACTTGCAGGGCAAGCACAATTTGAGAGTAGTTTGATTTGAGAGTTGTTTTGTCCAAAAGGCAAGTTATAATTAGTTTTTGCAGCCCTGCTTCTGCAACGCAACAAAATTACAACATGCATGTATTTAACACTACATAATTATTATAAAATATGTATATATCAGAACATACATGTACTAATAATAATATACTTCTTGCACTTCTTCTATTCAACCATTACCAATACATTTGTACATTGCACACATGTAAAAAGTGGATACTGTTCTGTTAGTAACAAGAAAGATTTAGTCACCCTCTCAAAAGTGTTTTTAGAAGGGATGTATTCCAGGATGACAATTCTTCCAGAATCACTTCCAACCACTACATAATCTGTAAACATAACAATATTATATCACTTTGTTACTATTGCATGTGCAAGAAAAATAAATGCAATATGATCCTTGCATCTTAAAAGTCTAAAATGTAAGTTAGTCTACAAACTACATGTACTTCCCCAAAACAAATAAATTAGCTATGGGATTTTGGAAAGTTATACGCACTTACCCTTTGATCCACCAGTGAGTCTAAATGCAATAAGATCTCGGATAACCCCAAACATTTCCATGGCTAACAATGGAAACACTTTGCCAGTGTTTGGGTCAGGACGAAGAAGTTCTATGATCTTTCCTCGTGAGATTACAATCTCCTGCTGCTTGGAGCCAGAGAAATTGCCGTGAATTGCATGATTGATAGTAGACGCCTTCTGAAGAGTTAATGCGTACAAATGCATGGTGGCCTGGAGAAATTAAAATCGAAATAGTATACATTCACATGTAATGCACTGTATTAATTAATACTTCAACATTAGTAGTAATGTGAAGATAATTGATTAATTTGTTTCAGATAAACTCTCCTATAGTAAACTGTCGCTTACATTAATTATAAGCCCTGGGCTTATACAACCTCATAAGGACTTATAGATGGGCTTATAAACGAGCTACTGACAGCTGCACATGTTAATCGAAACAAGTTTTTCATTTACTGGTAACTATGCTTTAAAACCTCATAATAAAATGAATTCAAAATAAGGAATCCGAAAGCTAGAGGGGGGCTTATAGCCAGATGTATCTTTTAGTTCACAGGTAGACAGGCTTGTAATATAACCAGAGGAGCTTATAAGCGGCGGTTTATGGTATAAATGTATCTATATGCTCTTGAAGATAATATTCTTTTGAGACATGGTGTAATAGGCCATACTCATACTCTCAGTGTTGAACTGGATTTAGCTCGTAATGGAGGCTCATGTGAGGGAGTATCATTTCAAAGAGATTAATGTAATTTGCATTTCAAAGCTACTAACAGTAGTTCCAGTCCAATTCCAGAAACACAAACATGGCCTATTAAAATAATAAAGAAAATATTTCCTATGGACATCTTTGATATGCACCCAGGTATAAAATCAAGGCAGTGACTGTTCTAAGTTGGCATGCTGATGACCTTCTAGAATTTAAAAACCCTCTCATTTCTTTGGCATCACAGGTGCATTAAAATGCACCCTGGCCATTGTATCCTAAGACTGAGTCATATCAAACCGCTCTAACTATTTTAATAACCAAACATTTTAACTTTAGAAGATCATGATAACGAAAATTATGGAAAATAGGGGAATCATGGAAGGGAAAAAGACTTACGCTTACTTCGTTTAACCTGGATAGATCTGACAGTTGAATTTCTGTTTTGCTGGTACTGCTGTTCTTCTGTTTTGCAGATGCATAGTAACTAAAAGGTCTTCTGTTTCTCGCACTAAATCGAGCTTTTACTGGAATGCCGCTTATGAAAGAGTATCTATTGTAACTTCTATAATACTATAATGCAGTAAGTAAAATATGAAGACTTTAATCATTCTATCTGACCTTTCCTCGTGTAACTAAGAGAAAATACTACCCTAATTTACTTACTTTTCTAAAAATTTCACGCTCAAAGTTTCAAAATGGATACACCAACACCTTTTAGAGGAGATTCCTTGTAAGAATGTCCCAAAGTATGTACTTCAAAGGCTTTCGATCCTGCAAAAATACTCCAGAAGAAACAAACAACATTGAAGCTCAGGAGAAAGCCGCCATTAGCGTTTGACGCACGTGTGGTCATGCGCAGACGGGCTCTTTATAGAGCCCAATGAGACGAGTAGCACTGGGGACGAGAATGGAGCCCAATGCTACTCGAGCGACTGGGAGCCTCGTGAATAGTGAGGGAGGAAGCATGGCGGGTTTTCTGAGGAAAACTTCAGCAATTCTGCCCCTTTTTTATAATTTATCCTCAAAAAGAGCAGCGATATGCATCACCAACTTTGAGAGTAAGCGGTTTCTACACGTGACAAGGCAGCTTTTAGCAGGTAAAGTCATGTAAATCGTATTCCAGCTCGTGCTTTGGTATTCGATATTGCGCAAAATTTATACCTGGTCAACGTGGAAGCTTCGATCGGGGCTATATGGTCTGCATTTTGTAGTCAATCGTATTGCGCAACTCCCAATAAGTAAGGTGGTTAGGGCTCTTCTATTAAAGAAGTTTCTCCTCTAGAAATAAAACTGTCTTAAAACCTTAGCAGGCAGACACTTTTAAGCGTAACATTACATGTAGTTCTTATCTTGAGAACCGGGCTTTTTCGAGAACCGACCAGTCTTGCGGCATCGAATATTCCCCGGGCCTGCGTGAAATGTCCTCAGCTATTGATTTTTTTTCTTCAAACACCCAAATGTTTATTCAGACGTTATGATGAAGTGAATCAAATTTATATCCTGTGGTTTTCAATTACTGGTACTTGTGCAAACAGTCAACTGCAAATGTCATCAGACCAATCACAGCTGAGCTCACATCAGTCGTTTCTGAAGATGTGTGCTTTGCCTATATCACACCATATTTTGGTATTTGTAGCCATTTTCAACAGCTGCAAACCATGTGACCAGCAGTGGGGAAAAAGCATGAAAAAAACCTACCAACTCTCGAGGATAATTTATGTAGTAGCCTGGAAACAAATATAATCTCCAGACTACTTGTTGTATCTCTCTGAAACAATGGGAAACCCTTTGGTATGTTTGTTCCCACTGATTATGGCTGATTTGACAGAGTCGGTTGTTCACACTGTAAGTAATTGCAATCTTGTTGAGAATTTGAAGAGATAAAACCACCCCCCCACCCCCCCCCCCCCCGTCCCGTCCCAAATGTATTATGAATAAAAAAATTGTTAGAATCAAAACATACCATTTTTTCCATCACTGGAATGGGAGAAGGAGTGTTGTTAATTTTCAGTTGAATTCAATCCTGAACTGAGTTTGATTCAATTCAAGTTCAGTATAATTTAATTTCTTTCACTTAGTTTCACCAGGAATCGTGTGCATTCATCAGTCACATACAGGTACTCACAGTGGGATAATTTTCTTGCATTTAAATTTTAGAGAGGAAATATACAAAAAAGCATGAGTGGATAAGTGTGGAGAATGGAATTGGTACAGTAGGAGTTACAGATTATGCTCAGGTAAGTCTCATCTTCAATATTTGCTGCACAATGTAGATTCCACCATGAGATTTAAGTGGTGTAGAGTGTATTTTAACTGTAAACGTTCACATTCTTTATTTTGTTGTTTCTTTCAAGAGTAAATTAGGAGATATTGTATACGTTCAGCTTCCTGATGTGGGCGAGACAGTGACAGAAGGAGGTAAGAAACCTATTAGAAAGTCTCTGTGACTTGACAAAACAAGAGGCTGAGGTCTCAGTTAAGTTACAAGTACTTGTTGGTCATGTAGCCTACATTGTATCTGGGGACATTTAAGTTGCATATTGCTTGACTGTCATCTTCATGAATGTGGAACTAGAGTAGCTGGGGTCTCATTCTTCAATGACACAAAATGCCCGTTAACCTGTTTCTCTTGTTCTTAATCATTTTATAGGACAAGTGATTTTTCACAGACTTACATGTAGGGTAGTTGGCAATCAGGTCATGCTGTGTTCTCCAGTAGTCTGTATGGGAATTTCGCTACGAAAACTCATTAAGGCAGACTCTACTAATGCACCCACCCTGTCACAATCATAATAATTTAACCATTCAATTTTTGTGCTGTTTCTGTTACTGTCTGTACTAACCCTAACATTCTTTGATTATTTCAAAAACATGTGTGGAATTTGTGTTATGAAACTTGTTGCATTGTGTCCATAAATTTTTTCACAGTGGAATTTGGCGCTTTGGAAAGCGTGAAGGCTGCAGCGGATATCTACTCCCCAGTCTCAGGGGAAATTAGTGAAATTAACAGCAACTTAGAAAATGAACCAGACTTAGTGAATAAGTCTCCCTATGACGAAGGTAATTTACAGAAATATGAAGGTGACGTTAAAAACGTGTCTGTAAAATCTCTGATGTGGCTGTTCTCTGCCAAGTGCTTTACACTTACAGTTGCTAACTGCAAAAAAGGTGTAAGCTAAAAAGAGAGTGAAATGTTCTTATTTGAAAAGAAACTAATGCAATGGATCTACCAGGGAGGAGGAATTGATTCTTTAATTGCAATGTCGCCCGTGCCAGCCTTAACAGGCCATGACGAGCATTGGCCTTTGTTCCACTTAATTCTGATGTCATCACATTTGACCAAAATTGGCATCACTTATACATGTAATTACTCAAGTTCTGCTGGAGGAAGCGATCTTTCCAGTGATACCCCAATAAGAGTGATTGGGTCAATGGAGCCCGAAATAAGCACGAAAATGCTCAGAAATTTGATTGAAAGGCTCAAAGCAAAATTATTCTCAACTACAGTCGGCTACTCTGTGGTAAGAATTGCCTGTCTGGATGATGCTTTCTTGGAAATTCTTGAACTGGTTCAGCAAGCCCAGTTGAAAGTCAATCGCTGTGGCAAAAAGACAAGAAAAGAAGAAAAGGAAAGGCAAAAAAAAGAAGAAAAATGAAAAGCATCAAGATGCAGGTCACTTTCTGGTTCAAATGCTTCAAAATTTTGATTTCTGTGCATGCATACTGTCCTGTTGCAAATGCCTTTTTGAGTAGATTGCAGCTAATTTGACTCCAGTCCAAATGTACAAATAATGCATTTTTGGCAAAAAGCTCCAGGAGTCAATTGGTTCAGATTGCCACAGAGTCAAATTATGAATAATAAAATCAATCAACTGGTCTTTGTGAGGTGTACATCTGTCAGGTTATGGATGGAAGCAGGGGTTTTGCAGAACACCAGAGACATTAATTTCATTACTATGAGTTGTCCCTGATATACTAGGCATAGAGAAGAGCCAATCTAACTTCTTGCATGCTCTCCAAACTTCCCAACTGCAACTATAGCTTGATAGACATGGCTGAAAGTGGGACCTATACTGACTATTTTATAACTGAAGGACATTGATCAGGAAAGCTTTGACCAGTAGCCTTCTTATGATTCAGAAAGTGCAATGACTCGGTCTGTACTCTGTTTCCTTTGTGTTTTCTAATGCTTTATGAGGTGGAAAATCTACACTCAGTTAGAAACACTGTCATTCTCCATTGACAAAACTTGACAAGGATTTCCCTTGCTTAGAGCGAGTGGAAGACATTTTTGTTTTGTGGCAGTAACATTTGTACTCATCATTTTAATTATACAGCATGGGCACTGTCGTGTGCCCATTCAGTTATGCATGGATGCTTTTGCTAGCATGTTGAGTTAGACTGTTTATATTTACTGACAAAAACATAAAAATGAAAATTCTAAGAACGATACCTGTCATGTACTAGTGAAGAAAACATTATTTGCTCTTTATTGTCGAGTGCATTCAAATTGAGAGTGAACATTTTCACACTTCCAAGTATTTATAATTCATCAAGTTTAAACAAAGGATATCATAGCCTTGAGGGTGTTTGAATATCTGATCTTTGTAAGTATGCATTCTTCCAATTTTAATTTTCTGTTTCCTCCTTAGTTTTAATTTTGATCGATAAGACATGAATCATTTGAGACTGTTTTGCCACTTTTACAAACACTTCGAAGTTCATCAACACTACTCCACTGTTTATTGTACTATCAACTCTCTTCTAAGTGTTTGGAATTAATTTTGTTTATTAAACTTGTTTGATTTTCACGTATTACTTGAAATAAGTACATGTAATTATAAATGTAGGAAAGGAGAGTTTATATCAATTATGGAATCTGTACCTTGAACTTTCCTCTGAATCCCAAGAGAGAGAGAAGTGCGGGCAAGCTTAATTAAAGCCTCTATGACATTAATGTGACTCTGTCTGTCACTTTGTGCCATTCATGAAGCTTCTGTTAATTCTTCTTCTCTGTTTTCAGGTTGGCTAGTTAAGATTCAACTCAGTGAGCCAGACAAGCTGCCAGATGACCTCTTGTCTGAAGAGGAATACCATCAGTTACCTGAACTCGTGGAAGACGATCACTGAATTTAAACACAAATAACAATATTATTATACTAGTCCAATGACTTAAATAGTTTAAACAATTTTTTTATTATTAGTCTAACTGTGTACAACCTTATGAAAAGTTTGGTGGGAGTTACAACACCGGTGTGCAAAATGAATTTTATGATGCATTGCATGTGTGAACACTTTGTGATGTCACTTGAAACATTACATGTATACATTTTACACAATCCAGTACCACACTGCCATACATGTGCGTTAGTCTAATTATAGTGAGGAATCAACAAGATTAACTCTATATTTATTTATAATGTGCAGCTCCAGAAAGTATCCGTATTCCCCTCACAGAAGGGATTGGAATTTCCTAGGGTGGGGGGATGGTTCTGTGTGATAAAGTTCTAAATGTATGAAGCTGAATTGGAAGTTCCAGAGGAGTGTAGGGGTCTTAGGAAAATCCCTTCCGTGGGGGAGGTATGGATATATTTTGATACTACACATTATTTGCATATGGGAAAAATACATAATTTTGTTATACAATGGAAAAAGGGGAATTCTATTGGGGAAGTTTTATACATGTAGTAGCTTTTTTAAATGTTAAGTTTTTTCCTTTTTCTTGTCAATGAATCTCGACGTATCCATTCATAGCTCTAGTAGTCATCTTATTGTCTGAGGGAGACTGAGGTTGGGAGATTGATGTCTCAAGAACAATGTACACAAGACACAAAACTGTGGGCACATAGTGTTACCACCTTCAACTGAACAAAACGTTGTGACTAAAAATCTACATCACTGAATGAGTACCTCAGTCAGTTGTTGGAATGCCTTGTTGTAGTTGTTCACTGCATGGTTGCTGTTTGGCCGTTAGTGATTCATGTTAAAGGAAGAAGTGTTGTTGTTATTATTTCTCTGAAGAGTGAAAAATGACATAATTTTTTGTTAGTGAATTTATCGTACATGGATCTGAAATCAATCCCAAATTTAATAGCATTGGCGACTTTATTCTTGTGAGTTTAAGAGTAGTAATAATCCATTGCTCCTTACAATACAATAATCTGCAGTAAAACAATTATTTTACATTTGTTATTGTTATGCAACAGTCTTCCTTTGTTGATGATTTGATTCCATCTATGAGTTCTGTTTCAAAAGATGTTCATTGTTCTTTTGGTATTCAGTGATAGAAAAAAACTGTTGGCATCTGTTGATGGTTAATAAAGGCAATATTTTCAAGTCTATTATTTCAGGGTTTGTAAAAAATATATTTTAGAGAATAAAAAATTATCATTCTCTGGATATCATGTTTTATTATCCAACTGTATCGAATACCGTCAAAATAACAGTACAAAGAAAAAGCTATATTGTACAGTTATTTGTACAGAAGAAAACCCCTTTGCTGGACAGGTCGGCACGTGCACTAAACTGTCACACTCTCCCTCTTTCACTGATAAATTTATTGACTACTGACAGCAGTTGGATAATAAATCTCTTATTAGATGTTTTGGTGTGTAGTTTTGCTTTATATTATTACTCGTCGTTTGTGTTTTATAAATACTGCACAACTCATAAAAATATACAGCGATACTACACACCAAAACATCTAATAAGATATATGTCCAATTCAGTCTGTAATCATACTCAGGATTAACAAATCGAACTCCTGCTTCGCAATCATCTGATTTTGTTAATTATTATATGCTTACAGACTGAATTGGACTCCACTCCGTCCTTAATTACCATTATTAATAACTGGATTAATAATTAATCCAATTATGGTAATTAAGGACTGAGTAGAGTCCAATTCAGTCTTTAAGTATAGAGTGATTAACAAAATCAGACAACTGCAAAGCAGGAGTCCAATTTGTTAATCCTGAGTATGATTACAGGCTGAATTCGACAACACGATGTCCTGTTACCACATTAATCCTAACCATTATAATTTCCCACAAAAGTAAAAGTTTCATTTGAAAAAGGGCTTTTAATAGTCATTTTAAATATCATAATTAAACATAAGGAGAATAGCTTGCAAAATGGCTGTTAAGTTTATTTCAAAACAGTCACCAGAGACAACCTTCACAATTTGACAAAGTCAATCTCTTGAATTGGTTACTATTGGTGATTGTAATGAATGTTTAGGGCAACTGCCAGCCACAATGGTCATTAATAGGGTATCAAATTTTTGATCAGGTCATAAATAGGGTAGAGAAAACAGCAGAATTTGGTCAAATGAGGTAAGGGATTTGGGCAGCAGGCTGCACACCCCCACCCACTTTTTTTTTCTGGGAATACCCTCCCCCACCTCCCGGGCTTCGCTAATTCACTATGGAGATTGATTTACCATTATCAACTGCCGCGAAAAAACTTACTGGTAGTTGATAAATAGTTCTGAGTTTCACTTGCCTTCTGACACAGCCCAGCAGTTTCTTTGGGAAGTAACACTTCGTGATGCTTTCCTGATGGGTTAGGCTAGACATTATTATTCCAGTTAAAGTTTTGAATAATTTTTGGCATGTATTCTAATTTTGACTGTCAAGCTCTTCATTTGAAGAGTGGAAGTTTAGATCTGAGAATGAAATCACATTTTCATCATTGAATAGTCCATTGTTGATTTTTTTAAAATTCTAACATGACTTCAGTTTTCTAACCAAAAACTGTCGTAAACTTTTTAAGACTCCTTTGTCTGGTAATTCCCACTGGTACTGACCGAGAGCCTGGAACAGACTTGGTAATTCCCTTGAGAGACTTGACAGAAAGGAAACATAACAAAATTCCGAAGTTTGGCAGAAATCTTTGTTGTAATATTAGAACTGTTACATATACTTTGCACGCGTAGCGAGCCTATAAAAGTTTTCAGAAGGACTAGTATCTAGTTAGGAGGACGCTGGGAGTTGTTGGGGAGGGGTGGTTACTGCGAAGGACTCGAACTTGTGGCAGGGATTTCTGTGAAGAAAGCGAAGAATCAGATAGTTCGTAAGTTTTTAGTGACCGAAAAGATGGCCGAGAACGTGATCGAAGAAGCTCACCGTAGAGCAAATGAAGCAGAAGTGCAATCCGAGCAAACAGCTGAAGGAGGCGAAGTAGGAACAGCAACGGCTGCAGATGGAAAAAGGGACGCTGTTGCAGATGAGGAGAAAGAACAAGGCCAGCCGCCGAAGAAGAAGTCGAAGAAAAACCCCGCAAAGAAGGCTGCAAACGCAGAGTCCGCGAGTGCTGGCCAAGATAAATATCCTTTTGCGCGATCAAGAGGTATAAGGATCTTCAGTGATCGGGAAATCGAGTCCCAGGACGCAGAGATGACAAAAGAATACTGGCGTTTTTGGAACGACACCGCCGAAGAGCTGTGTAGCGATCGAGCTTACAACGATTGGGGAAAACGGGATCTAAAGCTTTACATTGATGCTGCCTGGATTATACATAAGACTTACTTGCAAGAACTGCGTGAAAGAGAGTTGGCAGGCTTGTTGAAAGAGCTGCAAGAGAAATACGGTTATGCTGAGTTGCCAGCGAAACTGAAAAGCCAAGATCAAGCAGTCTCGACCGCCCTGTCAAAGGTACATGTAAATACAAAAATTAACCTTAAGTTTATATCTTTTACACATTTAAATAAGGCTGGAAATTTCATTTAGTCCTTGGGTACTTATTGACCGTTGTTGCTGTAAGACTTTGGTGCGACAGAGGTTATCGTGAATGTTTATACAAACTTACCACATCCCCCTGGGAAAATGTTTTACACGCTAGTTCTTGACCTTGGGGTTACCAGGGATTTTTGTTATTTCCTTGTGCTACAGTGTAATATGGCAAATTGTCCTCTACAAAATAAGTTACGAAACCAACAGCTTAATTACTAACGCAGGCAAATGAAGGACTATTATGCACGCATTTGGAAAAGCATAAGTATGTATAATTATTTGCCCAAAATATTTCTGGTTATGTTTATGGTACATGTATCAGTCAAGAGGTTTTATTTAAGCTTAAAAAGATAAAATGATATTATATTTGTATGCCTTGGGTACTGTCATTTCATCAATGCCTGCACACTGAACCATTAGGTATATTAACATCCTAGAGGGGAATTTTAGCAAACCATAAAATTCTGATCATAAGCCTCCTGAAAACTTGTTTCACAACATGGCCAGTGGCAAAAATTCTGTTTTCTTTATTGTTTATTATGAGACCTTGTAATAGAATGGGTGTATTTCCCAGCCCAGGCTGAATTTTAAACCTTTTCATCTTGCAGTTTCTGAAGAACTTTTACAGCATTGTCAGATTTTGAACACAAGCCATGTTGCAATTGACAACATTCGGTGATCTGTTCCAGTGGGTCCCCGGCACATCTGCGATGGATCGCCAACATACTCAAATTTGTGCAAAATGAAAATCAAATTGGCGCTTGTAATTTTCACCATTTCACCTGTAAATATGGATCGAATCGTCCTACTGTAGTACGTTGCATCCGCAGATGATGTTCACATAAAATTTTTCATCGCCGACAACTGCCGACAACCACTGGCTCGCTTGCGAAGTTGAACTTGGCTCAACTTCGTGGTCAAGCTGACGGTGAATGCCTGGGATAGATTATGATTCTGCAATAAATGTTTACATATGCCGTAACGATGTCCCAGGCAGTGCCGGCAGCTATGTCCCAGGTATGCTGGCGGCATGTAAGAACCAGGCAAGATGATTTCCAGTCCATATTGCACACTCCCAAGGGATTGAACATGTTTTTGTTTTGATTCATGTAACCTTTTGCAACTTCTTACATGACATAAATTCAAAAACATGTTATTCACCATTCACTACTATGGACAGGGGCGGGTCCAGGATTTTTCTCAGGAGGGGGTTTCACCACTAAGGAATGGTGTAACTGACTGGTGAGGTAAACAAATATGAAGAAGACGGCTTCATCTCAGGGGGGGGATTGCACCCCCTCCCCCAAGATCTGCCCCTGAGGGATATGACACTTTATGCTCCATTCTTTCTGATATCACTGAATAAAACAACTTTGTAGCTGTACAAAAGAAAGCAACTGTTAAATGAAAGAATTCAAAATGCCACAAAGATCGTTAGACTTATAACTCTTGGGCTCTTGATTTCAAAGGTATTGAGTGATTTTTGCAGTATGTATGAAATGTATTTACAACAACTGTGTACACAGTCAGAACTCTTCTTGGACCACTCATTCCCAAACAAACAGGTCTAGTTAGGTCACCATTGCAAAACTCAGTTTGAGGTGACAGTTGTAATTTGTAATTTTTTAGCTCTTGCAAGTGACTACATGTATTCCTAGACTGGCCTTTCCTTAGTTTTGTTTGTTATTAGTGACCACTCAATGATTATCATTCTTATTGGTCAATACTTAATATATAATATATGCAATTTGTCTTGATCACCCTGTCACTATATGGTATATACATAATGATATTCATTAGCCCAAAACATATGACACACACAGAGTAGTGACAAAAATGGACACAGTATTATCTGTCAGACCATTAGTTTACAGGATTATTGTTCCACTGCAACATTTCTGTGTCGCTCAGTTGATATTGTTTTATTCACTCAGGGTTTGGCCCTTTTTGTGTACTTTTCTCTCAGCAATTTACTGGTCAAGACAGTTTGATAAATTTTTATACAGTCAAACCTCTATTTTGCGGCCACCACCCCCTTATTAACTTGCCAGTTATCAAAGTCCCAAAATTATTGTCAATAACATGCTTCAAATAAAACCCCTGTTAAACGGCCACCTTTTTTAAGTCGCAGCGGCCACCTTTTGGTAGTCCTGAGGAGGGTTTTCTATTGTCCTGAGCTCCTAATAAGCGACCGCCTTAAATTTATTACATGCAGTTTTGGTTTGTTTTCAAAAAGGCTATGTCAGGTAAGACTGAAATAGAAAATGACCACTGGTAGAAACATTCAAACACAACACGCCCGTGAAGCAATATTAAACCTGATGGTAAAAAATTATTCAAAGCACACAAAACCCTATCATGCAGCCAGTTCCTATTTCCCAGAGGATGGCTGCTTAATAGGGGTTTGACTGTGCACTTAAATATGCTGTATAGATGCAGACATTTATGTGGAGTTACTTTATGTAATAAAATCATTCAATCTTTTTGTTTACTCTTGGATTTTAGCTTCAAGACTCCACAGCCAACTTGAATGAGCTCAATCTCGAGTTGTCCCGTACCAGAGGCAAAGCAATGAATCTTAAACAGCGGGCAGTGGGTGATTCTTTTCCTGCAAAACAAAAGGATGAAGAGACAAGAGTAATGAACAAACAAATCAGCGAGCTGGAGAAAACTCTATACGAAGGCATGTCTGAAGTGAAGAGGGATCAAGATTCTATGAAGAAAGCCCTTAACAGACAGAAGACTTTGGTATACAAAGCACGTCAGGAGCGACCTTTAGTTGGGCACAGTTAAGAATACAATGGTTTATTTGGAAAAAAAAGAAGTCAAATGTTATCTGTTGGAAATCAGTAAATATGGTGGTCAATTTTAGCATTTTGCATTTAACATGTTAACAAAAAACTTCTTAGCCTGTTAATTTATCTCTTGAGGAAACACGGGGATGAGAAACTCAAACAGAAAAGACTTGTATCAAATTGTTATTGTATCTATTATTACAGATACTCCTGTAGCATATGCTGACTATATTTAACATTACTTTATAGATTTGGAACTGGGATACTTTATGAGTAAAACTTTGATCCACTCTTGTTATTACACAAAGTACCTTCCGTTTGGAACCTTTGAGGTGAAATTAAGGTGAAAATGAAATATCAAACAAAACAGTTGTTGCCTAATTTTTCCTTCAGCCTATATTGCCATATTGTGGAGGCACAGTGGCCTCATAGGTAGTGCGCTCGTCCCGGATCGAACGTTTCGGGTTCGAGCCCTGGCCATGGACACTGTGTTGTGTTCTTGGGTAAGACACTTAACTCTCACAGTACCTCTCTCCACCCAGGAGTATAAAAGGGTACCGACAAATTGTTGGGGAAACCTAACAAATTGCGGGGGAGTGACCTGCGATGGACTAGGATCTCGTCCAGGGGGAGTAGAAATACTCCTAGCCGCTTCATGCTACAGAAACCGGGATAAGTTCCGGCAGCTATAAGCCAGTCGGCTCCAACGCTTCACTTTTTATATTGCCATATTGGTGTCTCCAAACAATAGGTTTGCACAGAAAAGAATTCGTTTCCCAAAAGAAGGAAATTTTTTCATTTGGAAACACCAATGCCGTGCCAATCAATGCGGGCTCTTCAATTCTTAATGAAAATAAGAGTTATGAGGGCTCGAGCTGGATCCAAGTTTGTACCTAAATCAACCTTTTAGGTAGATTTCCGAAATCACTTACGCACGAGCCGCCCGCCTGATGGAGGGACCGATTGAAATGTATGGGAAACGTATTATTCTGCCGCTCCTTCGTTCCCAAGCATTTGCCTTAATAATTTTGCTACCTGTTTTTCCCACAAACAAGAGAGGCTCGGGAACATGCTACGAAGCTCTACGAATTGCTGACTTAAAAAAATTACCTTCAAACGGAGCAGAGTTGTGAAAGCACTTGCCTGCCATCCATACGGCCCAAGTTCCAGAGAGCAGTTCTCTGTTGTCTGAGAGACCCTGCTATGGGTGTAACCAATATGGAAAAAGGTGATACGAAAATAGTTTGTTAGGGGAAAAACGTTCGACCCCAATTACGAGATGGGATTCGAAAAATAAATAAATTAAAAAAACGAGGCACTCGTAATTTAAACTGAAGCATCTTGAACTATAGCTCGAAAACGACACCCACTGACTAACTCACTTATCTTCATCGTGCCGTGCAGTATAAGCTTTAATAAACACTGAGATATTTCTTTTTTTGTATTCTTTATTATGGGTAACATGACTCACGTACAATACTGTGTTCAACATAGCAACTCAGTACAATTTACTTCTTCACTTTGTGAACACAATCAAAACCTTTTTTACATAAAAGGAACACTAAACTGGTTGATTGATTTGAAGACACTATCTTAAGACATATTTACAAAAACATTTAGTCTGAAAGAGGAATGATTGTGTAATTAATCGAACTTTCCCATAATTTATTCAACCAGTAACACACTCATTCTTCTTTGATTAAAGTCAGTAACAAGTTCTTAATGCTGGTATCATAAACCATAGATTCCTCTCGTGTTAGTGTCACTCGTTAAAAAAATACTTAGATTATAGCTTGTTTACATAATACGAAAATTTCAACCAGTTTGCGTATTATACAGCCTTAACCATGAGGGCATTACACTTAGGAAAATTCCTTTCAAGCTAGTAAGTCAATTATAAGAAGAACTTGTTCTCCAAGTCCAAGGTCACAATAACCATCAGCCTGAGAATCGGAATCCAAGTCATCAGAAAAATAAGAAACTTCGGGCTCAAGCTGCTGTTGTTCCATCGTCGGCTGATTTGTTGATTTTGAGTGATCAGTCTCAGCAACTGCTGACATCTGCTGTTTAATAATACCAAAGCACTGGTTCGTGTCAAGCGGTTCACATTCCATTTCTTGTGGAAGGTCGTTATAGATTGATGCGCCACGTTGCATACAACATTGCTCAGTCTCTGGTGCCATACACGCTGTAACTGGTTTCATAACAGATTGCGTCAATCCTTGATCAGCAATCGGTGTCTTCATTAACATATGTTTCTCCTGTAACATTCCCATTGTAGACGATGATGGCCTCTTGGCATCTCTCTCCTCGACTGGAATCGCTTCGGGTGTACATGCATTAGCTAGCTTGTGGGTGGTTTCCATTGTTTCAAGCTGATGAGCATTAGAGGGTGTGGTCAGTAATGGCTCTTGATCTGTCTCCATCATCTCTTCAGTTGGCGGTGCAAGGAATGGCTGACTGACAAAATTTGCCCACACTCCAAATGAGCTGTCGTCTACTGAAGCAGACTCATGGTTTGTCTCCATTGCCTCAGTTTGGACATCGCCAGACAAAATCTCATTTTGGCATTGCTCTTGATCTAATTCCATCGGCCCCATCAGTTCAATGAAACTTGCATTTGCGATCTCTGATTGCTGCTTTGCTTCCGCTGGTTCACCAGATGAAATTGTCACCGCACATTGCTCTCCGTCTGTTTCCATTACCTCTGGATGGCCAGTGGACAGACGTTCCACACTCAGCGCACTCTTGACTACCTCTATCACCTGAGGCTCCTTTGCTATAGCTTCCTCTGGCTGTCTCACGTCTCGGTGTGCTTGCCTTCCCGCAAACTCAGTTGGTGCGGCCTTTGAATTGACATATATGCTTCTTTCGGTGTTCCGTTTTCCTGTAATGTTACTAGCCACCTCTATAGCTACGTTCAAAGAAACATCTCTCGCCACCTGCGACATATTCTGCGTCCTGTCAATAGAAGCATGGTCGTCCCAGCAACTGATTTGCTCAAACTCTTCCTCGTTCTTTGCCTGCTTTACTGCAGGGGTTGTTGGCTCCACCAAAACCTGTCCCTTAGGTGACGATTTTCCATCAGTCTCACGAGAAGCGATGCCTTGTGAATCTCCAGTTACATTAGTAGAACGCACTTGACTTGAATGTGTGACTCCTGACGATGAATGTTCTTGATCCTTTACTTTACCAGGAGCCCGGATTTCATGGTGTACATAGCGTGATGGAGATGGAATGTCTTTCCCTTTTGTCTTTTCTTCAAGTGCTGGAGTTGGTGCGAAAACATCCGTATGTGCGGATGAGATTAAACGTGATTTTACTTTCGGTTTAGCTTTCTTCTCCGTCCCAGGAACCCTGGTAGCAAAATCATTTTTGGAGAGCGTAGTTGAATGTGGTCCGTTTGTTTTCCATCTAGTTGTTAATTCACTCTTTGCCTGCGCTTGTTGGACAACAGTTGGTAGAGCGGATGATTGTTCTTTTTCAAGGCCGGAAGAACTCGGCAAAGGACTGCATGGCAAGTCTTTCGAGCCTGATGAGGAAAATCGTATGTGGGGACTCTCTATGAACGGGGCAGCTTCTTCTCCTTTTAGGTACGCTATGAATGCGGGCTCCGTGTAGGGTAGCACCTCCATGCTATCTTGGTGAATATCATTGAACTGCTCCAGTTCTCGTTGAACGTATGCATAAACTATCTTCGGCATGAATAACAGCGCATCCACCATAGCGTTAACAATACGACAAAAATGGAAGTAAAAGCCGCTTCTTCTCTTCGACTCTTTTGAAGCTGAAGCGTGTTTGCAACAGCACATGTTACGGTCACCAGCAAGAGTTGTTTGGACATTAATGTTAGCTGGTACTTGTCCAGGAACATCAAAAGTTGAGGTCGGGCTAGGACTGTCTGGTGTACGGACAGTGTCAATGGGGCCTTTCAAAACAAGTTCTTCAACTGGCGGCGGCTGTATTTTAATCTTGCGCTGGTTTCTTTTCTTGCCAGTTGATTTGTTTTTCTTGATTTTGTACGTGCGCTTGTTGGTTTGTTGAGCTGTTTTCTGGACGCGACGATCTTCAGCAGTTTTCGTTGTTTTTTGCCGATAGCCCTTACCAGGTACTTGGTCCTCGTCTTTTATGTACGCTGTAAACGCGGGATCCGTCTGCTGCTGGAGCGTCTTGTTATCTCCGTGAATCTCATTAAACTTCTTCAACTTACTTTGAACGAAATCGTAAACTTTCTGTTTCAAATATACCACCGCATTTTTCAAAACAGTGATCATGAGAAAAGGAATAAAGAGACAAATGATAACAAACACATTGCGAAGGACAGACCTCTCGCTTCTCGTCTTTGAATCCATCTGTCTCGAAATCTCTTTCTCGTTTGTGATGATTTCCATTTCGTTTGTTTCGTCATTTGCCTTGCGCGCGCGTGCAGTAACGCGCGCGTCGAAGCCCGCGCTTATTCGCACTGATGTTTTTTTTTTTTTTTTTTTTTTTTTTTTTTTTCTGTGGCAAGCTGGTCCATGATTAGATGACAAGGAAAGTTCTTATTGGCTCGCTGAGCGGTATGAATGGTCGGAATTGGCGGGCTGCTATTATGGATACTCTCGACTTGCTTTCTAAAAACATTGCAGAAAAGAAAACAGATTTGTTGAGGAGTAAAGTTCGTTTGTCCATTATATTTGGCGGACAATTTGAGTTTTACAACTACTTTCAAAGCGAGTTGAAAAACGTAAACCCCAACTTATACCTCTATTTAGCTCAAGGGGTGGGGGTGAGGGGGGCGGGGCAAAGTACTCGCGCTGATTTTGATCTTTTCTTTCAAAAACCAGCAATAGGTCGCAAAACAGTCAAAAAGTGCCGCCAGGCTGAGGGACGGAAATAAAAGCCCACGCTAAATTCTGGAACCCAACTGTCAGTAAGAGAGGTACAAAAAGACTACGAAACATCTGAAAGAGGGTCACCACAGAAAGTACCATCAAGTCCATAAGGTACAACTGGCCACAGCTTTAACATTTATTCGCACATTTATCCAGTCCCCACTCCCCCCACTATCCACAGACATGACCGTAGTTCGCTTTTATCGCATCGCTCCCTGGGTTCGAGGAAATGCATGAGTACCCTACGTCACGTGACAACTTTCTATCAAATTTTGCTCGATCATGGCGGCTGCAACTTTCCGCTTCGGCATGGTGTTTTACGGGGTCGTTTTGATGATGCTGGTTTTGTGCAACAGTGGTAAGTGTGTATGTGATATTTTTTGTTAGTATTTTGTATTTATGAGCTGCGCTGCGCGGGATAAAACTTCTGATCAATCTGCAAAAAGTATTAAACGAACACCTCGATTCGATTAGCAATTCTGATGTGTCGAGTGGTGTCAGCGCCGGTGAAAAGAACCCCAATCGTGATCACGCAGCCGGATTTCTTCTGTAGATTTTCTACTTTTATTGCTTGATAATTCGTGGTAGCGCTTTCGTCTGTCAGGTGTTGTTGCTGAGCTCTTTTGTTATCGACTGTATTCAGAATTCAAAACATCCAACCTGGTCAATAATTTGCAATTTAAGCACAATGACCGTAAATTATGTGGTCAGATCCACTAATACAGAATTCTTCCTGAAATTTCGGAAGATTTGGATCATTTCGAGGGAGAAACCAGAATTAATGCTTTATAGAGTTCAAAATTTCAAATAATTATTTATCTGTTGTATAATCTAATGACTTACCGAAACACAAATTCGAGCAAGAATATTTCGGTTTATCGTGAACTCATCAAGGAGACAGTTTTTATTGCTAAACATTGACGTCACATTCGATCACGTGCACCAAAACACTCTTGAGCATGGCCTGTTTAGTGAGTAGCAATTGAGGTTGCGAGTGGGTGAAATCTTTAGCTTATGGTCAAATTTCCAACATGATTTTATGTGTCAGTACTCAAATTACCAGTGAAGCATGCTTATATTGCTCTAAGTAATGCTGAAAGCCTCAAAATCCTGAAATCCTGTAGTCCTGTCCCCAGTACTCACTTGTCGTCTGGTCAGCATCAAGAATTGCCAAAGTCTAATATTTTGAAAGTCTAATACCTGTATGAAGATCGATTATCTTCCTGCCCATTCAGACACAGATGATACTGTCACTACTATGTGATGTGACTCCAGCATATGATCTGGGTTTTAAGTCCAATTTTCAACAAAGTGTGGAAGAAACATAATTTTTAGCACATATAAAGAGTTTTCTCTAGTTCTCATGATCACTGGACAAAACCTGGTTCAGTGTTACAGCGGGGTAATATTAAGGGTAACTGATTAATTTCTTTTCATATTTGCAAGCTAATCATAACTATTTAAGTAACAAAATTCTTAAATCTGATTGGTTCTTAGCATCTAAGGTGCCCAATAATTAAGCGTCCAGATTATAACAAGTTGTCCAATAACAAAATCCATGTGCTGTGTGTGCATTGTTTGGTTCCTTCTCAACATCGTGTAGTTCCAGGAAATATCCATACCCCCACCCATGGTTGAAATTTCACATAAACCCCTCCCTCCTCCCCGGAATTTCCATTTTTTGAATCCAAAACTAACCCCCTCCCCCACCCGTCTGCCCCCATACCCTCTGGAAAAAATAGTTTTGGTAAGAAAGTGTGTTAATTAAAAAGTTAAAAGTTAAAGTAAACACTCCAAACACTTAACCGTCTGCATTATGCTTCACTGCTGTTTATTTTCAATCATAACATCTGAAGATACCCACAAAGAAAACATACAGCAATTTATTTAAACATGCTTTAAAAGAAAATAGATAAAATAATCAATTGTCAAATTACTTTCCCACAAGACTAAGACTGATGAGCGTAGTTCGTATGAGTTTGTATAAAAAATAGTTTGCAGAAAACTCTGGAGAAAGCAATGCCTGTTGAAAATTTAACATTCTAGTGAAAAATGAGTGTGGATGAAATTGACACCATACTTTTATTGTAAACACGATCGCTAACACACTCGTGACAAAACCCACGTTTACAGCAAAATTACATGCTAATGGCAGAGATAAACAAGAATAAGAAATTCTCAAGTTTGTGAAATCGTAACATCATTTCTTCCTTTATAAAGACACTAATTTTCACAAAAGAAATTTACTGCCATTCAACAGCTTTGAAGACTGATGCAAAAACAAACTAGGCTAGTCACCAGTGCTTTTAGGTCCACAAGATGACTCCATGCAAGACTGGTAACAAGTAATGGCAGCCACTTCCACGTTCTCCACATTTGTTAGTTTTCAAAGTGCTCTTTGAAGAAAGAAAACTTATTTCAAATATGCAATTGAAATACAAGTATTCAAGCTACTATTCTTTTATGTCAAAGATCTACTTAGCAGGTTAGAAAGGATTTTTGAACAGCTATAGCGATCCTTGAATCCGTGTTGAATCGAAGGGCATCTAGAAACTTAATCGACTGTCCAACCCCCCTCCCCTCGAGAATTTCCTGGGTCTATAACCCCCACCCCCACCCCTCCAGAATTTCCCATTCCCTATGTGGTGGGGGTATGGATATTTTCTGAAACCACACATTTTGAAAAACCTCTTTAGTCACAGAAATACCTTTTACTTAGTGAATTTTTCACCAGAATGTTACATTTTCAACAGGCACTGCTTTCTCCAGAGTTTTCCTCAAACTAGTTTTTATACAAGTTTATGATTAATTGGTAGCCAGACTTACAGTCTAATTGTGTCTGTAATAACAGTCATTTACAGGAACATTGCCAGAAAAAAATTATGACTGATCAGTGTTTGCACCAGAGCGCGCCATTGCGGGAATTCCGCGTTACAGTCAGGGATGGCCCCTAGAAAAACTAAAAAGGGGCCAATTTGGCCCTTTCCTCAAGACTGCAGGCTTAACACAGTCATAATATTTTAAAAGCCATCCCAGAGCTCGAAATCGTGATTGATACGGTCGCCAATGCAACAAGCATTTCATCCTTGGCGACCAAAAATTCTGGTTTAGTCGCCATAGTATGACATAATGGTGACTACATTTCTCTGTGCTGACGACCAGAAACGGTTATTTTGTCACACATTATGTCCTTCTAGAAAAATCATATTGAAAGATCTTTGCTTCTAAAACATTCAACATAAGAAAAGAAGTCAATGACCGTGTTTGAAATCGCCCTATAATGCATTGCAAACCCTTGATCATTGACTACGTCATGTAGGCCTAAGGATTGTTCTCTTGTAATGCACGGATCCTTCATACTAGTATCTGATTCAAAAGAAACTTTATTGAGTAGAAACCCTTCAAAAAGCACTTACTATTAAATTTTATCATAGATCCTAATAAACTGCTTTATTTCCTTGGTACCCTGATGCATTTTTTCTTTCTGTAGCTTTCAATTTAGTGGCCCCTTTCCTAAAAAATTGGCCCCTAAAAAAGATCTTCAGGGGCCACTTTGGCCCTCAAGTAAAATTTTCTGGCTGAAAAACTACTGATGCAATGTCCATGGTTAAATTTTCATTTACTTTCTTTTGTTTTGTGTAATTTTGTTTAAATTTCTCTTATAGTAGCTTTTTTACTTCCCCCATTCAAAAAAGAAACTACAGAAACGAAAAATGACTGAGGCAAGTGCCTCAGTGTGCCTCATACTGGCTACGGTCCTCATCTATTACACAACTAAGTTAGTCCAGAGGGCCAATAAGTTAAAAATCAACGAATCAGACTGCTTCATTGTTGGTCCAATATTCTCTAAGTATTGGACCGGGCACTGTCCCAAATGATTCCACATGATCACTCTTGAAGATTCCTTGTGTTGTTTTATGGCTTACGTCTCTGAAAGAACTTACTGATAGTCCTTTTGTTTTTCTTCCAACCCTCTTCCCTTCTGGTTTGTTGAACATCAGGCGAGAGTTTTCACCTAATCAGCTGCAACCAGTATTGTGCACTTTTTTTCCAGTTCATTATCGTGGCATTTATTTTTTTTTCTCATTTTCAAGTTTATGATAAGTCTCTTACATATTAACCAGGCTTGCTCAGGACCATACAATGATAGTGGGAGCATATTGGCCGTCGGTCTTTTTGGTACAGACCTTGCTACGCTTGGTCCATACTGTCAAGACCTTATGAACACGTTCATCTCTTTCTTCACGTAATTCTCTACAGCCTCTTGCTGATTTAAATCAATGGTTTTAATGTCCAAGCACTTGTTGAAAGGCCATGCTGGTATGTGGTATCACTTTAAGTCTCTTGCAAAATTTCTGTGGGTCCAATTTCACAATTTCTGCTGTGATTGGGCTAGGTGAATAACCCTGTGTTTCAGCAGATGTTTGTGGGGGAGGAAGATTGCATGGTGCGCTCAAAGAGCAACTGTGTAGGAGGCTAGAAAACACAATGCACAGTTGATAACTTTTCCAGAGAAATATTAGTTTACTGTCAGATAACAGGGATAACATAATATGACAACACAGCAACTGTGATCTACACTGTTCATCAGCCGAAATTGGTTTAATCTATAGAACTTCTTTCTTACCATGGTATGATTTCAGAAGCTTCGATTGCTTTTGAAGAAAACTGATCGAAATGCCTTTTTTTCAAAATCTGAATAGTTAACCTATAATTCTTAAAAATTATTGTCCAAAAAACTCTCAGTGGCTTTTCTGTGCATACAGTTTAGTCTTTGAGATTCTAAAAGAATAGAGTGACTGGACCTACAGTGCTGTAACTGTGTAAAATTGTGTTTCTGTAACTTGATAGAAACACAGAACTAGAATGATAATGATGGGGCGGGCAAAGAGAATTTACATTGTGATGATCAAAGTAAACAAGTTGTTCCCTTTTCTTCATTGCAAGATTTTCTAAATGAAATAGAGAACACATCCTCCTTGTTTCTGTCAAGTTTTAGTAGACTTCTACTAGTATACTAATGCAAATGCTGTAATCTGATTGGCTGAGCCATTGAACACCATCAGCCATTAGTGTGCAGTGGCTGGAGGTCATCTACTAAATGGTGATCTTTTTTCTTTTTTCGTTTTTCCAAAGTATTGGAGGAAAATTTTGATCCAAATGCACGAGAATGCTAAACGAAGGACATTTACGGTTTCTTGACTTTAAAAAAAGTTGAAATTATTGAAAAAACTGATGCGCATGAGCACACAACTTCAATTTTAAATGAAAATTCAATCCCAGCAATCTTTTAAGGCACAAAGTTTAATAATACGTCGAGAAATAATTGGAAACTGTTGTTTGAAGTAAATTTTAGTAAGAATTCTACTAAAACAGTAAGATTATTCGCTCTCAATTTCTATGAGGTGATAGTTGATGAGGACGAGAATAATACGTCGAGAAATAATTGGAAACTGTTGTTTGAAGTAAATTCTAGTAAGAATTCTACTAAAACAGTAAGATTATTCGCTCTCGATTTCTATGAGGTGATAGTTGATAAGGACGAAGGCCTCATCAACTATCACCTCATAGAAATCTGGAGCTCATAATCTAATTGTCAAATAGAAACACTTGTGGAAGTTTGGCAGAAGTCAAAAAAGCTGTGGAAACACTTGCCTGTTGGCTCATGTTCTCACAGCATATCTTGTTCTCCCAAACTTCCACTCATGCCTCTATACCTCGAGAGAAACATGGAACCTTATAAACCATGAAATACTTTAAACATTTCTGGATTGGTTGTTGTGTTGTCAGTCCAATCAGAGTCAAGATGAAACCGCAGATCTGGAGTAAATCACTAACTGTGAGAACTGAATATTATTTGTGTAATACTTACTCAGTCTGAAAGCTTTTTCAAATCATCATAAATCATAAATAAACATTTTGTCCTTAATCTTAATTTACACAGCTACACTACAGTACTTAGGGCTTCATTTTTTCCTCTTATAAGTGTTTCTGAAGGCATAAGTGAAGAGTGACTTGAACTTAAGTCTTATTGTCACACTGTTTTGAAGGTCAAGGCCTGCAATGAAAGCCCCACACTTGAATTAGCATTTAATTTGTAGTGAGCTCATTATGTATAATATTCAACCCACCACCAGATACAGGGACAGGTACAAGTACTGCAAATCCTCCTACTAATAGTATTAAACCAGCAACACCAACCACCAAGAGCAAAACCACATCATCGACAACAGTACCACCAACTACTAAACACAAAGTCACAACAGTAACTGCAAAACCAAAGAGTACAGTGCTGCCGACTTCTAGTAATCATAGCACAGCAGTACCAACTTCAAATGGAACTAAAAGCACACCAACATCAAATGGAACTAAAAGCACACCAACATCAAATGGAACAAGCACAGCAATGCCAACTGCACATGGAAATCATAGCACAACAGTGAGCTCTACTAATACGATGAGTCCTTCACCAACACCAGAAGGTAAGTAGCAAAGACATGTTTTAAATGTTTGATACTTAGTTGATTTTATAGTATTACACTGCAAAACCTTCCTGCGGGTAATCCTGGGTGTACATGTAATTAGTGCACATGTATTGTTCAAACTGAGTATTACATTGATCTGCAACATGTACATTTAATGTGTGCACATGGCACAGTTTTCACCCAAGTGTCAAGAGCAATTTTGTCTTTGCTTTACGTTTGCATTACCATGCTTAGCATCTGGCTTAAAAAAAGCGGTGCACACCACTGACTTTTTGTCATTTAGTAATTTAATCGCAACCAATTTTGACTTGCACATGTTTTCCTGTCCTTCACATCACCTACATGCATAATATATATATATATATATATATATATATATATATATATATATATATATATATATATATATATATATATATATATATATATATATATATATATATATATATATATATATATATATATATATATATATATCACTCAGGTTAGCCTGAGTAGTGTTCCAGTTAGCCTGAATATGATTATCACTGAGGGATAGCCTGTTTGTAGTTACAGCTGTAGCTCTCAGTAATGGAAATGGGAAATCAATACCATATTGATACCATATCTGCAGAGTGCAGTCATCTGGTTTCACTTGCCAACTATCATGATTAGAGCAGCATTAATGATTATTTTTAGACAAGTTCATATGTTCTAGTTTTTTTATCTATTAATTACTGTTTTTATTTTCTTACTGTTTATTATTCCTTATGATACATGTGTGGTTTAGAAGACCTGCTAGTACATTTAAGACTGAGAGCTGTTCTAGTTCATATGAAAATGAGTACTTTAAGTACACTCTCACATGTGCATGCATAACTTACACTGTAACTTCACATAATTATGGGTTATTGAGCAAGCTTGTTCAGTCAAGATGGCTTGATACTGGCCAAGTTCTTTTTTTCCATGTTTATGGACCAAGACGAAGTTGAGGTCCATAAACATGCAAAAGAAAAAAAACAAAAGAACAAGGCCAATATCAGGCCAACATGACCGAGCAAACGTGGTCAATAAGGGATTTATTATATGGCTTTTGGGGAAATTTTCCTGGCAGGACACAGTGGGAAGTCCCAAGTGGGCAAGACAGCTCCATCTTGCCTGCTCAGGTAGCCAATCACAGTGCAGGATTTCATTCATATTACCCCACTCACGGAGCCAGCCATATAATAATGTGCCTTAAAGGAAACCTCTAGTGATAATGGACCACCTTGTTGATGCATTATTGACAATATGTAATATCTAGTCAAAGCTGAAATTTGTTGAAGTTCTTTTTTAAAAGCAATAGTTTGAGAAACATGACCTTGTTTGTGTTTCAGGGCATGGTACTGACCGTGGCAAGTGGGTGGCCACAGGTTTTGCTGTCGCCTTTTGCATTACAACCATTGTAATGACAGTGCTATATTGCCGGCAGCGCAAGATTTACCGCGAGCTGGAGGGTGACAGTTCACTGTCCCGGCTGATTTAGAGGAACTCGGGGGCTGGAAGTGAAGTTAATAATGTTTTGTAACAGTAGTCTAGTTACTTTACAAAAACCTGTTATTGTCACTTTTGATTACAAACAAAATGAATGGTTTGCAAATTGTTTTAAGCCATTTGGCCACCAACATGCCAGCTCTTGAGTGTGGGCTATGTATATGTATGCATAAAGTGTAACCATTCAAAAGGTATAAAGTGGCACTTTCAGATAATTCTTTCTTTTCACCCTCTTTTATCCTCTTCTCTTTTCTTTTTCTTTTTCTTTCTGTTTTTTTTTTTTTTTTCTTGTCTCTGTAGTTTTTTTCTTTCTTTTCCCTTTCTCATTGTAATTAATGAATGTTGATAAGCAAGCTGGACACAGATTTCAAAGTATGCTGTTATTGGTATTCCCAGCCAACACGAGGCCTGTCCAAGGCTAGCCTCTTGCCCTGACTTTAGTTGCTCTCTGTTGAGGACAGCTACCAAAACTAAGATCAAGCAGAGGTTAGAATAGAGAGCAGTTAAGATGCTTGATAGAAATTGCTAATGGACAAGGTCGAAAATGTGCCCTCATGTTCTTGATCTTGGCCAATTGAGTCCCCTATGAAGTATTTCATGTTTGAGTGGTTTAACTCTATTTTCTTTGTCTTAAAACAACTTTTCCTAACTTTCATGTGTAGAGGTAAGTCTGAGCACCTTTTTTTTTGTTTTGTTTTCTCACATTTTACATATCTTAGGTTCATAATCAGGCTCTCAAGGCATCATGGGGTAGACTTTTTAAGTCACCAACAAGTACATAACAGTAAATAAATGCATCATGTTTAAGAAGCACCATAGTGTCTAGATTGCTATCATTGTTTAGTCTATTCCATAACCAGCAAGAGCATTTCTTTTCAGGGCAGTTAATGAAAAGGGACTGTAATAAATACTTAAAGGAGCTCAGTCACGGTTTACGCATATTGAAAAGTTTAGCCTCAATTTTTCAAACTCGTCGTTTGTAATCCGTGTTAATCTTCTCCATTCTTAGCCATCCTTGTTCCTTTATGGTTTATCATTATCTCTTTGGTGTTTTTCTATCTTATTAAACAGTTATTTTCAGGTTTCCTACCATTTAAAGGCAATTTTGTATGTGGCCAAAATAACTCAAAATATCGTGACTGAGCTCCTTTAACAAGAAGCCTTTTCACGTATTCTGGCTGCCATTGAAGGAGTAAACATTGGGCGAAATGCAGTGTTCTCATGGGAAAAAAGCATCCAAGAGTGGACAATTTCTGTACCAAATAGTATGTGAAATATTTAAATGTTGGTATTGTGTTTTACATCTCCTCACATCTATGAAGTCCACTAGACAGTAAGTAGAACCTCTCGGAAATTTGAAAAGAGCAATTCAGAAAGGCGGCCAGTTCACTGATGTGAAAAGACTTGTGAACGAAGGATACTTCTCCATTTCAAAGCAAGTTTGTATGCAAAAATGAAAAACAACAACAACAACAATACAGCAAACATGTTTATTGACAAGTTATTTAGCTTCGTTACATTACCATTAAAACTTAAAAGTAGTGTGCTAGTATAGCTTTTGACTGTAATCAAATGTTCGCGATGTCAGCGGACTAATCAAGCAAAAAGCTTATTGCTTTAGAGCGGTTTTCATTTGAGTGTCGAAAAGTAATTGGTTTCGCATCAACTACGCTACACCATTGGCTTAAAAAACTCGCGCCACTTTTTCATCCAATCAGAAGTAAAACCATAACCAATCGTGACTCGACCGCACGCGTTTTCCGGCGCTTTGCGTCTGCTACATGTAATCTCTTCGAGCTTTGATTGGTTTGTTGGATTGTCTGTGTCCTTTGTGATTGGCTAGAGTGATTACTTTGGTTTTGGTTTTACGACACTCAAATGAAAATTGCTCTAAGTAAAGGGACGGTCATTTAGTTGCTTTGCTAATGAGGACTTTAGAAAATTGCATAACATAACACGTGGAGAATTGCTAATCTTTGTACTTAGTTTGGAGTTATAGAATTTTTACAAAATATGTTACTTAGTTTAGTTCTATATAAACAATAAGTCTGTAAGTAGTTCCTCAAAGAGAATAGTTCGAGAAGGTTTAAAACCCTCAAGGCTACTCATTAATAAAGTGTTTTCTTGGAAAGGCTCACCACATTAATACTACAAGTTTCGCGTTGTTGCTTGCGCGACTCATCCAATTGAATTGCTGATATTTTTGAAAGGAAAAATACAACTTACTGCCTAACGAACACGGAACAAAAACTATAATTAAGACACTGCGTTCGGTATGCTTTTTTTCAGACATGCTTCGATCACGGAATAAGTAGAACCAAACTGCATAAAACGGCATAAAGCGGGCAAAAATAGCAATTGCTGATGTATTCAGCTAATCTGCAAGCTGTGAATTGTATCTGGCCTTTGTAGACTCTTGGTTATAAAGCAAACAAACGAAAGATGTACTCGAGGACAAGTTAAACCAAATACGGACTGCCATAAGCACCCTCTCCATGTAGACTTTTAACTTCCAGTTTGTTCCATGGTCTGTTCCTGACCAGGTAGCCTCCCTCTCTGTTGACCAGAATTTCATCTCCACGACTAACAGAACATAGAGACGTAGGTTAACCTATCTTTCACATGGAAAAAGCAGCACCTTTCCAGAGTGGGAAGTACAGATGCGAGGTAACCATTAGCGAAAAGCGTCATTTTTGCGGGAATATGCAGTTGTAACTTCACTTCCTTGCCTTTTTACCCGGAGCAATTATCAATCCCATTTCTCCGCCTTACACTGTTCACAGCCCTCTCTTTCCTCGTATTTTCTCGTATTTTTTAATTTTTTTTCATTTAATTTTTCTTCATTGAACCCGTTCGCGTTATTTAACACGCGGGTAGAATTACGAGAGAACTGGACGCCAGCGCAAAACGGAAGACTTGACATGTTTACAGCCTCTCTATTTACGCACGTCGCACGCGAAAGAAAAAGTGAGCGAATCGAGCGCGAAGCTCGCGCGGGGTGGGGAATGGAGTTTGCGAGCAAGGCGAGCAAGACGTCCGTTTTGCGCTTCTGTCCAGCTCTCTCGCGGTTCTATCTGCGTGATCCACGATCGAAAAAAAATACGAGAAAATAGAAGGCTGGGAACAGTCTAACTTGACAGGGTAAGGGGGGTGGGATCTGATATCGATTGAATACTGTATCTTTGTTACCTGATAAAAATCCCAAAAATACCCAGCTCGGAAATGATGTCAACCGGCGTCATGGACTCTTGGCGAACAATATGGGTTTTGTTGATGGAAGCAGGCCCGATGCGCTCCATCAGTATGTACTGTGCACGGTTTTCAGGGATGTTTAGTAACGTTCGACGGATATCTTCGCCGTAGATTAGATTGCCTGGAACACAAAAAAAGCTGATAAAAGACATATGAGGGATGGGTGATTTTTTAAAAGATATATCCCGCAAGCATCCTTGTACCAACGAAAGAAATTTCGCGCATGTTCAGTGAGCCAAAATAAGCATGTTACATGATCAAAATTGTAGTGAGGTTTTCGTGCCAGCGTCCCGGCTTTTCCTCGATGATACGGCAGGAGTCGACGCATGGCAATTGTGGGAAGCTGTTTGCTTACGCCGATGTAAATGGTCATCTTTCACAAGTTACAAGAGAATTCTTAATCAGATTCATATCCTCCTCGCATTTAACATTTACCAGTTGATTTTCACTAGTTACCCTAACTAGCACCGAAATGTTAATTAAATACACCGACACTTCGTGAAACAACGTTGAATTGTTTTCAAAACTGCTTCTAATGACATCAATATTGGGTGGAAAGATTGAATACTTGGAACTTACCTCCCCCTTCTCTTTGAGGCTTCATCACAAATTTTTCTACCGTCTTTAGACAAAGCTCAACATTGAGGTCTCCCTCTGGACCCTGAAAAATTTCAATTTCATTTTTCACTGAGGTGTAGTTCAATACCTGGGAAACAGTCTTACAGTGGCTGTTGATTATAAAGGCTTTTAGTGACACAAGCCTACGTACGGAGAGAAACCCATTGTGACACAGATTACAGAGACAGATTTAGAGACAGAAGGAGCTCAGTCACGGTATTTTCAGTTATTTTGGCCACGTACAAAACTACTTTTAAATTGAAGGAAACCTGAAAATAGTAGTTACTTAGATAAAAAAACACCAAAGAGAATAACAAAAGATAAAGGAACGAGGATGGTTAAGGATAGAGAAGATTAAGAGGGATTACAAACGACAAGCTTGAAAAATGTAGGCTAAACTTTCACGTTCCACGTTCAGTGACAGAGACTGCAGTGACGCGCAAGTACAGTGACTGACTACAGGGACACAGTCTGACAGAGAAAGAAAGGAAGATTAAAGATGGAACAGTTGGAAGTTACTTATGATTATAAAGTAATTGTAATTCCAAAGACAAATATGCCAAAATCTCTCGCGAAAGACTGCCTCATCAAATGATTAATAATCGTTAATAATCACTAAATGATTTAACTTTTCTTTAGTACAAACAGCAAATGCCGTTTAATACCGGGTCCAGAGAATACAATCCAGTGAAAGTCCTCCGCACCCTGGCCACTGACTCTTTGTCTGGCAGAAACCTGGAAAATTAGAAATTATGTCTTAAATGCCTTCCAAAATAGAAACGTTTCAAGAGAAAATCTACATAACAATATCATATTAATACACAGCAATCACTGCAGGAGACATTCATTATCCTCTCTGTTTGTTGTAATACCTTTCTAAGACTCCAGGCTCAGCGAAAACTTGCTGCATCCTCTTTGTTCCCATCAAATGATACGCCACTGTCGGACATTTAATACAAAGCGATAACTCCACCGTCAGACGAGCTGCCCACTCCTACATCGGAAACAGGTTCAATATAATTAATCAAATGATCTACTGGGTCGAGGTCCGAAGAATTTTACAGTAGGTGGAGAAACGGCTATTCAAAAGCCGATTATAGCTGATACAATACATTACAAAACTTATTGACACTCCCTAAAGAGGACTTTTCAGTGACAATTGATCAGAGATTAAGGCTATCATAATTTCTCTCTGCAAGGTGTAAAAGTGCTTTTTACTACTAATGATTTCTGGAATTTGAAATGAGACAAGCTCAAAGCTTAAAGAAAGAAATTATCAACAGAAATCCTCATTAAAAGGTCACAGAAACTTTAATAAAAATTCACGGTCATGCTAAATTAGTTGAATCGTGCTTTGAAAATGGGTGAATAAAACATCTTGATATTGCTATAGGCTGAACATTCTTGCACCATCGAGCGCACAACACCTGATGATGTAAACCTGTACACGTGTGCAATTTCTCTCTACCGGCTTCTAATGTAAATTTGGAGAATGTGCTTGAAGAATTAGACACAGCTTTATGTCATGCTCTGTAGCCTTTAACAAATAATCGACTTACCTTATCAGTGGGGTAGTCTTTGGGCGTGTAACCAGCTCTGAAATAAGCCACAGCGACTTCAAGTCCATTCCTGTTCGAATTATTCAAGTTGCATTACTACACCTCAGAAGAACAACTAAGACGGTCAACGGTGAATTACATAAATCTTGCAGAGCATAGAGCGGTAGTCTCAAACTGTAGTGTAGTAAAACCAAAACCAAGCTAAATACATCCCAAAAAGACTACTCAGCTAATCTCGGACTCTAGTAAAAGCAAAAACCAAAGTAATTGACTGATAACTTTCGACACTCAGTTGAAAGCATAACAAAAAACACCCGTGTTAATTCCAATTAACTATAACGGCTAAACGAAACCAAAGGGGCAGACCCTAGAGTGAGTTGTTATGCAGGTGTCGGTATCAGTAAAGGGGTATAGATTATAACAGTGAATTTCGGTTTCTCAGACATAAGGGTAACTCTCTGAGGCACAGAGATGTATCTATTATACAAAGGATTCCGTAACGAGAGGCTAGAGGCTTTTGACTGTAACAGATATATAACGGAAAATACTGATATTACTCACACAAAGAGAGATTTTTCATCGTCCATTTCATTGTTGTTATAAATGTCAGTAAGTGTCCTCCTGATTACCGTTACAGCGGAGTTCCTGCGATTTAAAGCGCGTCAGCTGTTTATCATTTTATTAGTCATAGTAGCACTGAATTCAGCATTAACTTTAGCACAAGTAGTAAAAGTCATTCTTAGAAGATTTCTGTTCTCACAATACTTAAGGTTTCAAAACTAATTTTAATCAATTTCCTTCCAACGCACGTGATGAACAAATCAATTCAAAATTCCATGATGATATACTTCCTTTCCTCCGAATGAAAGGACCTTGTCCTAAAGGTAAAATACTAGAATTCCCGCACGGGTGGTTAGTAATGAAATTTATCCCAGAATGTGGGACAAATTTAAAATCCAGATTATTATTTGATGTTACGGGAAACAAGGTTTGCAATTGTATTTTTACCCATGGTAATTGATACTATCGCCTTTGAATCTTTCAGTTCAGTATCGGCGATCGCAAGACCAAAAATTACTCTCGCGTCTAGCATTATAAAGATGTGTTGTAACCTTGAAAGAAAAATTGCTGTGTGCGATGATACCGCAAAGTTTGAAAAATAAAGACGGATCCTTGTTACAAGTTGGTATTTGCAGCTTTCTTCAGACGCGTTTTTCTGGGGTCGCTACTTTTGAGCAACTAAACTTGAACCTGCATTACATATGGACTGATCCTTCTTAATACAAGAATAATGTTATCATTGCATATATAGAGAAAAAACGGGATACCTCTTGTTGAACAGATCTAGAATTCGTATTAAATGAAACGGAGTAACCCTTAATTTGCGTCATACTTTCGGAATTTGCTAACAACCATAACTTTTTATCGTCTACTTTCTGGAGGTCGTTATTTTTCGTACCACGGTTAGATAAGCTTATATCAGTATTACTTGTTTTTGATGTGATACTCCAGTATCCTTTGGACATAAACATTGACCTCATCAGTGCGAACGATGAACATTATGACAGCACTAAAAAGAATTAAACAAAAAGAAGATCTGAGTTCAACGAGCGAGCAAAACAAAATTACACAAACCGGCCAAAACCAAGAGGATAACCTGCTTATTACCTTGGGGTTCCATATAGTTCCCAGGCCCTAATGAGACCATCGGCCACTTCATCTAACGCAGAATTTGGAGGTGGTAACTGCAAGAAAGCAGAGAGACAAGGTATATCGTAAAATACAGATTAGGGATGGACCATTATTTATTTCAGGAGGGGGAGCTTTTTGAGGTTGTGCACGCGGACTTTTTTCGTTGAGCAACAGCTTGAGCAAGAATTTTTTTCAACATCAAAAACAGGACCTGGATAGTAAAAAGCGTTGCTAGATTGCTTTCCTCGTGGCTTCCAACTTCAACTTCGTAAGGGGTTTTGGGTTGGCTTACTTGCAGATCGGCAGCTTATACCCAGGGGAATCGTAAACGGCAAAAAAGGGCGTTTGAAAATGAGCCGGCAAAAGCAGATACCGCAATACTGATAAGGGATACAAGTAAGTCTATCAGGAAAGTCGAAAGTCTACTCAGTATACGTTTAGATCTACAATCTACCTGCAAACGTATTCTTTACCTATACGATATTTCTATTTGAAATGCAGTGTTTTGGAACTGACCTGGGGAGTTGGTTAGGAAGTAAATATGTAAAAGTCGGACGGGGAAGGGTTCTATCCGAAGGGTCCTTTGATTGGGTTTCTTTTTTCTTCAACGGAAAGATGCACGTGTACCAGAGGGACTTGAGAGCAAGGACAGGGGGGAGGCTGATAACTGGCATTTTACGATGCGGATTGACAAGTATTTTGTTTTTTGAATCTGCTCGCCGTATGAGAAAAATGAACAAGATAGGCGCTCTTAGAGTCGGGCATACACAATCGATATTTAAGCGATACGCGGGGCATCAGACTTTTCTTTGATCAAATGTAATCAGGAGCTATGAGAGAGTCCAGATGATGGGATTTGCAATAAGTGGTCAGTATTCTCTTAGCTATGATTATGTCCTCAATAACTACAATTTAAATGCCGGAGTTAAAAGAATGATTTCCGAAGCCACATCTAGTACCTCTAAAGAACCAAACAACAAGCTTTTACGAATTATGCATGTGACTGGTTAACGCGATAATCCAATAACATTCCGTGGGCATAAATTTTAAAAGCGGGAATATCTCACCTCGTGTTGTGATCCAGTTAAATTCAGCAGATGTCTAGCAAGTTCAAAATTACATATAAATAAACACAACATTTATTGGACAAGAGATTACTGGTATGTACACTAATAAGTCAACATTTATATCATCTCGACCTTTAGCCACGGTTTCCAGGCGTTTTCTCAGCCAGCTTCCCTTGTCCGGGGAGGACCCAGTCGGAAATTCGAGCCCACTCGATTGATTACAGTAAAACTGTCTTTGTAGAAAGTGGGAAAATAACCTGAAAAAACCGCTTTAAGTTTCTCTTCGGGAACTAGCTCAGTTTTAAACATCCAAGAGAGAAAACGTTATTCCCCGTTGGGTTACTTCAGAAAGAGACACTCTAAATAATGTTCAATTTGTGTTCGGAAGCAAATCTTCTACTCTAACAAATGTTTACCTGTGCATGTTCGTAGTCCGACATGAAGAAGTGATTGCGCTTATAGATATGGTGTTCAGTTCAACTTGCTTAAGGCAAAGATCAGCGACTTTCTCTTCAAAGGCGTTGTGTGATTTGTCAATCAAGTAGTCCGATCGAAAGATTCCCAATGAAATAGACTGAAACAGAGAATAATAAGTTCAACTCTGGTTCAAACTTAGTTCAGTTCAGGTGAGGAGTGATTCCATATCATCTACATGTAAAGATCTACAGTTGAAAGGAAAGGGATAGCCATCCTCTCTTGTAAAAAGCCAGCCATTGGAGGTTTTTGTGATATTACGCAATTCTAGATTTAGAGAACGGGGACTGTTAAATCACATCCAAAGGTGGGGGATACTCGTCGGAAACTTGTGAATGTCAATCAACCCTCTAACAGAGATCAGACTAACCCGAGCACGGCTTAAGCTTTATTTTAAAAAACAAAAGAGCCATAGTGACTCAAATGACAACAAAAATGCCAGTCAACACTTCCTTTCATCTACGAAGAAATTTTACGCCAATTAAATCGATCTAAACCACAGAAACATCGTATAATGCGTATAACCTCAAGATACCTTGATGTACAGTGGCCAAACATTGACCTGAACGCCCTAACTGATTTCAAAATCCTCCATCTACACCTCCAAGGGAGATCACAACAAGCTGCCCCCTTGACACGGCAATCCCCGGGAGAACAAAGACTCCTTGCCACGTAGGACTGCCCGCGAAAAAAAAGGCATAACTTTTTAATGAAAAGAATATCATAATTCGCAGAAACAGTTTTGTCGGCGATCGTTCTGACAACATTCTCTCCGAATTTCAGCCAATTTGGTCCGGGGGTTGCCGACCTGGAAATCGAAATGCACGTACAACTCGCCTATTTTTTTTTACTTTCGAGAAACAGAGAAACAATAAAATTTGGCGGCATCCAAGTGTTATGAGATTACCACACCAAGGGAGACACCACAGCGGAATCAACTTTCTGTATAACAATAGGACTGTGACAGTTAACATGGAACAGGTACAGATTTCCGCGACGGCGCGCGTTAAACTATTCACCAGTGAATAAACCGCTTTTTCATGTGTGAAGTCAGAGTTCCAAAGTAAGTAAACGTGAAATTATCTTTTGATTTACTTTATTAGCGTTCGAAATTTTACGTATCGGTTAACTAATCTTCAAAATTATGACCATGTCAGTTAACATGCGGAAGGCCCGTAGAAGGTCCCCGAGAAAATGCAAGTGCACAAAGGGAAAAGGGAGCGGACGTCGTAAACGCGACTTCATCGACTAATGTTGATGCAAAGGCAAAGATGCTGGAAGAAATGACGATAGCTGGGTAAGAAAAAAAAAATGTTACACTGCTGATTCTAATTTTGTACAATCGATCTGTCCTTCAACTTCGTCCACTTCTCTTCGTCAATCTCCTCTACTTCGACAGTTTCTTGCAACAGTATTTTTGCGCGGCCGTGCGCTCATTTCGGCTTGTTCGCTGGCTTCGTGATCGCGATCGTTGTCGAGCAATTTTTCTTGATTGTAAAACGACCCTTTGCCGCTTTCCGCTAATTTACCGCCCCTTTCTTTGCCGAAAGTGTTTTTCGCCTTGTTTGGCCTTCTTTTAGCCGATGAAAACGGGCAAGATCGCTTTTTCTTCTTCGAGGGCATCCGGCACTGATTATGGCGCGCGAATCGCGTGTCAACTCAGCATGATCTTGATGTCATGTGACTTCTTGCCTCGATAATTAATTCATTTTACAGCATTTGTCAACTCTCAATTAAGTAATTAATATGCGAAAAAACTTTCTCGCGCAATAACTAGCGGCAGATATAATATTTTTCCTTGGATTTTTTTATCTTGAAGATTGCCTTAAAATTTATCCAACCGCTTAAAAAAGTAAAATTATGCAAAATGGCAAATTTTCCCCTGAGAGGAGGAAATCTAAATAAACAGAATATGCATATATCACTACATCTGAGTATCAAACAGCTAATCCCGTTTTAAGGAAGCATGGATGACCAAATTATCAACGAAAGGATACAAATTCAAAGTAAAGCCAAGAAATGCATTTACAAGCCTGAAAAGGACACTATAGAAGTTCAAAAACTTGCAGTGCTAAAGTTTAGTAATTATTCACGTTTAATTAAGCATAGTTAACAATAAAGATTAGCGAAAAAACTGAGCAACGACGTTTCGGTGTCATCCTGGCACCATTTTCAAGTTAAAAAATATTTGTGCGAAAAGTAAACTAATTTATACCAATGGTAGAGGTGTGAAATTGAATAAATTAAGATTAAGATAGCTGTTCAATGTTCATGTTCATTCCAATGAGGTGTCAAACACTGGTAATGAGTTCAGTGTCTGTTCAAAGCCTAAACAAATACTTTTGCGCGAATGGAGTCTGACTGTGTGTTAAGGCTCGGTTTCTTCTTGCGAATCCACAACATTTCGTGGATCAAGCAATCGAACTTTCCCTGACATTTCTTTAGGATCTTAAAGTTGTTAGTCAGGTCACCAACTGTATCAACTCGGTGTTCATTTTGAAGGTGTTTTCCGATGGCGGTAAATCGGTGTTCCTCAATGCGCTTGTAAAGATGACGGCTAGTGTAACCGACGTATTCTTTGAACAGACACTGAACTCATTACCAGTGTTTGACACCTCATTGGAATGAACATGAACATTGAACAGCTATCTTAATCTTAATTTATTCAATTTCGCACCTCTACCATTGGTATAAATTAGTTTACTTTCGCACAAATATTTTTTAACTTGAAAATGGTGCCAGGATGACACCGAAACGTCGTTGCTCAGTTTTTTCGCTAATCTTTATTGTTAACTGTATTTCCAAATTTAATCTTATAATTAAGCATAGATTTGAATATTATTTTTGCCGACGACTCTGAAGTCATCTTATCGGCGGTGGCTTTACCAGTCTCTAACCTCCAAGCATTTCACCAAACCGAATAAATTGAACTAACAAAACGCGGAAATTCCATACTTTGTAAACACAATTTGCAGATCACCACAAACAGGCAAATATTGTTGGCTTCGGCTTAAAATGGTTCATCGACCTTTGTTTGTTTCCAACAACAGCGGAAGAAATTTTAGCAGTCTATGAAGCGAGCGAAAAAGAGATTCAAAATTCGCCTTGCAGTGTTTACAAATAAGCTTACAGTTTGATTATTTTTAAACGTGAGGTTGCAGTCCGCGAGAGATAGCGAAAACTACTTGTTTTCTAAGGAATGGATGCTCCGCTGGCGCGCCTTCGGCGCGCAGGAGCTTCGCTATAAAAATCGTTGGGTCCCAGTACTCGTTTCCGTGAAAAAACGATGATTTGTCTCTCGCAACCCAAGCCGTTTAGCAAAAGCCACTATTTTGTATATGCATGCGCTCGTGAGCGCGCGCTAATGACGCGAAAATCGTGCGCAGTAGGGGTGCACAATGCAATTCTGAGGAATAACTTAAGGTGGCTCCCTATAGTTTTACGATCGCGTGAGCGCTGAGGAAGTAATCTGCGCGCGCTCAAAGGAAAACGTCAGTGTTTTTCGATATTTTATTACGTCAACATAAGCACAAAAAGCAAAACTGACATTGAATTTTCTTGGGTTACCTTCGGTGAAATTCCGTAAAATTTGGCAAAGTGGTAGTAAACATTTTACTTTAGTCGGAGCTCGTTTTTCAGGGAAATCTATAAAACCAGATTTTTTGCAGCGGTAAATGACATAAATTTGAAAATATCAAAAAACTGCCTTTACAAACCCTACTTTTTTGGGGTTTAAAATTCGCATCCCGCCGTATTCAATGTACCGTAAAATTTGACCGAAGGAAATTCAAGAAAATCACATATAAAGCCCTAAAAACTGTAAACAACGCATTTGTTTGGGCATTTATTATTCAACATTAAAAGCCAAGATCTTAAGAGAGATGATAGTAAATCAACATATCATCATTGCTTATTACATTTAATGAGTTTTAAAGGACTGGGTGTAAAAACGAATGCAAAAACATCATTCAAAACATAACACTAGCGCGCGCAACGTGATAAATGATTACCCTATGGAGCCGCCTTAATAGCGGAGCTTCGGCGGCCCGAAAAGCCGCCAAGCGGAGCCCCATACTCATATTGGAAAGAAAAGGAAACCCATGAGTTGATTTTCTCATGGTTATCATGGCTAGCGGTATTGCTCGTGGACGCGTACGTACGACGGGGGCGCCGACGACGACGACGGAGTCGCGAAACATGGCGGCCGTACTCCAACTGATAGGTTGACAGAGACATGCAGCCTTGGTTTATCGTTTACTTCTTTGATATTGGACATCCATGTTATGATCAATTGACACCTGTCAAAACAAGGTATCTGCTGACCAGTATCACATGACCATATCGCGGGCTCAAGTTTAAAGCTTATCGAGATCGCGTGTTTTTTCAAGTTGACCGCTGACCAAGTGCTGGTTTTCGATTGGATCGCGAGCTCATCTCAGGTTAACTTGTTGAAAACAGGGCAGGATTGTTTGGAAGCCGGTTAATGCTAACCCAGGATTAAAAGTTTACCGAATTATAACTTTTTCTTCTATACAAATGTTTTTTGCTGCTTTGTTTTGTGTATATGATGATTATTAAAACTTAAAACAGAGGGCCAAACAATATACAGAAAACCTCAAAATTCTACCTTTTCTTGGGTTAGCTTAATCGGGCTTTGAACAACCCGGCCCAGGAGCTACGCTTTTAGGCTGGCCTAAATCTTTGTATTAGATCACAGAAGACGTCAAAATGTGGTGACACATCAGTGTCGTGTGCCACCACGGCTCGTGTGCTACTTTCTTGTTCTTACCACATTCTGACGTCATCGGTGATCTACTGAACAGACGCACGGCAACATGGAATCTATGTGTTAATATGAAAGGATGCCATGCATTTCAGTGAGAAATGCCTGATGAAACATTTCGGCTGTTAATCATGAGTGGCACCAAAATTACCCCTTGAATACCAAGAAGGTCAATTCGCATGAACGTCGTCAGTTTTTTCCCGCAGTTCTGGTGATACATGAATTAATTCGAATTTTTCAAACATGTTTAAACGTTTAGAAAATGTGTTCGGATAATGGGAACTTATTTCAAAGCCTGGACAAACGCATGGTAGTTGAATACCTGAAGTAGGAGATTGTGCATTGACCTGAGAGGTTCCTTGTTCTCGCGCTTTCTCGTAGATGTCAAATAATTTTGATGTGAATGAATCAGCTGCTACTGTGCTAAGGGATGAAAGAAAAAAACAGTGCAAAGCGCTTGATATCATTTAATCTTAACAGGAAAAACGCTTAAACTACAAACGTCCCATCAGCAGTAGAATAACGTATACCTCTCGCATTACGACACGCTATATCAGAGTGGCGAATGGAAAGACAATGCATAGGCTGGGAAGGAAAATGGAGGATATTCTACATATCCAAGCCCTCTTGAAAAAAAGCCCTCTTAAAAGAGTCGTTACTGCAAGGCCGCGAACAGATTTTCAGCATTTTGTACAAGCCAAGAAAGAAGATTACTTTTAAAATTATAATAAGTTTATATTGTATTAAAAGTGATGGAAGCAATAAAGTTCAAAATAGAAATGAATGTATGAAATATCATATATCCGAACTCCGGGAAAAAATATGAAGACACGATTGATCATTGCAGTACTGCGATGATCAATCATGTCTTCATATCTTTGTCCGCTGTTCAAATATATGATCTCAGTTCAAATATTCACTTGTATTCTTCACCATCTACGGGTATATTACGAACACAACGTGACCAGCTCCCAGTTGGCTTCATAGCTCAGTTGGTAGAGCACTGCACGGGTATTGCAAAGGTCATGGGTTCGAATCCCGTTCACTAGAAAGCTGATTTTTTTTTTCAGACTTTAATTTCACTGCTACTTAAGTTGTGATGATCAATCATGTCTTCTTAATAAATTTCAAAGCTCAAAGTTACATACCTTTTTAGCGCATTCTTTGTGAATTCGTAGTCCCGGCTGGCGTTGTGTACAAGCAGATTAAAATCCGTTTGAACTTCTTTTGCAGCTGTGAAAAACTTCTTTGGAAAAGGAGTAGGGAACAAAGTGAATGGTCTGTGTTCTAAGTTTCCGTTTTGGTTTTTGTAAATCATTCCGTGGGTAAGGAAATAGTCTCGCCCTTCTTGTGCTAGAAAATCCACGTCATCCACAGATTGATTACAAACATTGGAAATGGACATCTTTACTGAAAGGTAACAAAACAACAATGACAGATTAACACCAAGGACAGACAGCTAGTCACCTAAATAGGCCATTTCTGAGTTGCGTTTTGCCTTTGTGCCAAAACGAGTCTCCGTGCGAACCATTCATGTGAAAATGTGTTCCGCCTACATGTTCATTTTCATGGAAACCAAACTCATTTTCATATGAAAAGTTTTGCACGGAGACTCGTTTTGAAACAGAAGCAAAGGGGAACTCGAAAATGGTCTATTATGTAACCTGCGAGCAGGCTCACGTTTGGGTTGCTAAAATGGGAACGGGGCATCTCTTGGAGAAAATGACGCTAAAAAAACCACAACAGCTATCACAGTAAGATAAGCAACAGCTTAATGAACCTTAGTGACTTCACGACGAAAACCATTTGTCGTAGCAATTTGTATTCTACGAGTCAAACTGGCACGTGCACTAGTGGCTAGGACGCTGGAAACGGAGTGTGTTCAGATCCTCATCAGTTTTGAGTCAAGCCGTGTACCTGTGGATGGTTAGAAATCGTGGTTAATTTCCCTGTCGACTTCACACTGACAAACTACAGCGGTTTTGAGATCGGCTAAGTGAAGCAAAATAAGAAGAGCTAGGTAAAGCAAAATAATTTTAAACCCTCTGCCAAATTAAATTGTGGGACTTTTCACCGAAGAAAGGGAAGAAAATCAAGAAGAAAGCTTTTACTTTTTACCCAATATTACGCAATCAACATAGGATTAGCCAAGATCCCCATTTGAGCATGCATGTTTCAAACCACTTGGTTTGTATACGATTTTACAGGAAATTTCATCCAATTCTACAAATGAATCACCTCTGAAAGTAAATAACAATATTTGAATTTAAAAAGACTGAATGTTTTCTTTGAAATACTTCACACTGACTTGAAAATTTGGTCGTACAGTCAACTTGTTCACAGCCCGCGCGCGCATTCGTAAAACTGATTGTGGAGCCACTTTCAGGCAGCTTCTTCTTTATTCAAGGTGAACGAAATTAAAATCATTGCATTGTCATAACAACATGAATTACTTACACCACGTAATACAACTCCCGGGGCAAACCTATGGAAAATATCACGGTATTAATATCAGCATGATGTCATGATGTGTAGGAGTTTTAAAAATACATTTTGTAAATGCGCTTTTTATAGTATTTAATTAGTGAGTCTAGACCTTCATGGAAGGCATCTTATACAAAAATGTTTATAATATTTTTGAAGGATACCGCAAGAAAAATAGAACGTAACAAAAAAATCAGACAAGTAGGGGTTGGAAAGAATAAGTTAAGGAAAATCGCTTAGCAATTTATCATGGTGACTTAGCGAACAGACCAGTATGTTCGAATAATATTAATTTGTAATAACAGAGGATAGGAAAGCGGAGGAGAATTAGCCCTCTCACATTTTCGCATCAAGTAAAGTGAGCTGTTGTTATTGTATGCAAGCAACATTGGGATGTGCGAATTTTCGACTTGGAGACATTCAACAGGTGTTTATTATGACAGAGTAGAAAAGAAACGAAGTTTAGGAAAACTGGGGCAACCTTGGCAACAGAAGAGATTTCACAAGCACGTAAAACAGAGACAGTCTGAGAACCATGAACGTACTAAACGTACTAAACTGCGTATTTTATTTAGGGTGACAAAAATTGGTTTTATATATAATTAATTCCTCGAAAATATAGAGTGTACATGGTCATACATACTAAGTGAATCCGTAATCTAATCGCTTCTGAGATTTGAGCGCATTTTCTCAAATTCAGAATCCGTTGAATAACGGCGTTTATGAACTTTTCCTCGTCGTCAAAACTATATTATAATAAAGTTTCCATATAACGCACGCTCTGATTGGCTGAAACAGCGTGCTTTATCAGAGAACAGAGCACAGGTTGATGACGGTGAGTTGGCTTCCAAATTTTTGCTTCGGAATTTTGACAAATTTGACCCAAATTAAACATCCCCTGTGACTCAGACAAACGCAGTGGAAGTGAGCTATTTTTCTGCAGTAAATATGGCTCACAGAGACCATTGTTAGCAACAGTAGTGTTAAAACTGTACTAAAATAACAAGTTTTGCTAGATTCCCGCCGACAAAACATGTACAGCTGTAGCGAAGTAAACAAATTCTCAACCTAAACAGTGCTTCGATAAAGAAATTATATTTGTTACGAAGGCCGAAATTATACTGAGAAGTAAAACAACGACAGAAAACAACCATTGAACTGTCCCTGTTTATGATGAGAAGCTTTATTTTTGTAAATTTACAATTGAAAATGCTCAATTGCTCAAACAACACTTACATGCAGTCTAGTAACGCTCGTTCTCAGGTCATCTCAGCGAAGTAAACCGACGAGTAGTCAATGCAAAACTTGCTCTGATATTCTCTTCTGTGCTCGGAGTAGAACCAGTGGGAGCCGTTAAGTCTTTCTAACTTTTACGCTTGATCGGGCAATCTTGTTGCATGCGGCTACAAGCCGTAAATAACTGTAGCTCCTTTCAAATTCAACTCGGTTTCTTGAGCTCCGCGTTTCGTAATTTCCACTGGAAAAGTGCACGTTTTCATGGGCCACAATACGGTCGGGTTCCTCTGGACTATAAACGGTTACCTGTCTTCAGATCCGTATTTAAAAATTAACTTAAAAGCGAACTTTGAAGGCATCGTTCTTCTCTCGAAAGCCGCTCAAACTACTCGAAACTGAAAGTTTAGCTGAAGTGCTGTTTGTGATTGACAGCTGTCGCTTCGTTAGCCAATCAGATTATTTGAACAATTCTATCAAGGATTGTGATTGGCTTATTTTAGCGTGCTTTATCAGAGAACAGTGCACGGCTGACGCCACTTTTGCTCGTTTGGAAAATAAAGTTTGGTTTGAAAATTCAGCCGAATGCGTGGGGAAATTATCTGATTCTTTATCATAAAACAAATAAAGAAGCCTCGACCGTGCTCTGTTCTGTTGTAAAGCACTTAGGAAGCGGTAGAGTACTCAAGAAGTAGGGAAAAACACTCGACTACGTCTCGTGTTTTCCCCTACACTTCTTTCGTGCTCTACCGCTTCCTACGTGCTTTACAACAGAACAGAGCACAGTCGAGGCTTCTTTATTTGTTAATCATTACATAGCACGCATTTATCCGGCTGCGGCCACAGCAGACAAATACTCAACCGCCTACGTCGGCAAAATTATTGCATTGCTGGGTATTGGTAAAAAAACTCGACGACAGTAGACTGATAAAACAGCGACGAGTTTTTCTCGCCTGTATTCCGTCATGAAGAGTTAATCCATAATGAGCCATTTTCTTTTTAAATTTATGTGCCGAGTTAATGCAGCAATCCTCGCAACCATTATTATGCAAAAGACAAGCAGTGAGTTTTTCTTTGATTTGCGTGCTGAAAAAAGCAATCTTGACAATTATAATTGTTATACCTCCCAACTCAAATACGTTTTCCGATTGGAGGAGAACGCGTCACGTGTCGTGGGTCAAAACTCGCTAACTCCCTAGGGTGAACAAAATTCACTTAAGTCTGGTCCTCACTAGTGACGCAAGCATAAGCATCAGCATAAACATAAAAAGAAGCTTATGCGCTAGTGAGGAAGGCCACGACATAAGCATAAGCATAAGAATATCAAAACCTTGCGTTCTTCTTATGCTTATGCTTATGCTTATGTCGCTGTAGTGTCCAGCGAGGACATGTTGGCATAAGCATAAACATAAGCATATGCATAAGACTCTCAGCCAATCAGCGAGCACTTTATGCTTATGTCAACGATGTCCTCGCTGAACATAAGCATAAGCATAAGTAAGAAATCTTATGCTTATGCTTATGTCGTGGCTGTCCTCACTAGCTCATAAGCTTCTTATGCTTATGTTTATGCTTATGCTTGCGTCGCAAGTGAGGACCGGCCTTAACTCCCTAGCGAAACAACAACTTGAACTTTAGACTCGCACGTGATCAGGTCGTGCTCCTTGAAACCGCAGCAAATTTGTGAGCCAGCCGCCTTCAAGCAAATGATTTCGTCGCAGTTTTTCTTCTAGTTTTGAGTTGGGAGGTATAACAAAACACTTAATGTTTCCTCTCGGCTTCGCCTCGAGGAACATTGAGGGTCTCGGGGAAACAAAAGTCACTGTTTCCCTGGGGGTCAGTCATTGAGTGCTTAAAGAACCGTGAAGGCAAGTTGTCAGAAAAAAATGTGTACGCTATTTGTTTGGCTGTAGCCTCATTGACAATTCAATCGAGCTCATACCTTACTTGTTAAATATATTGTTCTATTCAAACTAGGTTCCAAAGAGCAAAACAAAAGGAAAGATTTGTCATTATTCTTAAATGTTTGCAAAATGAATCTAAAACGTACGAGTAGTTTTCAGAAACTGAGAACCAACTATTGTCTTCCAATTGCTTGCCATGATCCATGACGTTGAATTCAGCTATATTACCTAGCTATTAGCGTTGAAAAGTCTATCCACAAAAAAAAAACTTACTGCACTGAAGGTTCCTCTTAAATCAATATTTCCGCTTGAATTCGATTCTCCGTCGCGATGGGAGTTAGCCAAGGCAGGCGTCTGTGAGAGCCGAGTGCTATTGTCCTTGAGAGTAATTATTGTCTAGAAAACAAAAAAATTAATGTTATGCTGTCCTTTATATATCTTTATCCATACATTAGGAGAGTATATTGGGGCATTCTGGGTGCCCCCTAGGCTAATAATCTATGTCATGCGCCGTTTTGGGACTTGAAGACAGCCATACAACCTGACAACCGGAACTTTGGACTGCTCACAGAAGTTATCAATACCTTTTTTGCAGGATATTTATGATCTTTCTAATTCTGTCATCCTCAAATGTGGCCATTTTCTTTGGTTATTTGCGTTCCGCGTGCATCATGATCTGAGATGTTCGTTGACCCCTATATTTTTCTTTCGCTAGATCACTTTCTGTTTTCCTACGTTTTGTGGAAAAAAAAAAAAAACTAAACTTTTTGCCCCAAGCACCATCAGATTCTGCTCTCCTGAGCTACTTGATTACAAGTAGCTGTATGAATGCCTCTTTAAGGGTTACGTTTTGCAATAAAGAAGGTAACGTAACATACCGTACGGGTACAAAAAAGAAAATAATAAGTTACCTCACTGTTGACTCACGTACTCATGTTCAATATTTTTAGCTGAAAACTCAGGAAGGCAATGTTTAGTATCTTAGCTTGCTCCAGTTAGATTTTTCTGCATGGAATTAAGCTGAGTACTTCTAACCCTTCATCTGGAACTTGTCCTTTTGTACTTCAGTGAACTTGACCGATTTTAAGCAACACAATTGTACCTTTGAACGGCCATTTAAACTCATAAACTTTTGCTTCATTTGACTTGCAAAAGGCGGCTAATCTTCACTAATACTTTTTCGTTTCCCGGATAAACCTTTCTCGCTTGTCACAAATTTTCAGAAAAAGGACTTCTTTACTCCTGGTAAGTCTGGATACCAGCCGTGTGGCCCTTCAGGCCGGAGGTTATCTCAATTTCCGTAGCATGAGGCGACTAGGAGTATTTCTACTCCCACTTGGATGGGATGCTATCCATCGCAGGGTTACCCCCAGCATTAAATTTGCCGGCACCCATTTATACACCTGGGTGGAGAGAGGCACCGTCTTGCCCAAGAGCACAACACAATGTCCCTCGAACCCGGACCACTCGATCCGGAGATGAGCGCACTAACCGTGAGGTCACCGCGCTTCCACATTAAAATATACTCACGATGTAATCTTGCACCACAACATTTAAAAATTTCCAAATGCACTTTCACTGCGACCACGACATGGTGTAATACAGGACGCGTGATGAATCACACTGGGTATAAATAAGCTAGTCACATGCCAGCTTCAAGTAGCTTCAAGTGGGCTCGGAAAACTTTGAAAAGCCAGACCACTTGTGAAAGGACCTAAATGTCAATGCAAAAACAGGATAATGCCAAGTCTTGTAATGAGACGTTTGTGCGCAATGATAGATCAAAAGGATTTTTTGTTGTTTTTTTCGGATACCGTCGGGCATTGTTAGGTTCTACAGTAAAGCAAAATGTTTAAGAGGACAAACGGAAAAGTAAAAACTCGAGCGAAAGGTTAAGTTCATGTCTCCATCAAAGCAGGAAAATGGTGATATTTAACGTGACTCTTTTTAATTTGTTTGATTATAAAATATGCTTGAAAATAATACAGATAAAAACTGTTATAAAAGTCATTTCTGTTAACGAGTCCATAGAATAAGGCCTTTTCTATTTCTTTGATTACAAAATATCCTTGAAGATAATTCAAATCTGTCAAATGAGAAAACGTCATGTCAGTCAACGAGTCCAGAGAAGGCCTATTTTTAAAACTTCTTTGATTACAAAATATGCTTAAAATAACGCAAATACAAAAAATTTCAAACATCATTTCAGTCAACGAGTCCAGCGAAGGCTTTTTTAAAAAATTTCTTTGATTACAAAATATGCTTGAAAATAATACAAATTAAAAAATGTTTCAAACGTACCGGTGTCGCAGAGGTCATGGGTTCGAATCCCGTTCAGGCCTGTTTTTTTTTTTTTTTTTTTTTTTTTTTCAGGCTTTAAGAGCAATTGCCACTAACAATCAAAGAAATCGTGGCCACGGTCCAAAAATCGATTTTGCTCATAATTTGCCAGTTTGAAGGCCTAGGTAAGCAACTGACTGAAATCAAGTTAGTTTTTTGAAATATCCAATATAACGGCAGAAATTCACGAAAAACGGTTATCGCACCAAAAGCTTAGATTTCACTTCGCTATAATCCGAAATTTTACACTTTTCAGCTTCTTGCTGCACAGTCGTTTACATCGCTGTGAAACTTTCTCAACTTTAAATGTATACATTGATTCTTCCTTAATCAAGACATAGTGATCATTTTTATTTCTTGTGTTTTCTGGCCGAACTGAGCCCCGATTAAGTAGACATACTTTTCTAATTAAAACAAAACTCAAAAGTTATGCAATTTCAGTGAGGAAAAACGTTGACCGGTAGTGCTTCAAATCGTCTGATATTCTAGCAAAAGACAGTTCAGTCGATGAATTTTAGGCTTACGGATTCATTTTTGTGGGATCTACCAGCAATTTTGCATGAACGCCGATCAAAAATCGAGAAAATTGCAATTCAACCCCTTTGAAATTTGCAATGTAACGCAACACGCTAAAATAGGTAAAAATCTTTTGTTGGCTTGAGACACTGAGGACAATGAAAGCCTATTAATGTCTTTAAAGTTTGAAACGCTTTAGAAATAGTATTTAACTTAGAAATTGCCTGTAACAGCGAAAAAACACGAGTAGAACCAAACTTAATCACTCCCTAACTCTCCCTGTTTTGTGTCACGCATGATACACTTAGCCCATGCTACGATCTTGGAAATGACAATCTGTGGCGAAGGTCAAGTAATTTATGCAGCTTCGGGATAAGTGACGGAGTGTTTGAAGCGTTCAAAGTATTTCCCCACCAGTTGCTCTTAGATTCCCTTTGCGTTTAGATAACTCCTCCCAGAAGCAATTCAAATCTGCAGGAGCAAGGATATTCGGGACGGCTAAAACGCACTGTTCAGCTTTCTCAGATAACAACGCGTACTAGAGCCTTACACTGCAGTCCGCGGTGCTACTATGCAGCGACTACGTGACGGACTTGGCAGATGCGTCAAATCTGTGGAAGATGATGGAGCTTTCTCCAGAACTCAACCTTCAATCGCTTTTTCAAATTATGCGATATTCAGCTATCAGTTTGCTTTCCTTTGGAGCTTCGTCCAGGACAAAAAGCCTACCTTTGCATTCAGCTCATTGATCGGGGTGGAAAAAGAGACGTCAGTATCAGTTTCATGATCAACTTGCAGGGCGAGAAAGGAAGAGAAAAGAGTTGAATTGCATTGACAACGCTGGGGTGGGGATGAGAAAAAACTCCTGATAAAAATTGCCTTGTTTACAAACCAAATTTGTGACGCCACGGTTGGTTTTCATTGCTATCTAGCATTGTAGCATGAAGCATTTTTGTAGCCAATGTTGCCTTTTATCTGGTCAGACTGATTTTAAAGTATAAGCCGACAGGTGCAAGTCAAGGCGGAATATGCGTTGTTATCATTGAGGAGAGTTTCTGGTTCTCTGTTCATCAAAGATTTCAGTCGTCAATGGCGCGCCTGAGCCCACAGGGAAGAACTGTTCTGAATCTTCTAGTGAATTCACGGACTTGAATAAATTTCCATTTGCCGTGTGTGTAATTTCCACAGATCCTTGAGTGACATGTATCAACTTCTGGACCTGTACCTAATCAGGAGCCGGTCATGGGCTCCTGACCTAATCAATGAGATTGTCGATTCCAAGAAGTTTCTCGGTTTCTCGAAACGCACACATTCGCCAGAAATATTCTTCACGTATGTCTCAATGCGATAAAATCTGAAGGACTGTTAGTGGCTTTTGATATCCTTGTTACACTATATGAGCGGTATGACCGTAACTGCGTGCCGGCACAAATTCCACCGTATTGAAGAACGAACTCGCGCGGGGCGTCTCTAACTCATCAAGCTTACTCCGATTCTTCTTTGATAAGTGCGTTGTTTGCTTGGTTATCGATACGACATTAACTTTTCGCGGGAATAGATAGCCTCCTACTGGCTAGCGACGGCATAAAGCTTGTAATCCCTAACATCGTTCCAATATGTATATACTATTGAGACCTTTTTTACTTCGTTCGGCGGGTTAACTGGGCAATCTTCTCTTATTAATGCATGATTTCGCACATCAACAACAAAGATCTTGTTATTAAAATTTGACTCATTTTGAACGGTGAAAAAATGGTTTCAAATTTGTTTCCCTTGAAAAATCGCTCGAGCGTGACACTGGGCAGCGAGAAGATGGAGAGTGCGATTTAAAAGTTTGGTGTTTCTTTTTTTTTTTTTAAACTCTTGTCGGCGATTTTTTAAGTTAAATACTACTTTTAAAGCTTTTCAAATGTAAAAGACATTAATAGGCTTTAATTGTCCTGTCTCAAGCCAACAAAAATGGTCTTACCTATTTTAGCGTGTTGCGTTACATTGCAAATTTCAAAGGGGCTGAATTGCAATTTTCTCGATTTTTGATCGGCGTTCATGCAAAATTGCTGGTAGATCCCACAAAAATGAAACTGTAGGCCTACAATTCATTGACTGAACTGTCTTTTGCTAGAATATCAGACAATTTGAAGCACTACCGGTCAGCTTTTTTCACAACTGCCTAAATTGTGTATATAACTGCAATGATCAATCATGTCTTCATATCTTTCTCCGCAGTTCAAATATATGATTTTTCATATATTCATTTGCGGACATCTAAATTTTTAGCTAAGATTAGAATTTTATTCCGGAGTCAAATCAATAACGGATTAAAATCTTTTTTTAGCAAATTAGTTATTTAGATTATCCCTGACTAAAAAGTAACATTGAAGAAAGGTTATTCTGTCTTTGATTTTCTTGGCGTATTTTACTCTCAGTTTATTCTGCTTGTCAATCTTCTTCTGTTGTTTCTGCATCCTTTTATCGGTCTCTACCACCTTCCGTTTAATGGAGGACTGAAGCTGCGTCTTAGCAGAGGCTTGAGCTGCGGCAATCCTGCTTCTGTTCCATGAGGCTCTGTTCCCTGCTTGCTTCTTCTTCTCCATTTCTTCATTCCGCTTACTTTCGGCTGCTGCCTGCTTAGCTGCAATTTTGGCTGCAGTAGCTTGGGCGGACGTCTCCGCGGGGTGTGGTCGGCTAACTCCAGCCCTACTGCGCGCGCACTCTCGGATGCGCTGCAATACCTTTACTTTCCTCTCCTCGGCAGCGCGCATTTTCTCTTTCATTTCCTCCAAAGTGCGTTCAGGCGCGACCTTTCGTTTTCTAAACCGTCGCGGAACTCTAGTAGGTGGGCAGACCGTCTTCTTGTCTCCAACAGGAATGTCGAAAGCGACCGCGGTTTGCACCTTTCGTGGGAGAGTGGCGTCAGTTGAGCTTAGTGGCTAAATAGCGTGGCCAGTATTGGAACTTGAAGAATTACCGTAAGCTTGGAATGCGAGGATTTCAAACGCAGTATCCACTAGTCGCCGATTACGGTCTGCAGCACGAAGCCTGTTATTCCTATTGTTTCGCACAGGTGGCACACTGACTCTTTCGTTGGCCAATGCGCGCATGGCAGCTTCTATTTCTTCGAACGAGGAATCATCAGAATCGCTTGAACTGTCATTGCGGAGTGAACTCTTGCCCCGGACCGGTTGTTCTTTGTCTTTCCAGAACTCTCGGTCCTGAAAACACGCCGCGCATTGGTTGGCAAGCTCCATTGTACTCGCGACTCGTCGCGGCTCCGGAAAAATCATCATTGCTGGATCGATCTTGTTGTTTGCAGATTTAAACTTTGACAGTAGCGACCCACACATCTTGCGCAATCCAACTTTGATTATAATGTCTAAAAATAACCTCAGAAATATTTGTTCAATTATTGTTGCTTGCAACGCGCACAAACCGTGTCAACAACTTTCCAAAATGAACAAACTTCTCGTTGCCTTGGATTCGTTTATTACGTGGAAAAACGTCAGCATTTAAGTTGACGTAACATTCGAATAACACGTATGAGATTTTACAGTGGTTTAAATTTTCCTCTGTAATTGATTTAAAATTGTCAATTTTAAAGGTCAGGTACTCGTTTTTTTCGCGCGCTTTCTCTTGCTTACTACTGGTCACTTCCCAATCACTAAAATATTTGTTAAAATATGAACATGCAGCAACAGAACATGAATACGCAGTCCACAGCGGTCTAATGCACTGCGCGCGCGCAGTTACCACTTTCGTTCTCTTCCGGTAACATTTGAAACTGTTAACGGAACAGTAGACTTTCTAAAAGTCCTTTCCAATATTTCTTCCCGGGCCTGTTGGCCTTTTCTCGCGACTTACGTCGCTCGCGCTCGCGATTTCGTCGCTCAAAAATAAATAAGTCAAGTTGGTCGAAAGCTTTAACGAGGCTGAAGTGGGAGAAATGTCTAACTCACAAAGGCAAACTCACAAAGGCAAACTCACAAAGGCAAGGTGTCATTACACTTATCGAAAAAACAGGTAAAGACAGAACTCGTCTTGAAAATTGGACACCGATTTCTCTCACTAATGTTGATACTAAAATAGCATCCAAAGTAATAGCAACACGAATTACTAAAATTTTACCAGAGATAATCCACAGCAATCAGACTGGATATGTTTCAGGTCGATACATAGGGGAAGCAGCTAGATCAATTCTAGATGTCATGGAATACACTAAAACATTCAATATTCTGGGTATATTATTATTCATAGATTTTGAAAAGGCATTCGACAGCCTTGAATGGAATTTTATGTTTAAATGCTTAAAAATTTTCGGCTTTGGTCACAGTCTTGTAAGATGGATAGAAACATTTTATAGTAATGTATCCAGTTGCATTATTGTCCAATATGCAGACGACCTCACAGCTATTTTATCGATTAAACATCCGCACAAAATCTCTTTAAATTACTTGATCGTTTTGGAAAACTATCAGGTTTAAAGGTTAATTACACTAAAGCAGAGGCAATGTGGATTGGTTCGTGTCGTGACAGCCCCGAGAGACCATTATCTTTAAAATAGTAAAAAAAGCGTAAAAAAAGCGCAAAAGCTATTGGGGTACACTACAGTTATAACAGAGAAGTGTCTTTTCAGAAAAAATTTTTACGACAAGATTACCAAAATTTAAAAACAAATACATCAGTCGAGCTGGAGAGGTCTCTCTCTATTTGGTAAAGTATCAATCATTAAAAGTCTTCTTCTCCCTAAATTGGTATAGATATTTTCTATCCGCTCATCTCCCTCGGAATTTATATCACTGATTCAAACGATAATATATAAATTCTTGTGGAAAGGGCCTGGTAAAATAACCAGAAACGCTACAATTAATTGTTCTGACTATGGTGGGTTAAATCTCACTGATCTAGAGACTTCAATTAAGTCTCTTAGATTAGCATGGATTTCGAAAATTTTTAATCCTGCACCGTCTCCATGGAAAAGCCATCTTGACATTTGCTCAAACCTTATGGAGGTTTTTTCCTTTTTCACTGTAACTATAATATTAATGACTATCATATTAATTCGATTTTTAGTGCAGAGTGCACTATTGGGATGGTTTAGGGGGCTGCTGTTCGGTAAGGCACTAACCCGCTAGCGCACTAACGTTGGAACACACTAAGGTGTAAACTTTATTATTTGTTTAATTAATTAATTTCAATTAATCAATTAGCTTTGCGGGAAGGGGCCCAGGTAGGGTAAGTAAAGGTACCCGTGTGCATTTCGCAAAACGCGCCTTGCTTACGTCGCTATCTTTCATAACCTGACAAAAATATATATATGGTTTTGCAAATCTCATGCTATCCTTCTGGTGCTATTCTCTTAAGAACAAAAGAAATTTGCTCCAAACGCATGCGCAGATTAGTTAGTGTCAAAGTCACTATATCTTAGCATTCTTGTCCCCAGAGGTCGTGCTCCTTTTGGTCAGCTCCAAGAATCGCTACCTCTGGGAAGGTCCAATTTTTTGAGCATGCGCAGAGTAATCGTTTCGTTTTGTCAGTCTTGACTCTGAGCACGCGCAAAATGACGGGAAGTCCGTTAGTCGTGGACTTCCAGTGTTGGACCTTCCCAGAGGTTGATCCTAGAGGTCGCGATTCTTGGTGCTGACCAAAAGGAACGCGGCCTCTGGGGACGAGAATGACATGTTACGAACGTTGAGTGCTTTTCCTTGCGGTAGAATCAACATAGAAAGTAAGACGCATGCGTTCTAACTTTGCTAGCGTGATAAACTCCGTTCTCGAGTTCAAATGCACGCTTTTTTATTTTTTGAGTAATACCGCGCTCTCGTTTTGGCCGGGGATAACAGCTATATTTCAGGTAACGTCAGTTCTCCTCTATTTACTGCAAAGAACGCTTCTGTGACTGCATACCTTCGGAATCTTCCCAACTTCGATTCAAGAAATGTCGTCTGCTGTTTTATAACTATTAGGTGTTTGCCAGGGTGCAGATAAATGACAGAAACAATTTGCTTCTCCTCAGCTTGCTTGTTTCCTCTTCTCTGAAAGAGAGCCAAAAGTTCATATTCAGCCGAAACATTCCCGCGTTAGTTAAATATATAATGTAAAACTAGTAAAATTTGTGACAAAAGAAACTTCATTATTATTGCCGCAGACTCCGCCGCCACCAATTAATTTCATCAGCCGATGAGTTGACTGTGGGATATAACTTCGGTCAAGTAAAGATCTCTACCTTCAATACTTCTCGTTGAAACGCTCCTCAGTTGTGTTACTCGATAGCATTGTGTATTAAGTTTCACGTGGTTTTATTGTTAACACCAACGCTGACAACAGAATAAGAACGCTCTCTTCCGTGACTCGACGTGATTATTTGATAATAAGATTAGTTCTTGTTTATCGGTGAAATGAAAATTTCCGTTTTGACTAAGACAAAATCGTTCCTCTTCGACTTTTCAGCAGATATTTCACTTTTATTTTCTATTTAACTCCAGCAGTGAGTAAGAAAGAATACACATCTTTCTTATATTTTCTTGGAAACAAAGGTACATTGATGCACACATTGGTAAGGAAAACAAAAGTGTCAAGTTACAAACGTTGGCGTGAAAAGTACAAATTGTCACATTTGCTGCAATGACTTTAAAACCGTCTTGACAAACGGTAATTGGAAGGTATTTTTGGGCAAAACACATACATAAAACACACACACTGCTAAGATTATGTCTTATCAAGTTTTTGTCCACTCATATTCTGCAAAGGGGAAAAGGCCTAGTTGACTACCAAGGGAGAGAACAGCAGGAGTGAGGACCTGTGTGACTACTATATCAGAGCCGGAAATTACACTCTGTACCATCTGAGATTGTCTCACTAGTTTGTTTAGAAATGCTGCAGTGGTGGTCTGAATTTCGCTCAAATTTTGCGACGGATTCTTAAGCTTTTGACCCTATAATTTGGAATAACTGTAATATAAAGATAGACGGCAAACCGATCTGTTATCAAAATTATATGAATGTTGGGGTAATTTTTATTAGCGATTTACTGTATTCTCGGAACAATGTTGAATCCTTTAACATAGCAAAGGACAAGGGACTAATAGGCTCAAATTACTTGACGTGGTCTGCTGTTCGTTGCTCTGTGCCAAAGCATTTAAGGAATCTCATCGTCGATAGAAACGTTTTAAATACACCCGAGTTAAAATTTGATAACAAAGATTTTGATCCTCTCCCGAGCAAGAGTGGAAACTTTTATGCTTTTCTCATTCAAGAAAAAGCTAAACATTCAAGAGGTTTCTATAAACTAATGTCAGATTTTAACGAAAGTAAAGAAGAGACTCGAAAAGTGTTTGTACTGGCAAAATCAGTTGTTCTTGAAACATTTGTACAAATTTTTCAGATCAAAATTTTAAACGACATTTTGGTTTTGAATACCTGATTAGCAAAAATCAGAAGGATTCAAAGTGATCTTTGTACGTTTTGTTAAACCTCTCGAGAAACATTGGAACATTTCTTTTATCGATGCTCCTTCTCAATAGAATTTTGGACTAAATTTGAAAACTTTTGGTTGACAATAGTAGAATAGTACGCTCTTGGGGGGCCCTAACCAATCAGGAGCCAGCAAAAAATGACGTGCCGGTCTCTCGACCAATCAGATTGCAGCATTTGCTGACGAATTAAAAAGTGAGCGTGGTTTGAAAAAATTGATGACGTCACAGCTCAGGTGATGTCCAAATAAGGACCGTTGTCATCAGCGATAGTGGTGAGTGGTGATTAAAAGTTTTGAGGGGTGCCGTAGGCGTCAGCGGCTCGCGCGCGCCAAGGTCAATGTTTTTGAGGGGTACGTAGCGCGTAAAAGATCAGGGTTGTGCGCGTGCGCTAAAAAGGTCTCAATTGACACAATTTAAATGTGAATAAATGTCTTTTAATTATAAAGTAACAAATGTTTTTACGTTTGAGAAACGTCGGATCATTGTCCGTTGATCAAAATGTGAATAAATTTGGTTTTTACTATTGATCAGTTCGTGGCGGAACTACAACAGCTCCATCAGGGTCTCCACGTTGTCCATGTCGGCATCGTCTAATTCGGTCGGTCGGTTCCACTGGTAACCGTAAGGGTAGGACTGGAAGGTCTGGCGATCGACGACGCGTTTATCAAAGACCAGTCCGTACTGTTTGGTGCGGGGTCCCACTCGGATCTGTTTGCTGGCGGAATCACGAGTGAAGAAGGTGGGGTTGACGACGGGAATGTTCCTTCGTTGGTCGAGCGGATTGGCCAACTCTTCCGGTAGGTTTTCTTTCATGACGTCATAGTTGAGTTGTTGGGAGCCGCGTGCATTGAGAGTGAACCCTCGCACTTTGCAGCAGACTTGCCGAGTTTGGTCTTGTAGCCGTAATTTTTGGGTCCGGCCGAAGTGAAGTCGACGATGTAATCGTCAGCGTCCAGCTCGTTGGTCATGTCGCCCAGGTAGTCGCCTAGGGGAATGTCGGTTTGACCGGGTTTGTGGGAGTAGACGACGGAATCGATGTCGAAGTACAGCACTTGTTGCTTCAGTTGGTCGAGATACGAATAGAGCTTGAGACGGGCCCAGCAGGTGGTGAAGGCGGCCACGAAGATGTTGACGCGCCCGTTATCGATTTGGTTGTCGCGCAGGTCTAGGTAATCTATTTCGAGCACGTCGTCGGAGCAGATCCGGATGGCTCGGATGTCGTGAAAGCTGTTGGATACCAAACCGAAGAGTTCAGCAGGCGATGTGGCGGTTTCGGTGTGTTTCTTGTGGAGGTTTTCTCCGAACTTGCCCCAGAAGGAGTTGAGCATGAGTTTGGCCGTGGCTTTCCGGCCGGGATTTTTCTGGATCATGGCGGTGTCGAGGGAGATGCCTTCTCGTTCTTTGTATTGGCGCACGTAGCGTAATTTGTCGTCGGGGGTGAGGCACCAGCCGGGGTACCCGGTGGATTCTTGTTTGATTTTTAGCCAGGTGTTGACGTAGTCGGCAAAGAGACCCTTGCGTCTTTGCTTTGGGAGAAAATTCCACGCCTCGTGAATGTGCAGGACGATGTACCCCTGTCGAACCGCTTCTTGAATTTCGGGCGTGCACCAAGTCCCGCGCAAGGCGCGCTGAGTCTCCGTGTGCGAGCACCGCCACGATTTGTCCCGCTGAGGAAGCGGCATTTGGTCTTGGACGCAGGAGCGGCACAGAGGAAAGGTGAGTTTACCGGCCTGGCGATGCGGCAGCACGGGATGGCAAAGGTGTGGAGGTGGAAGGATGTCGATGCAGGCCATGCCGAAGCAGTGGTGGATGTCTTGGTCGGTGGGGTTGGTGAGGATCTCGGGATGTCTAACGGGGTATTCGCAAGTCTTATTGACCCACGGGTACAGGGAAGTCACGTCCACGTATTTGATTTGTTCGCCCTGGCTCTGGTCGACGGAGTGGTGAAGACGCACGGCGTTGGTTCTGCCACCGAAGAAGGCATTGCGCGGTTCTAGGGGGTCCACTTTCTGGTAGGTGGCCAAGAATCGTTGGAGGGCCTCGTTGGTCTTGACCTCCTGATCCCAATCGCACTCCCACACGATCTTGAGATGGTAGCTGTGCTGCTTGAAAAGGGTCTGTTTCTTGAGCGTGTGCTCGTAGAATTCTTCTAGGATGCGATCGGTGTGGCAGTTGGGATATCTGTCGCGTTGGCGGGGGAAACAGCGAGAACACCCGTGCCAGAGACAGCCGTGGAATTCGTACACGGTGTTGTTGTGTACATCCAGGCCGTCTACCAGGACCTTTGCCACTCGTTGCTCGCCCCCATTGCCGGCGTGCTTGATGTGGTCTGCACGAGGCTCGTCGTGGTTGGGGCTGTCACGACGAAGAAGGTGTTCCTGCCATGCTAGCCACTTGAAGGCCTTGGCGGACTGGTTGGATCGAGCCCCGTGCCAGCCGCGAGGAGGTTCGGAGGCGATGGTGTCGGGAGTGAGTAGTTTCTTGCGCCAGAACCGGTGGCACGAAGAGGCGACCGTGTAGCATTTTTTCCATGGGGTCAAAGCCGGCCTTTTGCTTGAACTGCTGTCGGAATTTCTGGCAGCCCGCTTTGAGGAGCTTGACGTCGCTGATGCAGTAAGCCTCCATGTCCCTTTTCGGATTGAAGGTGTAGTGGTTGTGGACCTTGTCGGCATACCAGCGCTCGAATTCGGATTTTTTTTCTTGGCAGACATACCGTCTGGATCGTAGCTGGAGGCTGGAGGCATGGGTCCCCGGTACTCTTGGTTTTCTAGGGTGTTGAAGAGATGAGGGAAGAAATCTTTGGTCAATTCTTGGATGCCGAACCTGGCGGGAAAGTTGGCCAGCGGCATGGGAAGAAAGCAGAGCGAGTCCTTGAAGGTGAGGCGATCCGTCTTGAAGGAGAGGATTTTGGTACCGAGGGTGATCTGGTTGGTAACTTCTCGGTGATGATGGTAACAGTAGTCAAGGAGAAACATGCCGTCGTAGCCCTTGAGGTTGTGGAAGATGACGATGACGTCCCAATCGTCGCCGTCTTGGTCCATGGCTATTTCCTCTAGCCAGTAGAAGAATTGGGTGGTGCAGTCGGGTCCGTAAAAGAACACTTCTTGGTCCTCTTCGTCCGTCTCGGCGCAGTGGAGGATGGGAGATTGCACTCCCTCCTGGTCCACGGTGGCTTCGTAATCGGCGTAGACCTGGAGAGGAGGATCTCTGTCTACCCGGACACGACGATCGGGAACGTCCGCCGAGGGTTCACTGAACGGACGGCCATTGACCTGGTCGCGATGGACCCTCTTGGTTTTGGGTTGCTCTTCTTTTTCGGGGATGCATTGGATGAAGCATTGGTGACTGGACAGCATGACCGGTTTGCCGCAGATGCGGCACTCGCCCCGTCCGCACACGTGTTGTGGAGCACGACGATTGCCACCGCGACGCACTTTATGGTCTAGTTGGTAGACGTGACAACAGTCTGGGCACTTTTTGTGGGTGTCGCAGATGGATTTGATGTTCGGGCCCCGTAGTAGCAGGTGGGAGATGAAGCATTGGTGTCTGAAGAAGGCACGATGGCAGAGGGTGCATGGTTTAGATGGACGCGGAAACTTTTCGGTCTTTTTGGCTTCGATGTAATCGGGGCAGTCCTTTCTTTTGCAGGCGGGGCACCATTTGCAATTGAAGGGATGATGTTTAATGTCGTCGTGGTCGTAGCCGCGGTTGCATTCGTGGCAAAACTACCATTTGTTGAGGAACCCGCCGAAGGAATTGCAGCCGTCGTAGTGGCCGTCCTCCTTGATGAGAAGAATGCGCTTGTCCGAGTCTACGGTTCCCGCGTAAATAATCATGTGCGGTGGGTCGATGGACAGGACCTTGATCTGGTACCCGGGTAGCGCCGCCTGGAACATGTCAAGTTCTTTTAGGCCGCAAGGTCCTTCGGGGACGTTAGCCAAGCGATGGAGTTCCTTGGCACGGTTGGTTTGAATGGGACGACCTCGCAGCATGTTTTTGTAATCTGCATCTGTCGATCCCCCGTCGACTCTGGCCTTCATGGTGACGATGGCGCGCGCGCAGCAGAGTTGGTCTTTCTTTTGGATGGTCACGCGCGACCGTTTGACGATGCCCCGGACGGCCGCTTTGCTGGGTCGGTATCGCTTGCCGTGACCACTACCGGGTCCGGGAGTCTAGATGAAGGTGGTCTCCATGGTGAAGGTGTCATCCGGGGTGAAGTCCTGGTTGGAGTTGAGCTTGGCCGCGAGAGATTGGAGATAAGTGTCCAGTCTTTGGCTGCCTTCTTGGAATTTGCGCACGCTGAAGGTGGCGGATTGGAAGGCGTGCGTGAAGGCGCTGGACTGCATGGTGAAATGGACGGTGGAATGGGGAGTCAGGCTGGGATCCTGGTCGATTTGTCGCTGGATGGATCGTTGCAGTGCGCTGGTCAGTTCTTGGCCTAGGTTGTCCCTGGCAGTCACGTCTCGGTGTTGTTTGAGAGTGGCTTCGTATCGACGTTTGTTCACGTGTCTCCAGTTGCGTGGGGCGCTTACGGGTCGCAGTTCAAAGTCTAGGGGATGGGTGGTGGCGCCGCCGCCATATTGAGTGTCGTCATCATCCGAGAAGGCTTGGTCGTGTGACTTTTTACTGTTTTCGTTTAAGATCTGGTCGATGGCCGGATCGAAGATTCAGTCATCGTCGTCATCGAAGATCCATTCGTCGTCGTCGCGGACTCGGTCCAGAGAACGAGTGCGACGTGGAACGTTGAGTCTGGGCGTGGGCACTGGGGAGAGTGACCGACTTCGTCTTGGAGTCTGCAAAGACATGAGGACACACTGATTGAGGACGCGTACAATGCTTTTGTATGAGGTCAAACACAAAAGTTTTTATTGGCTAATAACACATCCAATCATACGTCAGCGGAGAACGATTTGTTTTTTCTCGTCTACATTATTCAAGGCATCTTTAGGGGCCCATTAACCCATTCATGCACGCGCGCGTTGCTAAGAAGGTGAAATTTCAATTCTGGTCACTTACGTCAGCCTGAGCGCGTAAAATAATAACTCAAAAGCTTGCAAATTCGCATACATTTTAGGTGTTTTTTCTTTGTGTTTCGCAAAATGCAAAGTAAAAAAAAGTACAAGCAAAGACAAAATAAGAGAAAGACAGAAAAACAAGAGCAATAGAAAGAGAAAAACTAACTCCGTGTGGCTTTGTTTGATCTTACCGAAGTGCGCTGGTAGTGTAAATTGCACACGCGCTGATAGGGTAACTTCCAATAGATATCGGGCGCACGTCCAGGTTCTTTTAAATGCTAACGGAAACGCGGTTTTTCATTAAATTACGTTATTAATTCTATGAGACCATATCCCCAGGCTTTCTTTAATCTTGCATAATCCACAATTTCGTCATGAAGTTTGTCCAATAGTTCCTTTTCTTATCAATAATATGTTGCGAAAAGGCTAGTGAAATCGCATAACACTTAAACCTTTTTATTCCTACATGACCACGTCCCCAGGCTTTCTTCAGTTTGGCGTGAACTAAAATCTCTTTGAGGAGCCTTCTTAACAAGGTGTTTCCTCTGCTGTCAATGATATGTTGCGAGATGGCTAGGAAAATCACAAAACACTGTATTTCTGCGGGTAACCAATCCGAGTGACTCTATGAAAAAAGGCGCGACCAGATTTCAGTCAAACAAATGGCTACGAAGTGACTTTGCAACACGTTAAACTATCAGTACTTACGACTTCGTACAGGTCCATAGGGCGATTCATCTCAGCGTCGGTCAGCTCAGCCATGATCAGCGCGCGTGGTAAGTAAAACGATTTTTAGGCCGCTCCTTTTACACGCGAGCTTGAAAAGTGATTGGTGCGCCCAGTTTTGAGGAGATACAGCGCGCGCCCAGGTCAGGTTGCATTTTGAGGGGTGCCGTTGTCATCAGCGATAGTGGTGAGTGGTGATTAAAAGTTTTGAGGGGTGCTGTAGGCGTCAGTTGCTCGCGCGCGCCAAGGTCAATGTTTTTGAGGGGTGCCGTAGGCGTCAGCGGCTCGCGCGCGCGCCAAGGTCAGGTTGATGTCTGCGCGCGCTAGGGTTAAGTTGCTTTCTGCGCGCGCTAGGGTTAGATCGATTTCTGCGCGCGCCTAGGACGGGTTGATTTCTGCGCGCGCCAAGGTCAGGTTGATTTCTGCGCGCGCGCCAGGGTTAGGTTGATTTCTGCGCGCGTAAACCCAAAGTCTACTTAAATGGCACACGTCCGGGGCTGTGAGTGGGATTAGCATAAAGCGAAGGCGTTCGTGGCAGACTTAGGTTGTTATTCGTGTCTTCCACAGTGGTATGATGTGTGAGTTACGAAAAAAATAACCAGACCTTTTTATTCTGAACAACAAGTTTAATGTTTTTTTTCAAATAAAAAAAACTTTCACAACTTCCAACGTTTCTTAGCTTGCATGATTCTCTTAACAATGCGTTCTGTCATGGTTTTACGTCCGGGCAAATTATCGATGCCTTTGATCATCTTGGCGTCGGCTTTCCATTTGTGCTGTAAGTTCTTGGCCCTGGAATAGTCAATGTCGTGTTGTTTGGCCAGACGGTCCAGACGATTGATCCCGGGGTCTCCTCGCGCTAAACGTTTCTTCAATTTGGTCCCAGGTCCCATGTACTGATAACCGGGCCAATGAAACTCGATCCCAGTCTTGCTCAACCATTTCTGGATGTCGATTCCGTAGCCTCGTTGACGTCGGGTACTTCTTCTCCTCCCAAGTGGGAGTGCTTTTTTTTCTTTTTATTCACTGTCATAGCCTAGTCCCCGTCTCCAAGACTCTTCAAAATCTTCCCACCCTTCTTGTAACTTTTCCGCCTCTGTCGGCTTGGCCTTTTTGTACTTTTTTGCCTTGCCTTTGGGACTGTAACCACCGTCGTCGTCGTAGTCAATACCGAGTGAACTCAGTATCTTTTTGGTTCCTGCAGATAATGGTGGTTTTTTCTCACTCCCCTTTGTACTTGTGGATGGTTTCTCCTTTTTACTGGTGGATGGGTTGGGTGGAATGGGAGGTTTGGGCGTTTTCAGCGGCTTTTTAAGACCTGACGTGGAGGGTTTGGGAGTTTTCAGCTCCTTTTTAAGACCTGTAGTGGAAAGTGGTTCTTGTTTGATGACAACGGGGGCTGGCGGTTGTTTGTTGACTCCCTCGATGATCTGTTTCAACAGATTTTCGACGGGTGCGTCGGCCATGCCTTCGGGTTGTGTCGTGCCTTGGTACGAGATAGGACCGCGTGTGCCTGTCCGTATACGTTTCACCAGTTTAGTTTCTTCACTGGCAATGGGTTTGGTCATCTTGACGGCCATGCTGTCGGGGATACGACTGTCTTTCAAAATGAGATGTTCTTCGGCGGCCAAACGTCCCGCTTTGTTCAACAAGGCACTCTGGGTAATCTGACCCTTGTAATAATCTTGCAATCGATTGAATTCTTGGACGGGTACCATCATGACTTCGTCCATCCCTAACTCAAGGTGGTATTGGAGAAATCGGACACTTGTCTCAAGGCCGTCTTGTAACAGTCTTGCCAGTATCGTATGGCTTCCTCTTTCTTTTCCAGCTTCAGTTGAAGACTTTGGACGGTTTGCTTGCCTTGACCGCACTCCGTGCACAGCTCTATGCATCCAGCGGTTGGAGTGGTATCTCGCTTCGTTTGACAGGTTTCACAAAACTCACCGTATTTTAAAGCCATATGCTCTTGATACAGGGCGTGGTACCTACGATTCCAGTACTCGGACGAATCTTTCCATTGGGCTTGGCGTCGATTGGCGTCTTGTAACAACTGGACGAGTCTGGGGATGGTGTTGAACTCTTCTTCTTTTGGGCGGGGTGGGAAATTGGGTACGACGTCGATACCCTCGAGCGGGTAACCGTCTTTGTCGCGTCCTTTTACCGTACACGACATGCTCGAAAACCACCGCGTAATCCGCTCCAGAATCCGCTTCCGTTCTGCTGTAGGAGATGCTGCCTTCGACACTTGAGGGAGTTTCTGCGTTTACTCAACTCTAGCAATACGTTTTTATGCCTTTTCAGTTTCCCATAAGTCACTGCGTCGATGGGGATCCTCCTTTTCAGCAAATTGAGAACCATCATCGCTGACAGCATTGATCTGATCTTTGTTGGGGTGTTGCAACAATTCTTGACGTTTACGTCGATTGGCTTCTTTCAGAGCGCTCTCCAAGAAATGACGTTGTCGCCGTAACCGCTTCATTGTTCGCGTCTGCGTCCGAGTGGATTGACATACTCTTTTTATAACAGGGTTACATGATGCAGCAACCCCTGTTTCTTTTTGCGTAACCTTTGTCGACGGCCCAACTGCCTAAACTCTTACTGCCTCCTCGTCTCTTATACTCTTGGTACTCAGGTTTGTAACCAGCCACTTTACGTTTGGCCTTTTGATGATCGACCGGTTTCTTGACGGCATTTATCATGTCCTTAGTGACTTTGAATCCCTGCTTGAAGTCCACGAAGAAGGGAGCGGTGCCTCCCTTTTGAGACTTTCTTCTTTTTCTCTTCGTTTTAGGCATCCTTCCAACTGTCTTCTCTCTCTTTTGACCAACTCTTACAACGGGTCACCACTTTTGTCTGCTCTGAGTGGATGGTCACAGGTTTTTATCACCACTTAGTATTTTGAAAAAGTCCGTCAACGGAACTCCCTGTACTGGTCCCAATTTCCTTGAAGCTCGTTTTACTCTCTTGGATTTTGCTAGATTTCTCATGGCTTTGTTGAAACCTTTGTAATAAAGATATCCAACCATTCCACCTTTCTGTGTCCTTCGTCGACGTTGCCTCAACCGCTTCATCGTTGACATCTACTCTGAGTGGATTGACATCCTCCTTTTATGGTTTCCTTCTTGCCATTTCCATGTAGATAGGACCCCATAAACCAAATGATGGAATCATATCTCTTTGATATTGTCGTTTGGCTCTTTGGAATTTTTTGTAACCTTGGGCTACTTGTTTAAATCTTCTTTTGAGAATCGCGGCTTCTTCTGGAGTTAGACCTCTACCTCTTTGTTTCCTCTTCCTACGAGCTTGCATGGTGTCGAATGAGTGGTGATTACGTCAATCCTCGTACTTTTATGTCCTTTTCACATGATGGAGCATCTGAACGATTCCCCAGCACTATTCCACTTTTCGCCTCTTCTCATTTGTTCCAACATCTTTTTGGTATGTTTCGCTTCTTGTTTGGCTCTCAAGCTTCCGATACCTTTGGTGATACCCCAAGCCGTCTTGAGTAAACCTGCCACCACAGTAGTAACAGCACCTCCCTTTTGGGACTTTCTTCTTTTGGTGGTTTTACGTCTCTTGGCACGCGACGACGCTTTCTTTCCCCTTGACGTCTTAGGCATGATGATTCTAATGAGGACTCGCATGCTTTTCCCCTGATTTTATATTTTCATATGGGAACGTGATGAAACTGTTTTTCGTAAGTAGGAGGTGTGAAAATCCATCACGACATCGTCTAACGTTTGCATCTTGGTCTCATCCCAGTAAGAGCTAGAGCATCTGCATAGATACAGGAAGAAGGGGAACCACTTGACTTCACTCCTTACCATCTTTTTTATCGTCGTTTCTTGCGTTTTTTCACCAGTTTTCGGACCCCGTAGCCAACGCCTGCCCCAGCGGCACCCATGGCAGCCCCAGTTCCAGCTCGGATTCCGGTTTTCACGGCACGTTTGCTCAAAGCTTTGACCAACCCCAACACGGCCCCTTTACCGATGGGAGCTAGTGTAGACAAGGCACTCACAAGATCTACACCACGTTGAACAGGTGATATGATGTCAAGGAAACCTTCTCCTCGTTGCTGTCTCTTTCTCTGACGACGTCTCCTCATGATGGTCCTCATCTTCTCAGTTACGTACACTGGTCGAATTGCGTGTCACGGTAGAACGTTGTCCGTTTTTATAGGTGGTCGTGATCGTGTTGGTGGTCGTGATACCGGCAATGCGACGACCCACCACCGTTTGTTGTTGTTGTCGCAAAATCTCTTCCAGTTTTTGCTGCATCTGGGCTTGGTTGAGATTACGGTCTCCTCGACCCGGTTGTTTGACCAAAGGTGTCGTACCCACTCCCATCGTGACGTTGGTGCGTGGTGCGCCCGTGCTGGCTGTACCTACCCCGATCGTGGGACCTGCAGCTACTGCCACGGGTGGTGGTGGCGCCATCCTTGGACTTCTGCGTACACCCACGGTTGGAGATGGTGACAGAGCTCTATATTCATCGCCTGATGCCATCTCTTGCTACTTATTCTCTCTTGCTACTTTCTGCTTGGCCAGCACTTCTTGGGTATGAACCAAACTCTCGAAACCTTCACCGTTATATGATTTCACGATGGATCGTACTTGACGATGACTCACACATTGTGTGACACGTTTCATCGGCTCGTAGTCCATTTCATCGGGATTCATCACGTAATAAATTTTCACATAGGCGAATGAACAACGGAAACCAAGACGACTCGCTCCTCAACATGCTGCTCTCTTGGCCAACACCTCTTGGGTATGAATCAAATTCTCGAAATCCTCGTCGTTATAGGCTTTTACGATGGACCGCACTTGACGATAACTCGAACAGAGACAGATTTGTTTCACCGTCTCGTAATCCTCTTGAAAGGAATACATGCGACGTAGCATGGCTATGTAACGGAGAATAAACCTAGGGAACCACTCGGCTTCACTCCTCAACATGGTGGTAGCGCGAACTGATGGCATCCTACGAATCCTTCGTCTTTTAACACACGGCCGGGGACTCGTTGATCGTCTAGACTGGCTGGATGAAGATCCAATAGCATGTAACCGTAAGGGCGATCGGTGACCTTTCGACACGTGTCCAACACCTCCGGCCATCGCGTGGGAAACGATTGCAGTAATAGACTTCGTATACCCAATTGATCCCGAGGGTTCTTGAAGGCCACGATGTAATGGGCGTTGCGGGAAATGGTCTTGGCGAATTTTCCGTTGGGGAATAGATCCTGACACAAGTAAATCACCGTGATGTTCCGATGATGAGAATGTTTGGTGAAGAGATCTAACACGCGCTTGTGGTTACCGCCCTCGTCCATCAGGTCGTCCAGGACCAGGACACCCCCTCGTGGGAACCATCGAGGTAGCTGTTCGCTGTCCGGGATGCCTTCGTGAAACTTGACCCCTCCCTTCTTGAGCTCGTCGAAGCCATCTTGCCACGATCCGTAACAGTAATGAATACTCTTCGGGGGTTCTTGGAAAGAGTCGCCGTTCTCCAAGAGAAGTTTGGTGGTAAACACCGTCTTGCCGCAGCCCGACGGACCCGCTATCAACAGACTCGACGGAGTGTGAAATCGAAAGGCTTTGCGTCGTTCCATGTTTCAGACTAACACGCAAAGTGATGTCGGAAGTACTTATCGGTAAGCGTCTGTTTGCATTCTGGCTCGCAGTCGCAGGTAGAAAAGGTCGTGTCGAAGTAAAGTCGGATAGGCTATATCCTTTTCCTGTTCAAGTATGAATCGGACTCGCCGATAACTGTCGCAATCCGCAATGCGTTCCATTACCCTACGATGGGGATGATTCGAGGACAAGTCGAGATACTTGTCTCGACACAGTTTGAGGAGTCGAGGGAACCATCGGACTTCACCACGCAACATCTTTTTTTCAACTGAACACTTTTTTATTCAAACCAGCTTACTTTAACAAACGACGCACTCCTCTAGAGGAACCTCGCGTGTCCTGGTGACACGGGGTTTTACAAATCTTGCGCCAGATCAACTCGTCCACAACCAAACGTTTTAACATCTGTCCTACTCTATGATCGTTCTCTACAAAGTCGTTTCTCTTAAAACGATTCAAAAACGCGTTCATGTCACGACCTTCGGCTCGATCGATCAGGAACATCAAGGCGTAGTCGCCGCAACTTTGACTGAAGAGTGACTGCAAACTCTGGCCGTTGAAAATCTGGCACTTGAAGTGACGGTCCAACCATTCTCGGAGCGGTTCGGCGGTTCCGTACACCTCCAACGGGAGACCGTAACTCTCCAGGATCTCACACTTGTCCTTATCGGCCCACAAAGCGATCCAATGCATGCGAGGTTTATCGGGAGGGTCCGTGTTCACGATGTATGCGGTTGGTCCTTCCCGAGGCAGTGTCTTGGGAAGCCGATCGCAGGGTACCGTTCCGTAAAAGACGCGACAGAGTGTCGGATGCGCTCGGGCCAAATGATCCAATTGTAGATTATTCAGGGCTACTTTCTCCATTGTGTTCACTGGTACACGTCGTAGACGACGACTCGGTTCTCGTTGATCTCCAACAAGTTCTCGAATTCGCCGTACAACAAGATGGTCAGGTTTGCTCCTGGATTAGCTCCAAAATCGATCACCAGACGCAGCTCACCTTCCTGCTTGGGGTTCAACACTGGACTGTCCAAACATCCATTGGCCGTGTTATCAAATACAAACACGTTGCATCTCTTGCCGTGCCCCCAGTCCTCTTTTCTGACCATGTTCCCTTTTCCCCGAAACAAAGCTCCTGAGACTTGGAGGAATCTGTAGTAGCCTCTCTGATCTTTACTGTCCCCATCGTGTTGGAGCTCCAATATCTCGTAGGGGTACTCTTCACCTCTCACCAATTGTTTGATGGAGGAGATATTGAATCTTCCAAAAGTGAACGGATTGACCGTCACAGTTCCATTGAAGGCTGTTTGTTTCATCAACACCACCACCAACCGATTAGGCAGCTTGTTGTGGAAAGGATTGCTGCACTCAAAGTGGAGATTGTCAGTGGCGTGAGAATAGGTGCGAATTTCACCTCTCACCGTGGGGTAAGTGACCACTTTTCCACCTTGCATGTCGGACATGATTTCTCGGTACACCGAGGGAGTCACTCTCACTTGGGACAGGAACAATCTCACTTTCACGTTGGCTTCAGTCAGTCTGAGAGTATCGGCACCGGCCCATTGGATGGTCCTCATCTGTGGGGCATTGATGTACATATCGATTCCGATCTGTACGCCAGGTACCAGTAACTTGCTGAGATGAAACACTTCCAGGTAAGGTTTGAACCTTAAAGTCACTGCTTTTCCACCTAGAAACTGGACTCGACCCAGGACCATATTCTTGACATCTTGAGGCAGAGCTTTGTAATCGTCGTGGGTCGTATCCAACATATTGACTGTCATTACATCTGCTTCTCCACGACTGGGTGCACCGAGACAGTTGTACCAACCGTTGGGTGTCAGAATTGTTTCACCGTCGTCTCTGTCGTGGTTCAACAGCGTCTCGATGTGGGCTTTGTAGTGGTAAGTATCGGTCTGGGGGCTGATGAGAGTGCCATTCAATCTCACATTGATCTGTTTGAAGAGGCTGTGTGCCACACTGTTGGCGAGTCCGACGGTATCCGCTTGCGCCAGATTGTTGGCGTCACCTTTCTTAACGGTCCAATCCACTTCGAAGAAACTTTCGTTCAAGTCGATAAAGTCTTCTTGCCGATCGACTTGGAAGGTCACGGGGTGGATCCCCGTATTGAACGGGTTGATTCTCACCACACGTCGAGACGACATGATGAGATCTGTGGGAGGGACATTGAACATGTCCAGGCGGGGGTTTTCGTACCCCCGCCGACCGGGCATGAGCCACCATGTCCGTCATCGTCTACGGCGTCGTTTCCTTCTCAGTGCAGACTGTACCCAACGATAGTCAGGAAGTTGTGATCGGGTGGGGAACATCGTACCACCTTTATACGTGCGTCGTCCAGGGATCCGCCTCACGCGGCGCGAGTAGATGGGAATCATAGTCCAAACAGGTCTCTCCTCACTTTTTTGGCCAACGCTCGTTTGATCTCTTGCGTCGCTTTACGTTTGACGGCTCGTGTCGCTCCTCGCTTGACCCCGGCCAGTCCACCTTTCCAATTGGGCTTTCCTCCTTTGCCACCCGCATTTAAACCTTTCAGACCCTCCATGGCCGTCTCGGTCAGAACGTCTCTGAGAATAGTGGGACCTTGGGTCTTGATGTTTGTCCAGGTCTGCCCGAATCCGTCTCCAGACTGCTTAGGTTTGTTGGGTTGAAATCGTACTAGGGCTCCTCCGATCATTTCTTAAAGTGTAAGGTCACGATCGTATTGCCAGGTCCAAATTTCACCAGTTCACCAGTTGTCTCTGCCACTTGCACTTCTATAATGTCTAAGACTTCTTTGCGTACTTGAATATATTGAATGTGAAGAGGTTCGAAGTACTGAACACCAGCTCCTCTTCGAATCAAGTTGACTTCTCTCAGTAAATCCGTGACTTGATTCCCCACCACACTACTTCCTCCCACGTCGGAGTAGACGAACAAGGAACGCGAACTACTCCCCACCACTGCTTCAAAAGCCTTGTTCAGGTTCAGAAAACGCCAATTGCAATAGGTGCTGAGTTTTAAATATCCATACTCGCTGACTGTCCAAAAAACAGGATTTCCGTCCTTGTCATGTAAGTCATCGACGACACCCTTGTTGGGAATTTTATCGTCAAAAAATTCCGTCTGTATGTTAGGTCCCAGTTCGTATACCTTGGTCCTTTCATTTTGTTTGAGCCAGTCCATTTTCACAGCTAAGTTAAAGGTGAAATGTAAAGCCGGAATGTCGGAGAAAGAAATTTGTATAATGTCTTTGTTGTCAGTGACCAGTTCTTCACCTTCCCACTTGAACTTGACGTAGGTTCTTTTACCACCGGTGACGTATTCCGCTCCAAATTTGGGACCGGAATTTTTGTACATGCGTTGTCGCTCGAAATAGGCGATCATGGATTTCATGAATCCAACACCGGTCACGTTGTGGAACACATCTTTGAGGTCATCAGTGTCAAAGTAATCTTCTCCAAACGTATAACCGTCTGAAGTCTGATGTTCAATACGTCTCCATGCGTAATAGGCCAAGGTGACTTTCTTATCCGTCTTTTCATTCGTAAAGGAAGGAATCGAGACTTGGGCGTCGGGTAGAGAGATGCTACTCATTCCCACTTTCCATCCTTGTCCCTCCTGATCTTGAAATGGTTCGCCGTGTTCTCCGGAAATTCGCTCTTGTTGCTGTGACCGGGTAAGCTCACATAAAAATCACTCATCTTTTCTTACGAAATGTAACGTGATGGTGGTCACACCCGAAGCAAAGTTCACCAGTTTTCCGTCGTTCTCCGACACTTGTGTCTCTACAATGTCCACTGTGGTGGTGCGCACCGGTAGATATAGGACGTGTCTGGGTTGAACGTTGACCACATCCGGATCGTAATGAACCTGTCTCAACAGATCCGTGACTTGATTTCCCGTCACCATACTCTGTCCCACATTCGAATACACGAACAAAGAACGACGATTGTGACAAAACGCTTCTTCGTAACTACGATCCAGGTCCATGAAAACGCAATTGATGAAAGCACTCAGATGCAATGCGTCTGGGTCGATCTTGTACAAAATCTCGTCCCCATCATTCACAGGTCTCATCAGGTCGAAGGCAGTGGGTACGACTTCCGCGGGAAATTCTTTTCTCAAATTGGGTCCCAAGACGTAACCAGGTCGTCCGTTTTGCAACTTTCCCATGTTGATCCATTTCATCTTCTTAGCCAACTCGATGCCGATAGACATCTCGGGATACCTAGCCTTACCATTGATCTGGATGGTGGTGCACGTTCTCGAGTTGTCGATGACGCATTGTCTGTTTTCGGCGCGATGCATGATCGTGTACAGCATTTCGGTGGGATCGTCGGATTGGCTCTTTTTCTTGAACATTTGCAAGTCGTACACCGTTTCATCCCTCAAAGACCACATGTATCGATCTCGTATCATGTTCATGAACTCGGTACCAGTCCTCGGCGTGAATTTCAAATCCCTTTCTTTGATCTCGACCATTTCTTCTGAGTGGAGGTTGATTTTTGTGTCTATCAACTCGATCCAACCCATTCGAAACAGAAGAGAATCTTTCAAATCCAGTTTTCGGAGAGCAGACGGAAAAGAGATGTCGCTTATACCCACTTTCCATCCCGATTCTCTCAACTGTAACGGATACAGTAAACGATTCTTGAAACTGTTGGCCTTGTTATCGGGGAACTCCGACGTGCTGGCATTGCTCATCAGTTGTACGTAAAAGTCTCTAGCACTCTCATTCATCCTTAAAGTGTAACGTCACAGACGTCACCCCAGGGGCAAAGTCCACCAGTTTTCCATCGTTCTCGGCCAATTGCGTTTCCACTATATCCAGAAGATTGCTGCGCACAGGTTTATATTGAATCTGAGAAGGATCGAACGTCATCTTGGTAGGGTCGTGAGGCACTTCTCTCAATAGGTTCGTCATTCGATTCCCCGTGATCGTGCTACGTCCTACATTCGAATACAGGTACATGGGACTACGAGGAGGAATGTCTGGAGTGACGCTACCGCCCTGGTAGACCTTGGCGTATTCCTCGTCCAGATAACTGAAGCGCCAGTTGCAATAGGAACTGAGTTGTAACACCCCGTCGTTCGTCAAATTCCAAAAATTATTGGTGCGAGAGGTGTCATCGTTGGTCCAATCTTTCTTGAAACCCCTGGGCACCAGGTCGTTTTGGAACATTTTCACCATATTAGTAGTCATGTGAACAGAGTAATACGATTCCTCGTTAATCCAGCCCATCGTCTTGACCAGTTTAGGACCAAAAAACACTTAGGGACGCCGTCTGTCTCCGGATTCATCGAGGAACGTGTCGGTGTTATCCAGAATCAAATCATTCCCATCCCATTTGAACACGGGGTAGTATTTGTTTCCGTCCAGAGCTCGTAGACTTTCACCTTCGTGATCCATGTACCGGGTCAAGCGATCATGCAAACGATTGACGATGTATTGCATGAGAGATTTACCACTCGTCACTTTGTATCTCTCTTGGTGGAGTTCCTTCCCGGTGACCTCAAATGACACACGGTAACGCGACGGGACCCACAAACCATCGGATGTCCTGATAACGTCTCAATGGTCCACTCAAAATGACACAACATATCGTCATCGTCAAAGTTGTGCGTTCGATGAGTGAGTGCTTGATGCGGTCGTGCAGAGGGATCGGGTAAGAAATGCTAGCCAACCCACTTTCCACTCCTTGTCGTCGAACGAGAGGGGATAAGGTAGACGATTCTTGAAACTGTTGGCTTGGTTGTCGGGGAACTCCCCCGTGCTGGCATTGCTCATGAACTGCACGTAAAACTCTTTCATTTTGTCTTTTTCAACACGTCCTTTTTCTCCAACCAACTGTCGTACTTGACTGGTCAACCTTTCCAACGTACCAAGACTTTATCCCCTTTCCGTTTGACGATCTTGTCGATACGGAACAGATCGTCGTCTTCCACGGTCACTTTCTGCAAATCTTCCGCGTAAAATGTTCCCTCTACCGCCGTACCATCCCATTCTTCCACCTTGTAGGTGGGAACCTTGCCCGAACGCACCCCTCGCACCACAAACACCTCCTCGGTCCACCCGGGTAGATACCCTTTCTTGAACTGCCTGAACTTCTTGTTCAGTCACACGCGATCCCCGACTTTGAGTTGAGGTTTCTAGAATTTGCCCTTTTTACCGTAAAGAGTCTCCCACACGTCTTGGCTATTGGCCGAGGTCACTTGATCGGGAGCCATCTTGATACTACGATGATACGATCGGTTGTACCCTTTGACCAGATCTTGCAACACGGGAACAAAGTTCAACGTATTCTGCACGGTAAAGTACCGGTACAAACGTTGTTTCAAGGTCCGATTGAACCGTTCCACCACACTGGCTTTCGTATCCCCACTGGTCGAAAAATGATGAATACCCTTCTGTTTCATCAAAACTTGAAACGTCTTGTTGTAGAATTCCTTCCCGTCGTCCGTCTGAAGATTGATGGGTTTTCTCCCGCCTTTCAAGATCTTGGCCATCGCCTCCGTCACCGCTTTTCCCGTCTTGTTTTTCACGGGTTGGACCCAGGCGTGCTTGGAAAACACATCCACCACCGTCAGGAGATAACGATACCCTCGATTGTACTTGGCGATATTGACCACATCGATCAAATCGGCCGTCCATTGCTCGTCGATTCCGAACACCATCACGGGTGCCGTGGGAAACCGACGACGCCTGGGTTTGTGCAACGTGTACCCCAAATCGCGTTGCAAGACCTCGCGAGCTCGTCGGACGAAAATCTTATTGGCCTTAGCAAATCGCGTCAGACCACCCAGACTACCGGGTTTCAAAGGATCCCGATACCGCGCCAATAACGTCCCGGTCGAAAGCTTTTTTTTCTTCTTAGAATTCTTCTTCATAATCGCCAAAGTTTGTAAACGCACTCTCTCCACAACTCACAACGTTGCTCCAGGACGTCGAGATACTTCTTAAATGAATCGGGTTGCTGTTTCAACCACAAGATATAAACGACAAAACGCATCACGTTGACCTCGACATTGGTCTCGTCCAACACCTCCAGGGGTGAATCGCTGAAATGATCGGGAATGGGACTACCATCGCCGTATCTCGCATAAACTCTCTCGCACTTGGAACACAGCGTGTACCAACTCCACCGATCGGCCATGTTCACACACACTGTCGACAACAACCGACTCAATGCATGAGACATGATTAATGACTCAACACAATTTTATTTCAACTTCTTATATAGGTACAAACATCGTGTCTGATTGGCGAAAGACCTACTGAGTATACACTTCGTAATCGGACGTGTCGTCCGTTATTTCCATGTTCTTAACATCTTTCAAATACTCTTCATCATATTCGTCTTCGAAGGACTCCCAGGAAAAATGTTTACAATTTCTCCAACAACATTCCCCTTTACCGGGTCTCCATTTCAGGGCTTCCTCTTCGTCTCCGTTCACATAAAATGCTCGACGCATCTCTGGCATAAAAGAAAAACCGCTCCTTCCACATATCACGTTGACGCATGACATCATTCATCAACTCTTCCAGCTTAAGACAGATCTCCTTATAATCGCTCGTGTTGAAGGTCAGCAAAGACTTCACTCTGGGACTCTCGTCTGCCTCCATCACCCGTCGTGCCAGGGCCCTGCCGAACCGCAAGGGTTCACATAGATCACGGACGGCTTCACGCATCATGTACGTGATGTTTTGGGTGGCAATCAAACAGGTACGATCCGCATCCATGACGGGTTCCCGACTACGAACAAAGCGAAAATCGTTCAGCCGTGGTCTATACAGCACACGACACCACTCACCACAAAACAGATACACTTGTTCATTCTTCTTCATCAACTCCAGAATCGTACCACCCCAGTCCGGGCAACGCCTCATCAACGTATCGAAATGCCATGTACCCTCGGGTAATCTCCCTAACGGTTCAAAGAGATTGTCAAAAATGTACACTGTCACGTCTGACATAGTCTCGAGAGCGTTCAAGGGTTTCACCTTCTCTTCTACAATCTGCATCACTAGTTCCCGAATCTGGTTAGAGTTGCTGTAGTAAGTCATTTTGACCAAAACACTATGTAATCGTTAAACTTCTTTCCTTCTCGATCCAAGCGCTCAGAACATAGGTTCAATTCTTTTCTCAGATCTTCAATAATCTCTTTCACGTCTGTCTCATTCAAAACTCTGGGCTGACGAGTCATCACTGCACAAGTGAAGAATGCAGCGTACGCGCGCGCGCCTTTTATAGCCGAGCCGCAATCTCCACTTTTACTGACCACGAGTTATTTTTTCACAACCAATCAGGAGCCAGAGTATTACATGTCTCTGATTGGTCCTCGAACGACGCAATATAATCGATCCACGCAATTTCAAATCACACACATTATTTCATGTAAACACTCGTAGGTGTCATGACTTCCCTCGGTGAACCCAAATAGGTACCCCATATCGACCCGACTGATCCGTCCGGTAAATTCGGACCAGACAGTCACATCGACTACGGAGCTTATTCCGCCGCCAAGTATCCCGACAAGAAAAAAGCCACCAAAGACAAAGCCGCTCGCAAGAAACTGAAACTGGATATCCCCAAGAAAGAAATAGGTAAACTACAATATACGTTAGACCGATGGCTCTTCAAAACACGTTCTCGTGTACGTTTCAAAAAACGCGTACTGCTCAAAGAGATCACGCCCGACTCCGTGCGTTGGACCTCAGTACCTCTCAAAGGCTTCTCCGAACCATGGAGTGCCTTCTCAAAGAAACGACAAAAGTGAAATGAAACGTAACCATTACTGGCGAAGACAAAGACCGACTCCCAAAATTGCGCGAAAAACCACGCACATCCTGGAAAGACTGCTACGAGAAAACACTCGACTGGGATACTAACTCTTTTTTCATTTTGCTCATAGACTCACATCCACCCACCATTCAAGGCGGACTCATGTCATTAGTAGGACTCGACAAGTTCAAGAAAGACAACCTCGTAGAAGTGCCACCAGAAGTGGACGACAAAGGGGAATTCACCGAAGTGCAAGTGTTGGAGGAGTTTAACCCCGATCAGTTCTTGGACCAACTGAAAAAACAAGATCACACCTGCCCGCGTTGTTGGGCACCCATGCAATTCGGGAGTGTGCAAACCCCCGACGGTAGTACCTGGGAGTGTTACCGGTGCCCCTCTTCCAGATTCTTCACCAAGTGTTATGTGACCTGCGGAGCCAGTGAAGTGAGCGCCTACTTGCAACGCGTTGCCGAACAGACCCACCCCTGCTACAAGAAAATAGACCCAGCCCGTTTCCGTTGTCTGTGCAACAAGTCCCTGGTATTGGCCACGTCCCACTCGGTCAATAACCCAGGCCGACTCTATCTCAAGTGCCCCAAGCGCACCTGCAAGTTTTTTCAATGGATCGACGAACCACCCCGAGGAATCACCGAAGGCCACCTGATCCACGGACAATGATCCGACGTTTCTCAAATGTAAAGACATTTGTTACTTTATAATAAACAAAATTTATTCACATTAGATCCGACGTTTCTCAAATGTAAAAAACATTTGTTACTTTATAATTAAAAAACATTTATTCACATTTAAATTGTGTCAATTGAGACCTTTTTAGCGCACGCGCACAACCCTGATCTTTTACGCGCTACGCACCCCTGAAAAACACTGACCTTGGCGCGCGCGAGCCGCTGACGCCTACGGCACCCCTCAAAACTTTTAATCACCACTCACCACTATCGCTGATCACAACGGTCCTTATTTGGACATCACCTGAGCTGTGACGTCATCAATTTTTTCAAACCACGCCCACTTTTTAATTCGTCAGCAAATGCTGCAATCTGATTGGTCGAGAGACTGGCACGTCATTTTTTGCTGGCTCCTGATTGGTTAGGGCCCCCCAAGAGCGTCCTATACTACTGACAATAACCAGGGAGCAAATAAAACTGGAATATATTAACATTATATTAGGAATATTAGATCAGAGATCTAACCTGCTCAACTACTTTATCATTTTAGGTAAAATTTATTCAAGTTATGGAATTGCCGCAAAAATAAAAAAATCCCTCTCTTTTTGCCTTTCGAAGATCTAGTCAATAGAAAATATGAAATTGAAAAGCTTATAGCCTCTCAAAGCATCAACAATCCAATTTTTTGTAAAGGAGTAAGCGCTGCTTGTTTGTTTGTTTTCTTTTCTTACTATCATATGGAATTATGTGAATTATATAAATTTATATGTATTTTTGTGATGATTTAAATACCTGTATTGTAATTTTATATAAAGTATCTTGTTAACACAAAAAGTAATTGTGTAATTAGAGTACAAGGAAGAGTAAGATTTGTATTATTAGTTGTGTAGGCAGAGTATCTGTAGTATTTATAGTGTTTGTAATCGTCGTGTAAGTAGTATTCGTAGTGCAAGTAACAGTCGTATTGTAAGTAATATCAGTAGTGGCGTAAGTGATATTAATCTTTAAAGTAATGTAAATATTGTAGGTAATGTTAGTATTGTAAGAAGTGTTAATAGTGTAAGTAATGTTAGTATTGTATGTAATAGTAAAGAAAAACAAAAAGCTCAAAAAAAAAAGTCAAGGATTAAGAAATGGTCGACTTGTGACAAGTCCAAAGGAAGACGCACGGATACAAAATAGAAGATGATACGACTACCTCCGTTGACTTCATGTTCAATATTTTTATTTTTCTCGCCCCACTTTTCTAAACCGGCTCGACTTCGTTTAGAAAGTGAAATTAGATTTTCTGCATGAAATTAAGCTGAATACTTCTTAGCCTTCATCAGGGTTTTGTCCTTTTGTACTTCAGTGAAACTTGACCGATTTTGAGGAACAGAATTGTAGCCCTTCCTCCATTTGATTTGCACAAGGCGGGTAATTTTCATGAATACTATTACTTCGTTTCTCGGGTACACGTTTCTGGCTTGTCATAATCTTTAAGAAATAGGTCTGCCTTAAAATAGATTGAGCGAGGAATATTTCGGGAGAACATATTCCCCCGTTGTACTACGAGTTTTGCGGTACCTTTTTACAGGAATTTCCTTCGTTTTCACTAAAATATTCTCACGTCATAATCTTGCACCATAAACTTAACGGTACCTTATTTCGAATGTAACAGTATTGAAAGAAAACCGGATGTTATCCTACAATATAATTAGCCAGAAGCTTGTGCAAGCGGCTAACAAAATCAACTGTTATTTAATTCCGTAAATCTTTGCTCTTTTAGTTTGTGCATATCCTTTCCTGGTTCAGCCAGGCTGAAGTCCACGTAATACAGTCACTGAGTGCTTCGGGATATGTAACAAAATCGTCATAGTGATTTTTCCGTCGTGCGTGACATTATAGGAACATGTTACATATCCTTTCTGGTTCATCCAGGCTGAAGTCCATGCAATTCAGTTGCTGAGTGCTTCGGGATAAGTAACAAAATCTTCATAGTGTTTTTTCCGTCGTGCATGACATTATAGGAACATGTTACATATCCTTTCTGGTTCATCCAGGATGAGGTCCATGCAATCTTCGGGATATGTAACAAAATCGTGATAGTGATTTTTCCGTCGTGCTGTTTCCAGAATCGATTGGCATTTCTCGTAAACAATTAGATTATGTACTCGAGATTTCTATCGCTTTTGAGAGCTTTCAGTCATATTATTTTTGAGATAATTTCCTGACTGCCCATAACATTAACTGATTTTCGGTACACATGATCTTCGAATTCGACCACTAGGAAATTTAGATCATTTATTTTTGGAATCGCTGAGTAACAAACATGTATACAGAAAATACCCTAAACAGGTTTGAATCAGGCTTTCCGTGGAAAATCTGAGAACATTTCTGCCTCTTGGGCATTTCTGGGCTGCCGGGCATAGTCGCTTCGCTTACTGAATAGCAGTGAAAACTGAGATTAGCAAAAACGTTTCAGCTATACATGCACCGTAGCTTTACAAGGGTAAGAAATATATCAAAGCGTCTAAGTTTTAAACTGGCGGTTGCGCCCCCCAGCCCAGAAGACACATTATTTCAACGTTATTTTTTCTTTTAATCCAAATTCTTCACGTCAGTCGATTTCCCGAATCGTCGACTATTAAAATGTTTTGTATCTTTCTGACACGATGTTTATAGTAAATATACTTTCACACTTTAGCATTATGGCACATTCGTGCAAAACTTGACGCGTTTTGTGGAACATAAACGATCACCTACATGGATATGATTACACTGTTGTAAGCCACTGGATATCCCGTGGAGATGTAGAACTTTTAGTCCTACATCTCCAGGTCTGTTGTTTTGGTTGCTAAGAACGTCTGGCTCCCTATGGAACACCCAAGAGCTCTCGGCATGATGCCCATTTAAGATCAGCTGGATCGATGCAAGCAAAACTTAAGTGATGGTATTTCTATTTGTCTTTCTCACACTCGTCAATGTTAAATCAAGCAAACTATGACCCTGAGGTTGTTTGGATATCTGATTTTAATTAGCATCAAGAGAGGATGATCTATAAACTAAAAGTAAAGAGAAATCGGAGAAATGAAATATCGTAAAAATCTATGCCAATGCTCGTTTTAGCATAGATTTTTGCGATCTTATTTCTCCGTTTTCTCCTTAGTCTTAGTGTCGATTGCAAAGATTTATCAAGCACTCAAGACAGTGTTTGACCGCATCTCCAAACAACTCGCGGTTCGTCAAAAAGACTCCGCTACGCGACATATTTTGAGCTTTTGGTGTTTGGAAATGTGGTAAAACACAGTCCTTCGTGTTTGATACAGTACACCTCACCACACCACATCGGCACACCGCACCAAACCACGATAACCAACAGTTGTTTATTCTATCTACAATGAACATGAAAAAGGCCCCACCCTCGCCATCCAGTTGGCATTTTTTAATCTATTCTAAAATTAACGCGGAATATAACCTACATCAAAAATCAATCACACCTAGCGTGAAAACGACGAGTGTAATAGGCGTGAATGAAAACCAAAACGTACAGTAATTAAAACCAAACGCTAGCAATAAAATGACTGATTGTTACTGTCCACTACTTCAAGCTTGGTCTTCTAGGTGCAATGCGACACATTCGTATTAATTTTAATTTATTTGTGTATGACTTGTGACTAAGATCGAACGAAGCCTTTAAGTGGCAACTTCATTACATCCGGTCGTGATTGGTGTATATATATAATATTGGAGCATTTTTCCTAAGGTTTTTGTTCACAAGTATTTAATGTACACTCTTAACCGCTCACGTAGAAATGTACTGCTGAAATAAAGTTACATTACTGTCGTAACCCTAGCTCAACATTCAGAGTCAAACCCTAAGTTTATCAATCAGTTGTCAGCTACTTCAACTTCTTTACTTTAATCCTTGTTTGACCATGCAAATAAAAACTACCGCATAATACTTTCAAGCTGAAGTAATTTGTTATCTTATGTTAAAGGTACGGGTTTGATAACTACAAGCAAAGTTTAACATATGAAAATGGCAACCCCTTCTCTATTTAGCTATAGGAAGAAGACCAGACTGTCAACAAGTATTTGAGAATAAAGGTCCAGTTTAATCCAGCTGTTACTATTGACTTCACAAAGATACACTTCTCAGTGTCCCAAATATGTCTTTGTTATACCATATATGGACTGTCAAAGGCAGCCCTTCCAGCAAACACTCCACCATCCGGATGCTCAGTTGTTTTGGTCCTCACTAGGTAACCTCCCTCTTTGTTGACCAGCACTTCATCTCCGCGACTGAAACAAAATTAAGCTTAAACAATTTACTAACTTTAATGCTTGCACATGATGTTATCATAATATAGAAGGATATTCCATATATTAAACAAAATGGCACGATGTTGGATTAACCAAAGTTGAAGACTTTCTTCAAAGTAACAGGTTCCCAACTTTTAACGAATTCTGCAGCAAGTTCAAAATTAAAACAAATTTCTTGAACTACTACGTTCAATGCCACGCAGTCCCTCAAAAGTGGATCAATATTCTCAAAGCAAATGTTACTGAGCCTTTGGAAAAACGTTCTGTGAAGGATGAGATATCTTTAAATAAACTTTCTTGCAAATCGGCAACTAAATTCTTTGTTAAGAGTAAATGCGTTACGCCTACAGCTGACCAAAGGATGAAAGAAGCCAGTCTAAAATAAGATACAATACAACTCATTTATAGTCTTCCGTTTAATGTTACCAAAGACACCAGACTCGCCAATTTCCAATACAAGATAATTCATCACATTCTACTGACCCACAAATTCGACACTTTTTAGAGATTCAATCAAGGAACCTGATAAATGTCACCTCTGAGGCGAAAGACAAACGTCAACCCAGCTCCAAAAACGGAGATACGATCACTCTCGATGAATAATTAATAATTAGTCGGGTGACTAATAACTTGGCTCGTCGTCTTGGCTTAAACCTCCGCATGATTATAGCCAAATATTATTTATATACTGCTTCAAGAAAAGAAGACGAGTTTTATTTGGATGCCTTCTTGTCGATTCTAACAAATAAAATTAAAATTGAGAAACATAAACAAACTATGTAAAAAAGCCACCTATAGTCCAGTTTCGAGTTTGCCATGACCGCTGAATAAAGGCACTGAGGACGCATTTGCACAGGGTTAGCCTCGACCTAAAAAAAATATTTACAAATACCGGCGGGAAGGTGCCACAAATTTGAAATTAAACAATACACAGAGCTGTAAACAGGTCATCTTCTCGCTGGAATTAGTAAATATATTACGTTAGATCGAGGCTAACCCTGTGAAAATGCGTTCTCAGTGCTTTTAATCAGCGGTCATGGCGAATTCGAAACTGGACTATTGTAGCTACCGTCCTACATGAAAGTTATGTAAGATATTAATAAATTGTAAATAATGTTAGTATTGTAAGTTTTGTTAGTATTGTTAAATTGCAAGTTATGTTAGTAGTGGAAGAAGAGTATGTAATTATATTAGAGCAATAAAAAATACAAAAAAAAACTTTAAAAAAATTAAGTTTAAAAGCTTATTACCTGATAAAAATACCCATAATGCCAAGCTCAGGAATGACGTCAACTGGACGTATACTTGTCGACTCCTGACGAACGATAAAGTTCTTGGTAATTTGAGGTGAGATACGATCCATGCATATATACTGAGTCCTGTTTTCAGAGTTGTTAAGTAACGTGCGACGGATGTCTTCACCGTAGATGTTATTGCCTGGGTAGTCAAATAATTAGAGAAAGAAGAAGAAGAAATGTCAAGGTAACCATTTCAATGTTGTGACATGTGACGTAACTGTTTCTTCCCCTTACATCTTTACGCGTCCAAAGTATAATGCTTTGCTGTGATATAATGTAGTTTATGTTTGCCTGGTAAGAGTACATTAATTTTGATAGGACGAGATTATTTTTGTCCTGTTTTTATCTAATCACAAGCCCCCTGCTCTTTTGCTTCAAAACTATTGGCAACTTTCTAACTTTGGTTTGTCTTTTTTTTATCGATACAATATCTTACATAATCAAATTACAATAGCGCACTGGACAGCGTACTGTTTCGTTGATCAATTAGGCGTTGCCTCTTAATTGACAGATTTATTTGATGACAATAATCGTGATTGACATAAATTATATACATTGATTTAAAAGCGTTAGGTTATTGTGTTTCAAACCAGTTTTTCAGTAGAATCGAAGTGAGAAAGACGTTATTTTAGTCTGTCTGTTAAAACCGCTTACCTGGAGAATCTGTCTGTTAAACCCGCTCACCTGGAGAAACTGTTAAAGACTCAGTGCTAACCCGTAAAGTGCGACTGTTGTAACTACCCGCCACAGAAGTAAGTTGAAATTCAAGTTTTCTGAATAAAGCTTCGAGATAAAATTTATTTGTGTTTGTTCTGATTGCGAATTACAAATGTATCTCTTTTAGATCGAAAAATTTTTTAAACCTTGGCTTGATATTATGCGGCTTGTGGTGGTCTTTTGAGCTAGCCAGTTCCATGTGCAACATTGACCTGTAGTAAATTAGCTCCCCACGGCGTTTACAAATGTTCGGTCCACTTTCATATTTTTGTGTGTACCGTTCTGATTGGCTGCTTAACGAAACTCGGATATCCCATGCAATCTCAGCGCTTTACCTTGCAAACCATAATCTTTGCCAAATGATAGCTTGCAAATGATAATTTGTGATTTTATCTGATGAATTGTGATATTAGCGTTGTTTAGTTGTTAGGTTTTCATTAGTTATTAGGTGGAATACCTGTAAACTAGCTCTCAAGCTAATTTACATCCAGGTTAAATAAAGCATTCATTCATTCATTCATTCATTCATTCATTCATATATAATCTTTCGTAAACTTTCATCTATTTCTAAGTGATATATGGGACGTAAATCTACTTATTTTAACCTGGTTATTTAATGGTTTATACACAACACGATCATCTGGTGTTACCCATTTCTATCATCGCCGGTTTTCATACCTCCTCCTTCCCTCTGAGGCTTAAGAACACATTTATCTACCATCTGAAGACAACACTCCATATTATGATCACCTTTGGGTCCCTATAATTACAGCAAAAATTTCACACTATGCAAACGAATTCAGGTCTTACTTGACAGAGTTATCTTCCAACAGTACTAGTTATTAACCTGGAAGAAATGCAATAAGTACACTCAAAGCTGCCACTACAGCATCATGCCATCAGAAAATAAATGTTACTACCTAGCTAACTAGCGCTGCTGAGAACGTTTCTACTGAATCAGTTTGATGTACGCACCATTCATGTGTTTTAGCAATTGTTCGCTACAAAAATGTGAGCGATTTTATGAAAATAAATTAAAAAGAGACACAAATCAACAGATCTTCTTACGTCTACCAAAGTGTGCGAAAAGTGTAGAAAATATTTCTTAAAGCCGCATGTTTGATCGACAGTTTGTAAGCGATTAATGTTCGCTTCTCAGGAGCAAAATTTGCTTATGCAACAAACTTTGTGTCGGTGTGTGAACGAAAAGGGGGGAAGGTTCTCTGCCAGTAGGATATGTTACCACGTTTGCCAGGGCCCTCAGACCCCAGACGAACTGGAATGCCCAGGAAAAAAACTGTTTTGATAAAAAGTCATTAACTGAGCGGACATATACATTACCGGGTCTAGAGTATACAATCCAGTGAAGGTTTTTCTCACTCTGCCTACTGACTCATTGTCGGGTAGGAACCTAGAAAATAAAATGTTATGATCTGCTTAAAGAGCATGGTACAAGAACAACCTGGATGCGATCACAGTAAGAATCTTTACTACCAGGCCACTATGTGTTGATTGTTTGCCACACTTCTTATATCAGACGTAAGAGTGTTCATTCTACTGAACTCTAAGGATCATTGCAGATTAGTTATTATCGCCTCGTAAAATTGCTGACGGCTACTAAGGGTGTTGCCAATATAAGTAAAAGGACCCCAATGGTGACAAACTAACCATTTTGAACAACTCCTAACTTATCCCCAACTTGGAGACCATTGCATCTCGTCCCATACAGAAGACCGAGTGGTAGGTCATTTGATTTGAATGCAAGGGATAGATCTAATACTTGCCAATTGTGTTCCCCGTATAATATAAGAGACGCGCTTCGCAGTTGTTATCTAGGCAATATCTCGGGGCTTCGGTGTGTATTTAAGGAGACCCGATTACTAAGCTAACGTTTACGGGACGGTTGGGGAAGGATTATGTAAATGTAGTGTTAGTATAGAGGTTCGTAGTTATACCTTTCTAGGACCCCAGGGTCGCTTAGCACTTGCTGTATCTTCTTGGTTCCCATCAAATGATGCGCCACTGTAGGGCATTTGATACAACGAGACAACTCTAATGTTAAACGAGCTGACCATTCCTGAAACACCAAGCACTTGTTGAACTATTACCACTCACAATTAGACTGCAAAATACATCACAAAAACTGATAGGTTAACTTAGCTACAACCACTCCTTTATTTATTACTACTTGCGATCTCCATTGTAGCAATATATAAACCTTTAATGATCAATTAATTCTCAAAATTTAAGGATACTTTTACACGTCTACCTGGCCATGTAGAAAGAGGTAAGGATTTGTATGCTTTAAAAACACACATAGCAAATTGACGTATGAAGATAAGTGAATTAGAGAGACTTCTCGTCCTGTAAACTCAGTTCCAGTGTTCTTGTTATATTTCTTTTCTTAGAACTTAACTGGTACCAACTGTTTATATTATGCATAATCAACTTACCTGATCTGTGGGGTAGTCTTTGGGTGTGTAGCCTGCTCTGAAATAAGCTACACCAACTTCAATTCCGGTCCTGTTCACCAAGAACAGAACAGATAGTTATCACTTCAACAGGCCCTCTCGACAAAATGAATGTTATGTAAAGAATATATCAGTTACTGACAAAGTCCATTCAAGTCTTGTAATCGAGCGGTTTTCAACTGAGTCGCAAAACCAGAGTGATCACTCGGGCCAATCACAAAGCACACATGCAATCTTGTGAACCAATTAAAACTGACGCGAAGCGCGTGAAAATGCGTGCAAGCGACTCACAGTTGGTTTATAACATAACTAAAGCAAAGCGCGCGCTCTGATTGGTTAATTTAGCGTCTACTATTTGCCCATGGGTGTACGCTGCTGACGTGTGTGCTTATGTTTACAAAGCAAATCTTTAGACAGACATTGTTTCCAAAGTAATGGCCGACGTTCTTCTGCCAGAAATGCGAAACCGTCTTCACAGTTGTCTGAAGATAAAACTTTATCGCGTTACTGGTGTGCAGTCGGTTGTCATGAATGAATTTTCGCGAGCTTGTTTTCTCTTGTCATGTAAGACTACACGGACACTTTTTTGTGATGTAGCTCAATAAAAGGACTTCTGTTGTTTTAATGTCTTAATGTTATGTTATAAAACAAATGGTAAACGCCATAGCGTGCACTATTGAGTTATGGATGCACTCGGGAGGTTTGCTAAGCACTCAAGAAGCTAGAGTCGCACGAGGCGATAGCCGAGTGCGACTCTTACGCTTCTTTCGTGCTTAGCAACCTCCAGCGTGCATCCATAACTCAATAGTGCACGCTATGGCGTTTACCATTTGTTAATTAGTTTTACTTCTGGTTGGACGAAAAAGTGGCGCGAATTTTTTAAGCCAATCGTAAAGCGTAGCAATGCAAAATCAATTACTTTTCCACACTCAAGTGAAAACCGCTCTAAAACAGTTGTACGTGTTGCTTGAACAGAAGTGATTGATTCACTGAAAGCTGTTGATTAATAATAGGCAGTTACCGCGTGCTGTTGTGTTGTAAATCCACGAATCTGATTGGCTCAGTCATCGTCGATTATTCGCTGATAGACCACGATTATGAGCGCGTTAGTCTCAACAGGAAAACATTAACAAAGAAACTTACACAAAGATGGATTTATCGTTGCTCATTTTGCCGTCTTTAAAAATGTCGTTAAGGCTCCGCCTGATCACCTTTACAGCATTGTTCCTGCATAAACAGAAAAACGTACAAAAGCAATAGAAAAAAGAAACTCAGAGACAAGAAAAGAATCCGATAATTAGAAGCTTTTGTTCTCAAGTGAGGGCATTGCAGGGACAAGAATTAGGGCAACAAAACCTCTATCAAATTAACGCGCGTTTTGTCAGAATATATTGGGAGATATTCAGCGTGTCCATATCTGACAATGGTTGCACTTATTATTATATCTAAAAGCAATTGTTAATCCTTTGCATGTGTGTTATTGAATGAACAGAATTAAGTGTTTACCTCTCATGAATACGGTATTCCAGCAGCCTTTGGTCATAAACATTAATCTCGTCAGGCTGAACAACGAACATGATGACAGCACTAAAAACAAAACGTTAACAAGGCTGTTACCTACACAAACTAAACAAACAAACAAACAAAGTGAAACAAGTGAACAATAAGAAACTGCCCTAACCTGTCTGATCCATATAGTTCCCAGGCCCTAATGAGAGCACCAGCTGTTTCATCTAATGCGGGATTTGGAGGTACCTTGAGAAAGCACACACCACAAATCATTAACTTAAACTGAAAAGATACTTAACTAAGTGCAACAGACTAAGAGATTAAGTTTTGGCCTAAACAAATAGTCTTGGGAAATATTCTTAACACGGCGATAATCCAGAAAGGACTGGGAGCCTGAGAATCACGAACCTTCACGGGCATGATGTCGTTCAATTTGCAGCCTTTTCTTCTTCGTTTTGACGTCTTTTATAATTTCCTTGCAGGGAATGTGACCAACATACTCTAGAAATTTTCTACATCACTGTACCTTGTTCTCTCGTCCCATCGAATGTAAATGATATCTGGAATGTGAAGGAGGAAAAATGTGTCATGAGTAAAGCATCTCTAGCTAAAGATAACCAAGTAAGTTACTAAAAATGAACTTTAACGTTTAAAACCATATGTAAAGTCTTTCTGGTTAGGACTCTAAAGGGAGAGAGTGCAGTAAAATGTTAACAATCTGTAAAGGGTTAGCGATAAAAGAAAATAACTTTGACTGTTAGACAGTTTACACGTCAATTACCTGTGCATGTCAGGAACAAGACAGGAAAACGAGATTCCACCAATTGATATGGTGTTCATTTCAACCTGCTTGATGCTACTATAACTGCAAAACTGATCTTGTAACCAGCCTGTGGTTTCAATCAAGTAGTCAGACCGGAAAATTCCTAATGAGACTGACTGAAAGAAAAAATAGAACAGAACTCACTTGTTTATTTTGGCGAAAACCTAAGCCCAGTAAACCGCTGGAAACACGCCAAGAGACCTAAATCTTAGAAAGTTCTTGTCGGAAAAAAGCACAAATGTTTGCCAATCGGAAAAGGTGAACCTCTCGGAAACTTCGCCATAAGAAATCAACAGATTTCAAAACATAAAAATTTTCTGCATCGTAAAATCATTTAACTTAAACCCTACATTATAAAGTAAACTTTAATATAAATGACGTCAAGATAACCGCTGACAGGCAGTTTGCTCAGTGTCAGTAATTTATGTGTTTTCATTTCGCTCCAAAAACTTACGTAAAAAAGAACGCCGAAACCCGTTATTAAAGGAGTGATGGGTGGAAGATCGTTGCCGTCAAGAAGGCGGGCCTGAGGCGCCGGGGATGGGGGGGGGGGGGGGGGTGTGGCTGGGAGCTTGATGGTACTAACCTGAGCATTTCCTTGTTTCCAGACCTTCTCATAAATGTCAAAGAGTCTTGATGTAAAGGGATCAGCAGCCACTGTGCTAAATGATGGATATTAAAAGAAAAGAACAAAAGTGAATAAAAGAAACTGATAATAATAATCTTCTTTAGCTCAGAAATGTGATCAACAATGTAAAAAAAACGAGCTTTTAATACTGGTAAATTGTAGTGAAGGTAGATGATTATTACTAAGTTTGTTATACCAGCTACGCCGCCGATTTCAACTTGAATTCTGCTGCAGAAAAACAACGGTTCATGATACAACTTGAATGAAGAACTGCATGGGCAAACATAAATGTAAAATGATTGAATACAATGTAGTTAGTTTACCTTTCGAAGAAAATTGGCCAATTGACGTGAAGAGTAAAAAAAAGTGACGGGGATTGTCGATATACAAATTGCCCCCGCAGAACCAATAAACGAACAAGAAATTTGACGTGGTTTAGTGAGAAATCAGGGTTTTATTAGTACCACTTGTAACTGGGCCTTTTTTCAGTCAAAAATAATTGTAGTGAGTGACAATAATCGATATTCCTCTTTTTCTTTCTTATTACATTTTGACGTCATCTGTGATCTATTAAGCAATTACATTATGATTTCGAGATTTCTATCGCGTGATAGTTGACGAGGCCTCAGCCCAAGTCAACTATCACCTATAGTAATCGAGAGCAAATAATCAAATTGTTTTAGTATAAATCTACGAGTCGTTCAAAACTTAAACTAAATCCTTTTCACAGACACTTCGAAAACGCCAAGAAGTGGCCGTCATTTTGTTTGTAAGGGCACACTGCTACGCTACTCACTATTTATCACAGAATAGATACTGAGTAGCGTAGCCAATCAGAGAACGGCATTCGTGATAGAACGCTAGTAGGTTTATACCAATACTGAACAGGCGCCCGGCAACAATGAACTTATTTGTTGAGTAGATCCCCCAAAACCGATCAGCAAACGAAACAATTTACAGCATTATTAAATATAAGTGTTAAGCCGCCGTCCACAGTACGTGATTTCATAGTAAAGTTTAAGAAAACCGAGTCGTTTCTGTCGTATACCACGAGAGCAATAAAAGTTCATCAGTTGAGGAATCAGTTGTTGTGGCGACAACTGTCTTAAAATAAAAACGAGAAACGAACGAGGAAGAGGAAGAAAAGAAGAAGCGTTCCTATAGCAATATTTATATTGCTGGATATGGTCGGAGAATAATACGTATTGATATTTTGATTTGAAGAGCTGATTAAAGCTAAGTAGCCATTTTTATTGAAGAGATAGAACCAATGGAAACAGACTAAGGGCCAAGTAAAACTGACGATGTCTCTTCAAAGTGCCCTATCTTACCGTCTCAACAAACACGCACCATTGATCGAGCCTATAAATAACGTTTTCTGCCTACAAAGATTTTCCTCTGTAACATCTCATGACAGAACGTACAATACCTCAAAAGCGCGTTCTTTGTAAATTCGTAGTCCCGGCTCACTTTGTGTACAAGTAAGTTAAAATCTGTCTGCACCTCTTTTGCATCTGCGAAAAGCTTCAGTGGAATGGGTGATGGATACAGAGTGAAGGGAATGTGTTGTGTTTCTCCTTTAGAGTCTTTATAAACCATTCCGTGTGCCATGCAGTAATCCTTGCCTTCTTTCTCAAGATATTTTACTTCATCTTGTGTAACCTCATTGTCGCTAACATGTGACAGACGGGCCGTCATTTTGTTACTTGATTCATGAATCCCTTGAAATATTATAGGAAATCTGAAATACAAAAACACCATTAAGTTTCAACGCTTTACATACAGTTGAACGACTACCCGGCTTGGCTCCGAAAGGTAAAATGTCTGTGTGAATGCAAAACTTGGTGTACGGTTGACTGTCAATTCCAAGCCCGCTTATTCCCCCGTGAGGACGGCATTTGCCCCATGGTGGGGCTAGCTTATTTGTACAAATTACCTCAGTAGAGCTTGGAGAAGAATACAAATGCCCGACCCACGGGACAAAGTCAAAATCAGTAGGGATTTTCCAATGTCATTTTTTGGAAGCAATGCACGTTAAAGTAACAAAACGTGCAGCGGTTATCATATCAATCAGATGTGCGCGACCTTTAGCGTTAAATGTCTGGACAAAAAAAATTGAGTTTTGGTGGACTCTACGCCTCATTTTTCTCTGCTGAAAGCGATTTATAATCACAATTCAAAGGCGAGATGGGTCTCTATTGATTTTTAATGTACACAGAGATTGATCTTTCTTTGCAAAGAACGTTATCAATCCTCTCCTTTGTGATACCGAGAGAGAGAAGGCCTTTAGCATGGGAAGCGTTAAGGCAGCACAATATAGGCTAAAAGGGACCAAAAAGTTTGTTTAAATATGGTGAAGAAAGATCAATCGTGTGCGATTGCATTCATGAAGAGAAAATACATTTTGAACGTTTTACTCAACATGGTTGCTATGGCAACCAGCCACACCCTTTTGAGGTTTTATTTTGTAGCATTGACGCCTAAAGTTTCTTCTCTTATGCAAAACAAGATCTAACTTTCAAACAAGCATATCTTGTAAGTTTCTGTTTCGTCCTGTGCAATAAACTTAAGTTTGACAGTTAACTCTTGTTCTCAGTGTTTTTTACAGGCTTTATTCGGAAATAACCTTTTTTTGCACTAGAGCCAGTGGAGAAATTATCCGGTGTCACGTGACAGACGTTAAAATGTTATAATTTTCTTAGTTTATTGCATCACGACACTATTGGTCTTTAATTACGCCACGTTTCGGGAATTTCTCTTAAATACTTTAGAAATGCTGTCGTGAAGTCATTTCGTACAAAAGAAGACGTTTGAGAAAAATGCAGTTAAAGTTTCTTACACGATAGATTAAGCATTTAACAAGCCAAAAATTGCGGGGGTGCATGCTGGATCTCGGTAGGGGGCCGGGGGGAGTGGAATTGTTGTTCTATTTGTAAAAAGGTTCCGCAGTTGTTCCTTTTCATAAAGGATTGTTTTGTTTTGTATATTTAATCTTGTACCAAGTTTGTGATACTTATGTGTACCAATGTATTTGTTGTGCCTCTTTCCTGACTCTTACATTTTTAGTTATTATAATTACGGTCACCCAACTAGTTTAGCTTTTTAGTTATTTTGGGTGTCCCACTACTGTATGTACTGTACTGTTTATTTATATATTTATAATTATAATCTTGTAAATTCTTTTAGTTGTTTACAGTAGTAGAAATAAACTGTTGTTGTTGTTGTTGTTGTTGGAAATGAATAAGCCTGTGATGCTAAATCAGGCAACGATTTTCCCAAGTAATTATACCAATCGAGCTGTGCATCTCTTTACAGCTTTACTACAAAGTATCTTTCATATACATGTATGTTAAAACTAATCTATATTTTTGGTCATGTTCTTACTGTACACAGCCGTTGCTATGGCCGTTGCTACGTAAAAAAGCTTATACCACTGTGTACTTTCCTTAAATTTCACACTTATCTAGGGGCAAATTCGGCAAGATCATTTCAAAATATTTTTAACAAGTGTTCAAGGGTCTTAATTTTTTGTTACGCACCACCTTAACAGAGGCGAGAAAAAAGGACTATTTCATTCCAAAAGACTTTATAAAATCCAGCTGACCAACTGTCCCATGTGTCTTGTTTGATCCCATAGTCTTAAAAGATTTCCCAAACATTCTGCACCCGTTAGCAAACCTTCATAAAAATGTTTTCGTCATCACTTATTTTACAATGATTATCTTGTTGAAAAAAGAGGTCTTCGCCAGGAACTTTTGATGAAGAGCTCTTGCTTAACGTGTAAAGTGTCTGATAAAATCGTTTGGCTTCATTTAGAATTTCTTCATCAGTATTTAGGCTGGCGTTTACATAAAATAAAATAAAATAAAATAAATAAATAACTTTATTTAAGTGTCAAATGTATGGCACTGTTGTGCTAATTGGGGACACTGTAAATATACAAACAAACACTGCAAATTAACTGATAACCCAACTGTTAGGAGGCTGACCAGTTGGCTATTTACACAACATGGTCGAGGAGTTGAACTCGGGACTACCGAGAACAAATCCAGACTATAGCTGTAGGGTGGAGAATTTGAACCAAGGACCTTCAGATTTCAAACCCAGCGCCCTACACCACTCAGTCACGCCATCTCCCTCCCTCAGATTACCGTGTTCTGGACCTAATATTAGAACCTTGTTTCGATCCATTCAATTCAATTCAATTCAATTTTAATTTCAACTTTCACAAACATTAATTTTACAGAGGTGTCAGAAAAAAAATAGAATACATATAAATATATACAAATTACGTAAGGAAGATGATAAATAGCACTAATGAAATAATTTACAATTGTGATTAAAAAATAGTGTTAAGGAGAGTAAGAAAAGTAGATAAAGTACTCTAAATTCTAGGCCGTGTCTCTTAAATTAAACTCCAGTTACGTACGGATTTCACACTTCTCTACTTCGGAAAAATTATTTTCGAGTTTTTGCTCCGGCCTTAGGGTTTCGGTCTCCAGAGTCTTTTCGGTTTGTTTTTGTTGTGCATGCTTGGTCGAGTTTGCTTTGATTTGCATTTTAACCACATTATATAGAAGTGTTGTGTCTACTTTGTGGTTCGCTTTGTAATCATTTCCCACTTCGTTTTCGAGTTTCTTTGAAGAGGTTAATACATATTCCGCATGATCTTTAGAAAGTGGCCATTCAACTTCCAGAAAACTGGTCCTCTGGGGCTTCTTTTGGTAGCAGGAGATAAAGTTATTAGAGAGTGACCGGTTTTAAAGCCTGTTAGAATATCCACCTTAAGTGCATCGGTAAATTAGCTTGCACTGCTTAAGTAAAAATATAATCGACATTAAATTGCTGGTATATTTCTTCTTCAAGTAAATCGCTGAATGTTGCGGTGAAGGTCGCGCCAAATGTCTGTCAGATCCATATTTGCTTTGAACTTTTCATTTTCTCCTGCACGGTGATTTAAAATGAGTGGCATGTTTTGTACTAGGTTGAAGTCTCCCTCTATCATTAAGGCCTGGTTCACACTGGCAACATAACGTATGACATAACGACATAATCACTGATGTCGGTAATGTGAACATCGACATAAAGATATAAGGAAATGTCGTTATGTTCATGCTGTTGTGTTGCTATTTCGTCAGGATGCTCACACTGCAAACATAATTTCATCACGGATCTGAACCCCGAAAGTTATAAAGAAAGATCTCAGTGATCCGGTTCTATATCAGCTCCCTATTCAACTCACCAACACTCCCGCCTTCTTCAGAAAATGCCAATATTCCAAGCGCTTTGTACGATATAACCGCTCGTTACTGCAGTTAAACATTCACTTTTGGCAGCTATATTATCATGATAATTAGTCACCTTTTATATAACAAGTGATGTTATTCTCGAATTTTGATTAGTTCTTAATTATTATTTTGTCAAGAACTTTTTTTCGCATATTTTAGGTTCTTTATTGTAATATATAGGTTTGATGTTGCCGTACGTCTGTTCAGTAAAAATGGTGAGAACATCAGTGACTCAGGCGCCTAACGGCTCGTGTGCCACATTTTTTTTTCTTACCACATTTTGACGTCTGTGGAGGAGCGGTGGCTTCACGGTTAGTACGCTCGCCGGATTGAGTGGTCCAGGTTCGAGCCCTTGGCTGGGGATATTGTGTTGTGTTCTTTTGCAAGACACTTTACTCTCACAGTGCCTCTCTGCACCCAGGTGTATAAATCGGGGTACCGGTAAAATTTAATGCTGGTTGTAACCCTTCGATGGACTAGCATCCCATCCAGGGGGGGGGGGGGGGGGAGTAGTAACTGTTCAGTATTGTGGTAATTCTTTCTTTAATAGCTTTTTTTTACTGGTTTGAAATCTGGCCCGGGTTGTTCGAAAGCCGGTTAGCGCTAACCCAGGTAATATATTTTTTTGTATAGAAATATCTTTCACTGCTTATGGTTGTGTAGTTTTAAGATGAAGTAAACTCAAAACTGAAAGACAAACAACATAAACAGAAAACTGGACCGAAAAGTTACAAAAATGAGAGTAATCAAAATTCTCTCTAATCCTGGGTTAGTCTTATCAGGCTTTGAACAACCCGGGCCTGGATATTTGAGACTGTGGTGACTTAATTATGTACCAGTATTGGTACAATATTGGTTTATTGCAAGAGATATATGGAGAGACTGCTGCTAAGGTTAAATTTATATCACTCAAGTGAAATAAAGTCTCCTCAAGTCGCCTAAAATCGCCTTAAGTCGCCTAAAAATTAAATCGCCTGAAATCCCCTCAAGTTGCAATGTTTTTTCTGCCAATTTGGCTTAAGTCGCCTAAAGTCGCCTTAAATCGCCCAAAGTCGCCTTAAGTTACGGCGACTTAAGGTCCCAGAGTAGGCCTATAAGACGAATGCAGAAAAGCATTAGAAACCTTCCAGAATGATAAAACCCCAGGAGAAGGCGGTTTTACTATCGAGGTTTAGAAATATCTCTTTGATCTACTAGGCAATGATTTATTAGCAAGTCTTAATGAAGCACATGTGAAAGGTGAACTTAGCATCTCTCAACAAAGGGGAACGATCATGCTAACTCCAAAAGAGGATGGCTGGCTCTTAAAACTATCTACTACCGAAACAGGTAGACTGTTTATTCAGAGACGCGCGAAACAGCTGCCGTTGTCGAGAAACGTAATTGAATTAAGCCCACGTGGTCTAAAACTGACGCCAAATAGGTAAGCGCACGTGATCACGTTCCTTCACGTTCCTAAACACTCTAATTTATCCCGTGCGATTTGCATAAGATCATCCCAAGTCGCCACCTCATTCTCGTCCGTCGTTATCACCTCACATCGATCTTCGGGAAAAGAAATGTAATAAAAAACTTTTATCTGTATCATGTTGCACTACTTAGTCACAATCAGAGCGAAAGATCGACGACTGATCATGAGAAGAAGCGCGTGAGAAAAACTCAGGCTGGAAGAACTGAGCCACAGACCACGCGAAGGAATGTGCTCACGCGCGGTTGACTTTTGAAGGCTTCAAGCCACGTGACCCAAAACGTTCTCGTTTGTCGCCAACGGCAACTGTTTCGCGCGTCTCTCAAAAAACACTCTACCTGTTTCGGTAGTAATTGGAGACCGATTACGCTACTTAACGTTAACTTTAAGATTGCTGCCAAGGCAATTGCAAAACATCTCGAACCAATACTTCCATCCCTAATACACTCGGATCAAACAGGCTTTGTTAGAGGACGCTATATAGGGGAGAATATCCGTCTCATAAACGACATTATGGAAATAACAAAAACATATAATCTCCCTGGCATATTAACACCACTAGACTTTCGGAAGGCTTTTGATTCTCTCGAATGGCCCTTTAAAATGAAAACGCTAGACTACCTTAATCATTTGGAACTGACATGTAACGCTGGGTCAGCATTTTCTATTCAAACATAGAGAGTACGGTAGTCAATAACGTCAATAGAACGAACTGGTTTAAACCGTCTAAAGGAGTACGTCAGGGCTGCCCTCTCTCACCTTACCTCTATATTCTGTCAGCTGAACTGCTTGCAAATAAAATCCGTCAGGATTCAACTATGAAAGGCATCAAGATATTTGGAAATAAAATCAAGCTCTCTCAGTTTGCGGACGATACTACCCTCTTTAATGCTGACTTAGGATCGTTAGAAAAACCACTGAAAATAGTGGAAGATTTTTGGAAACTAGCGGGTGTTTTCTTAAACGTGAAGAAAACAAAGGCGATTTAGTTAGGAAAATGGATGAATAACAAAAACAAACCCCTAAATATTTCATGGTTTCATTGCCCGGTGAAAATTTTTGGAATCCATTTCTCTTACGGTGAAAAAGGAAATAACGAACTTAATTTTAGCCAAAAGATTCGGAAACTCCAAAGTAAACTGGATATGTGGAGTGCAAGAGACCTGACAATATTCGGAAGAGTAATGATACTAAAAATCTTGGGCCTATCGCAATGATTAGTTTATTCGACTTCAAACCTTGTAGTTCCTCAGTGAACGGTGGATTTAGTGAAAACAAAATTGTTTAGATTTCTTTGGAGAAACAAAAAAGATAAAATAAAAAGATCAGGTCTTTATCAAGACCAAGATAGAGGAGGAATACGCATGACCGATCCAAATATTATGTTCAAAGCCTTAAAACTTGCATGGATCCCTAGGTTGATAAAATCGGATAAAAGTAACTGGTGCACCAACCCGAACCATTTTTTTAAGAGAATGGGTGGCCTGAACTTTCTCTTAAGGTGTAACTACGATACAAAATACTTCAACGATTTACCAGTTTTTTTACAAGAAGATTCTCGATAATTTTAATGAATTAAAAAACCGCTAATACATAGATTTAGCCAGTTTTTGGAATGTTGTTACTACTGAAAATAATCCAACATGTTGGTGAGGTAAATTGCGAACGATTTTATAGTTTCACCCCGAACTAGGTTTACATCAGCAGATTAAGAGGTGTAAGATGGTGTGATGATGAAAACAGAGCCATGATTTCAAGGATTTTAGGGGAGCCACCAAAATCTTGATCACATTACAGAACTGTCTTCTGAGCTTTTTGGGGGCACTTTATTCAGAAAGACAAGACAGTCTTTTTTAATCATCATATTCTTTCTGAGTTAACTTAATTGGGGACTACCACACAAAAGGAGTTTACATTTTTTGGTTGTGGGGTATGATTGAAATGCAGTAGTTAAAATGTATTAAGTCCCTAAATCTCTACCAATTGAAAGCATTGTTTTCTATCTTGATCCCCAAAGACACAGTTAGCCATCTTCACTTTTGTATGGAGTCTCCTCCTGCTGGAAGGGTTTGCACCATCTCTCAAAGAATAAGTATCAGCAAAATCACTCAGGCATAAACAGTAAATATGACATTTTGTTGCTGATCGTATAATTTTATTGTTCAATTTCAATGTGATTTGTCCTTTTTCTTGATTGAGATTGTGGACTACAGGAGCTGCTATTGGATTCATTAATTAATTTTGCTATGATTAAATTATACCAAGAATTATAAGTAAGCTATAAGTAAGTTATATTATGTACAGGTATTATGTCTGCACTACACAACCAAATGCACTCAAAGGTTATAAGGCATAGGTACATTTGACAGAAGAGCCCAGCATATCCAAGACATGTTTTGATTGACACATCCATTAAAGATAAATTCAATTTACAGCAAAATGGATAAACAATACAGCAATATCCTACATGCCCCAAAGCCGGACATGGGGTTATAGGGCAATCATTTAAACAACAGATTGAAATAATTTATAAATTAGAGGACTCTATTTGTACAACACTAGGGAACAAACTAACTTTATTGGACGTTGCGAATGGCAAAGCTGTCTGTAGAATGTCACAAATTTCTCAAACCCTTTCTTTTCACAAAAATACTAATCCTGCAACTTTGCATAAGACCCAGTTCTCCATTTCATGTTGGCAAGATATTAGTTTATTCCATGCCCTATGCAGATTATCACAAAATTGATTTAAAAAAAGCAATTATTAAAATAAATCATGAGATAATTATCTCTAAGAAAAACTGATTAATTAGTTAATATATGTGTTTCTTAAAAATGTAATACAGTGTAGCTGTCACAATGTTGCAGCTATGATATTACTACACACAGGATGGGTTGCAGAACTCAACTTCCAAGTCAGTTTGTCCAATGAACTTAGTGCAGAAATTGTAATCGCATCAAGTTGTCTGTAAACCCAGAGAAACCAAACAAAGCATTACAATCTTAAGTAATGAATTAATTAACTGAACTCTTGTGTATGTACAGTGTATGTTCCATTAATATTGGGGATCTCTCAAAAGCTGCATCCATGATGAATTAATTTAGTTTCCAAGATATATTTGTTTATAGAACCGTTCACACATTAATATCTCTGTCACACACAGTGGTCTCTGTGTTCTACAACAATTGGTACACAAGAAAAATACACTCAGCAAGATATTGTTTACAATAAAAATCACTGCCTATAAGCAATCATAAGGACCTTAAATTTATATTCCTCTAGAAATATCTCACCTGGCCATGGTTGCTTTGAAAATCTTTCATTGAAGTTTTAATCCAGACTAACCATGTGTACGCTGTTCATATATTGACTGACGGGAACAGGCATGTAATCATACTGTTGCTGCTACTTGAACACCACTGTTATTCATACAAAGGCATATCAATTATAATTTATTATAATCTTTGCACACCAACAGATGACGTTCCTTGCATTGTTATACATTGTACTTCCTGAGTGTACTTACTGAGTGTCAGAAGTGAAACAAATGTTACAGAGATGACCGAAATTAAAATGATTGTAATTTATAAAATGTCTCACAACATGGCTTCAGATAAAGAGGACTCAAAAAAAAGATTCCTATTGAAAATAAGCTTATCTCTCCGAGGCAACTTGATAGTTATTATAGCAAACGCCATAACAAGTCACTTACCCGCAAGTTGGCAATTCACTTCGGCCAGTGTAAATCTTCCAGGCGAAGACTTGCAGCCTGTTAATTCTTGCTTTCTATTGTTATCTTAATTCCTTGCTTCAGTACAAACCTATCGTTAGATCAACCTCCGCTATCGTTTGTTGAAATGAGTTTTCTTTTCTTTAAAAATCCCGCCTAGAAAAGAAAGCATTTTTCCGCTACAATCCGAGGATACATGCCTCTGTCAACCTATTAGCTGGAATACGGCCGCCATGTTGGACAACTCCGCCGCCGTCGTCGTCGTCGTCGTGCGTACGCACCCACGAACAATACCTCTAGCCATGAAAACCATGAGAAAATCCATTCATGGCTTTCCTTTTCTTTACCATGTGAGTATGGGGCTCCGCTTGGGCGGCCCTTGGGGCCGCCGGAGCTCCGCTATGATTATTATCAAAAACAAGACATAATATTATTCGATTCAACAACAAAGAAATACTTATTGGCGGGAAACCAATTTTTTGGAGTGATTGGTTTAAAAAGGGTATTATTGCCATTATGGAGTTATTAGATGAAACCGGCAATCTATTAAGTTTTCGAGTATCCTCACTTAAATATTAACTCAAAACCAGTTTTCTACAATATTATCAAGTGCTCAGCGCCATTCCTAGGCACCTCCTGTCCTTATCCAAACAACCTGACACCTTTAGCAAATCGTTCTTTACCAGTAAGGACAATATTTTTCCTCTGAATGAATCAGCACAAGTGAATTTTGGCACGGCAAGGTCAAGAGATTTCTATAAATTGCTTGTTTCCAAGACTCACACCCATGTTCAAACTGGCCCCAAACGTTGGAGTGAAAACTTCTCTATAAATAAGGATTCGTGGACCAGTATTTTCAAGTCACTGAAAAACATCTGTAAGGAAACTCGGATAAAAGAGTTTCAGTTTAAACTAATTCACAGAATCGTGATAACTAGGAAAGAACTATTCATATTCGGCATCAAAGCTGATGACGAATGCCTGTATTGCGGGGGTAAAGACTCTATAGGGCGCAGTTTAAATCAACTTTGCATTAGATGACAAGAACGCAAGAAAATCTTTGGACTGTGGATGGTAGCCACGCTGTGTACAACTGAAACAAATCAATAAGATGACAGGTTTCAACTTAACGCCATTGGAATGTGATAAATGATTTTTTATTATTTACATTGAAACCATAAAAATCTTCGCGCGTTTCATCGTACAGTCTTAAATTGTTGTCACATTTATTCATCATCATGGAACCAAATGTGCTCCTCGTCGCTCGAGTGGCCCGTTGTATAGTTCTCCAGGCCACTAAGATTGACTTCGCTATCGCGTTTCCCTGACGTTGGCAAGGCGATTCCGCATTTCACGAAAAAACGAATAACTGTATCTCGGACCAGAGACGGCAAGAAATGTCTTGCCAAGCTTGCCCCGTCCATTTAGTAAAAAGAACCCTTCTTTCGCTCGCAGTTACTTTTCCCGTTAGAAACTGGTCGGGATGCAGAACTGAACACTCAAAAAAAAATGTTCAAAATGTTCAAATGTTGTTTTTTATAGTGGTCAATGCGCTTAGCTGCACCTAGCTAGTTCACAGGCATGCCACTTAAACTGAAAGAAACAAATATATCAACTAAACATAACAGGCTTAAAAATCCCAACTGGCGGAAGGCAGACCAGTTGGCTATTTACAAGCATGACCGAGGAGTTGAACTAGGGTCTACCGAGAGACAACCCCAGCTTAGTGGTCAGAGCGGGACTTGAACCCGCGACCTCCGGATTTCAAGTCCGGCGCCCTAAACCTCGGCCACGCTGCCACCAAGAAAAAACGTGGAAAAACCTCAACAAAATCATTTAGTTCGCTCTTCACACACTGTGAAGAGGGACTTGTGATCTGATTTCGAACTTTTTTTTTTAAATGCTTTATTAACACACAAGATAGTTACAACAGTTTTACAAGAGAAAAAAATTGTAAAGTGAAAAAAAAAAAAGGATCACGCCTATACATACAGCAAAGCAATATAATAGCAAAACGTAAAGCTAAGATACAAAAGTGTGTTACAATTATGTGGATAATATGTGTTGAATTTACATTGTATCGATTAAAAGAAAAAGAGGATGAAAAAAATATAAATTTAACATGAAAGTGTAAACGTCAAACGGAAACAAATAAAACAAAAACTGAAGAAAACGGGTTAGGTGAAATTCTTCCACTTCTTATCAAACTCTTCCAGCTGTTTGTTTTTAAGAACAATTTGCCCAAGGGTATCAATCTTATTACTTAAGAAAGGGTAAATTCTTATAATGCAGCTTTTCAAGGTGGGTCTTTATCTATTTCTCAAAGGAGGGGAATAATAACGTTAATACCAAAAGCTGATGGGGATCTGTCCGAACTTTCCAACTGGCGTCCAATATCACTGCTAAATATTGATTATAAAATTTTGACTAAAGCTTTGGCAAAAAGAAGAGAAAAATACCTACCAAAATTAATTGATTCAGATCAAACCGGATTTGTTAAGGGAAGGTATATAGGCCAGAACATAAGACTTTTAAGCGATATAATGGAATATCTAAATGCTAAAAAGACCTCGGGACTTCTCCTTTTTATAGACTTCGAGAAGGCTTTTGATAGCCTTGAATGGGATCTTATTGCTAAAGCCTTGAATGTTTTCAATTTTGGCCCAAATGTCAAAAGATGGATATCAATCTTTTATAATGGTGTAAAAAGCGCAGTTATAAATGGTGGATTTTTGACCAACTATTTCAATATATCAAGAGGAGTTCGTCAAGGTTGCCCGCTAAGTCCTCTCTTATTTATCCTTGCGGTGGAACTGCTAGCAATAAAGATACGCCAAGAACCAAGCTGCAGAGGCGTTGACCTCCCAGATGACCAGGTGATCAAAATCTCACAATTTGCTGATGACACCACTATAATAACGAAAAATGTTGAATCTCTCAAACCCCATTTACAGATCTTGGATTGTTTTGGAATTATTTCTGGATTGAAATTAAATAAGAAGAAAACTAAAGTTATGTGGATCGGCTCTATGAAAGATAGTAATTTGAAAGTACTTGACTTTAAAACAACTAAAGAACCCATTAAAGTTCTTGGCGTCCATTTATCCTACAACAAAAGTAAATGTACTGAGAAAAATTTTTATGATAAGATCAACAAAATGAAAACAAAATTAAATTTATGGCTTTCAAGAGACCTTACAATATATGGCAAGTCTTTACTGGTGAAAGCTTTAGGTATATCACAGCTAGTGTATGCAGCATCTATGCTGACCGTTCCAGAATCGGTTATTAAGACAGTTCAAGAGAATCTGTTCGCCTTTCTATGGAAAAACAGGAAAGACAAAATAAAAAGAATGGTTATGTATCAACCAGTAGCAGAAGGAGGAATTAATTTTGTTAATTTTTACATGGTCGTTGAATCATTAAGCTTGGCTTGGATTGGTAGATTACTAGGCGAGTCTGACGATAAATGGAAGGTAATCCCTAATTACTATTTTCGAAATTATGGTGGTTTATTATTTCTCCTTAAGTGTAATTATAATGTAAAACTTTTGAAAACAGGTCTGCCACTCTTTTATCGAGAACTTCTTCAATATTTTCAAGATCTCAAAAATACAGCTAACATCTTTCCAAATGGCGAACTCATTCTTTGGAATAACAATTCAATAATTATAGATAATGCAACTCTATTTTGGAAATCGTGGTTTGAACGCGGAATTGTGACGATAAAGGATGTGCTAAATTCTAAGAGAAAGTTTCTATCATATGAAGAGTTCAGCAACAAGTTTAACATCACCACAAATTATATGCATTACTTTCAGCTAATTTCAGCCATTCCATCTGAGTTGAAAAGGAGAGCAACTCAAACTTTTATACCTGCAGCTGATTTTTCTTCGACCTCCCCATCCATTCTTTCAAATCAAACTCTAATTAATCTGGCTGAAGCACGCTGCAAAAATTATTACCAATTGTTTAATAATCATACCCCTATTGTCCCGAGTGGTGTAAAAAAGTGGCAGAGTAAATTTCCTGAAAAACTTGGTGACTGGATTGGATGCTTTCAAGATATATATATCGCCTCACTAAGGACAATAAACTTCGCCAATTTTGTTTTCGTTTCTTACATAGAACAATTGTAACGAAGAAAGAACTTAAACTATATCATTTAGCCGAGGACAATAAATGTATATATTGCTTTAACGCGGATTCAATAGAACATACGTTTATTGATTGCAAGGAGTCTGTAAAACTTTATTCACAAATTATATCATGGTTCAATCATTCTCAAAGTACTGAGATAATACTTTCAAAAGAACAAATTGCTTTTCATGACACATGTCACGTGACTGATGTGCTGTCAGATCCTTTAAAACGCAAGCTAGATTTGCTCATCATCCTGGTCAAACAATATATCTATACTTCTAAATATCTTCAGAAAGAATTGTCTCTAGATGAACTTGTAAACAAACTGATTATTCAATGGAAACTAGAAAAATGTGCTTAAACGTAAAATCGCTTATCTAAAAAACACCACTTATGGGGTATTAAGTTGATTAATTAACAGAGTTATTACAATACAAGGTTAACGTAGTAAATCCAAAAATGCTCTCAATTAATATCTATAATGCAGTGTTAAAAAATTGTAATACTTAAAGCTAATGCATAGACCCCCCCTTTCTTTTTTTTTTTTGTTGTATTTGTATATTTTGTATATTATATTTTTTTTTTTGTTCTGTGTAGTTACTTAGCTGTCACGCTTTCTTTTTCTTTTATGTATGAGAAAAGTTATTGAACATTGTATAACTTCAACAGCGCATGTAAGTGTAATGTACGTGTGTTTTAGGTGTATTAATAAAGTGCTTCATTTAAAAATAAATTTAAAAAAATGATATTTGGTAAAGGGAACATGTAGCCGCAATTTTTGTTGGAATTTTTGGAGGGATAGAAAGGTGCAATCAACATCAAGCAGGTCTTGCGAGCGTATGATTCCATTTTGGTACCACGGTTTGAAGAAAATTGTGTTCTTGTTTATTAATATGTAACTGTTATTCCAAATTATCTCATTCTGAATCTGTGTATTGTCATCAGTGAAATCTTATCTGTAGTCTTGCCAGTATTTCAGCACAGAACGATGAAAAGGAGGTAGGTTGTGTAACTGAATTAAATTTATATCATAACGGCAGTGAGATAAAAAGGCAAGGCCATCGAGGTCGCCAAGCAAGCGTTCTGGTGTAGCTTTCCATCCTGCATCAGAGTTTTGTTGTATCCTTTGAATCCATGAGGTTTTAAAGGCAATTTCCATTATGCCAAAATCAATCATCTTAAGACCACCGTAGACTTTCTCACCTATGATTGTGCTTTTTTTTATTTTTGGAGGCTTGCCTTCCCAAATAAAATCAAAAATCAATTTGTTGGCTTCGTCAATGACATGAGGTGGTACGTAGAGGTTAGAGGCGTTAAAGATCAGTTTCGATAGCGCTAAAGTTTCCACAATGTTAATTCTTCCGATTAACGTAATTTTTCTGCATTCCCAAGCATTCAAAACTTTTCCCATGTTACGTAACTTGTCACGGAAGTTTTAATTTGTCCGCCCCAGGCGTGTTGTATGAGGAAAAAACGCCTATTGCACAAATAGGATCTTGTGGGTAATTAAAATCAAAGGGGGGGTGTCTTGTCTGTCTTTCCAAAGGCCAAGCCACAAAGCTTCAGTTTTTGACGTGTTGATTTGTAAACCGGAAATAGAAGCAAATTTCTCTAGCATATTTAGTAAATGCGTTATTGAGTCGAGGTCGCATACAAAAACAATGGTGTCGTCTGCCTACATAGATATTTTTATTTCTTTTTCCCCGGTTGTGATTCCTTTAATAAGATGCCACGTTTGATGGCTCTAGCAAGAAGTTCAAGGCCAATGACAAACAGTAAACCTGATAAAAGAGGTAAAAAACGTTCTCTGGTAAAATTGTTTGAAATTGTGAGCTTTCAACAGCCAGTCTGCTGTCTTCGACGGACAAAAATGAAATGATAAAATAGACCTAAGAATTTGAATATAACAAGCGAATGGCATATGTTAAATAGAATACGTGTGAAAGAATGTGAGAATGCTAAAAGTGTAAAATTAGCGTTTGTTTAAAAGAATGTTATATTGTCCCGGCAGAGGGCACGAATTGTTGTCAGCCTCGACAGTTTTCGTTGTGTGCCAGGATTCCAGCGTCTTTCTAATGCGGCTATTGCCTTTGTCAATTATCTCAGCATTGTTAAAGTCGATGGTGTGATCAAAGGTCCAGGCATGTTTCGCTACATTGGAGCCTTTAGCACATTGTTTAGTATTTCTGATATGTTCTTTTCGCCTTGTACTAAACGATCTTTTTGTTTCGCCGATGTAACTCCAGGGACAAGACCCACAAGGGATTTTGTAAACAACATTGCACTGGTCGTCGACTCGAGGTCGAAGCTTAGGAACAGGGAACTCTTGTTGTAGTGTCTTGATTGGCTTGTTGGTTACTCGAATATCATGACTTTTGAGAATTCTGGAAAGAGGCTCGGTGATGCCTTTGATGAAGGGAAGGACCGCGAAGCTCTGACTATTCGTTGGGTCAGCTCAACCGAAGAACATCCCAACTAGTTCTCCAGGTGAAGGTACTGGAGGAGTCAAAGATTTCTTTCTTATGATATCAGCAGTGACTTTTTGTGGGTAGCCATTAGATTGTAACGCGGTGCTAATGCGATCAATTTCACGGGCTTTTCCAGCTTCCGAGTTTGGTAGTTTTAGGGCCCTATGTAAAGGTGTCGCTGCAGTGCTGATTTTGTGCTCTCTGTGATGATGTGAGCGGAAATCAAGATATCTGTCCGTGTGCGTGGGCTTCCGATAGACATCAATGTTGAGCCTCTCATTATCGCGAGAAATAAGGGTGTCGAGGAATGGCAGCTGGCCATTAGATTCGTGCTCGATGGTGAAGGAAATATGCGGGTCGATAGAGTTCAGTGAGTCATGAAAAGAAGTAACTGCATTCTTTCTGATGACACAAAACCTGTCGTCTACGTAACGTTTCCAGATTTTGGGTGGAACCGGGGTTGAATCGATTGCTGTACATCATCAACTAACGAACCACAGAATTGACTGAATTTGCTCAAAGTTCATGCATTCTTCCCAAAATCAAATACAAGATTCTAGCTCATATATAATAGTAATAAAATAAATAAATAAATCATAACAACAACTATGTTCAGAGTTTCATAGTTATAAAGGTTCATAAACAAGTCGATTCATGCCAGGAGATTATCTCCTCGTGAAATCACAAACTAATGAAAAAAAAGGACCTCCTGGCTTCAATGACAATGGATTAGAATTTCCCAGAAATGCATTACATTTCACACGAAAATATAATCGGATTGTGCTATGAGAAGAGAACAGCATTCTAATGGGCAAAGTTGGAGGAACAGATAGTGTTCAATGACAAGTAAATGAACATATTTTTAAAGTCAAAAGGAGGGTATTGTACTTTTTATCTTTCAAATATTTTTTGCAACATGCAGGATTTGAAAATTGGCAAATATAGCTCAGATATTTTAGCTAGTGGATATTCAGTCGCATCATGCATTTAGACCAATAGAGTGCAAGTAAACAATATTTGCTGGATTACAACTGACAATACCCACTTCTTTAATTTCCTCCATACATAAGTTGGCTATTACGGGGCTGACAGGGCTACCCATAGCACAGCCGTGGATTTGTTTGTAGATGTCGTCATTGTAAATGAAATAATTGTTGGACAGCACAAAGTCTAGTAAACAAATTATGTCATCAACGTCTAGATTGCTTCTGGAATGGAGAGAATAATCATCTTCCAGTTTCTTCCTGATGTAGTTACAGACTTTTTCTACAGGAATAGCGGCGAATAAGGAAACCACGTCGAAAGAGACCATGGTTTCATCATCTAAGATGTTGATGTCAGCTATATCACTGGAGAACTTCTGTGAGTGCCATTTCGATTTTGAATAGGTGCTAAGATGTTGATGAGAAATTTTGAGGTGTTGTAAAGTGCACAACCGATGCATGTTACGATGGGTAAGACAAAAGATCGTTTAGTACAAGGCGAAAAGAACATGTCAGAAATACTAAACAATGTGCTAAAGGCTCCAATGTAGCGAAACATGCCTGGACCTTTGATCACACCATCGACTTTAACAATGCTGAGATAATTGACAAAGGCAATAGCCGCATTAGAAAGACGCTGGAATCCTGGCACACAACGAAAACTGTCGATGCTGACAACAATTCGTGCCCTCTGCCGGGACAATATAACATTCTTTTAAACAAACGCTAATTTTACACTTTTAGCATTCTCACATTCTTTCACACGTATTCTATTTAATATATGCCATTCGCTTGTTATATTCAAAATTCTTAGGTCTATTTTATCATTTCATTTTTGTCCGTCGTAGACAGCAGACTGGCTGTTGAAAGCTCACAATTTTAAACAATTTTACCAGAGAACGTTTTTTACCTCTTTTATGATGAATCCTGGTATCGGATCTTCAATATTTTTAAGTAAACCTGATAGTAGGCAGCATTGTCTCACGCCACGGTTTATAGGAAAAAAGCATGAAGCGTGCCCGTTGTTTAAAACGCAGCTGGAACTGTCAGCATGAAGAGATTTAAACCATTGAAAGAAATTAGGACCAAAACTGAAATGGGTAAGGACTTTTTCTAAGTAGTGTCGAAAGCTCTGCGAAAGTCAGGGAAGATAGCCATTCCTAGGAGGTTTTCTTTGTAGGTGTAGAACATTAAATCTTGTATTAGTCTAATATTTTCGCCAATATAACGTCCTTTTACGTACCTTGTTTGATCAGCATTTATTAATTTGGGAAGAACTTTTCCTAGGCGTTTGGCTAAAACTTTGGTGAGAATTTCATAATCTACATTTAGCAGTGAGATCGGTCTAAGATTTTCTAGAAGTGTTTTATCCTTATTCTTTTTTGGGTCTTGAGAGAGATAATTCCACACATTTGTGAAATTGAAAGGTAGCCTTTATGGAAAACATGATTGAAACTGTCAACAATTGAGTTTTTCAGTTCAGGCCAGCAATATTTTAAAAATTCAACAGACAGTCCGTCTGTGCCGGAGTTTTGTTTGCGGAGAAATCCTTAAAGGCATTTAGCGCATCTGTTTCTTTGATAAGTCCTTCGCATAAAGCTTGTTCATCCCCGTTCAAAGTGGGGACGGCACTTGGGTTAAAGAAAACGTCGTTGTCGTGGGTACTTTGTGCGGAAGATACTTGCGATTTATAGAGGTTTTCATAGAATCTTTTTTGTTCTTCTAAGATGCCAGATTGATTAGTTGTGTTCAAGCCGTCACTCAGCTTTAATCTAGTGACAACTTTTCTTGAGTAGTTTCTTTTTTTCGAGACCATAGAAATATTTGCTGTTACGTTCACCCTGTTCGTGCCATCTGGCTCGGCTTCTAAGAATCGTTCCGCGCGTTTTGTAAGCCATTAGGCTGATTTAGCAACAGGACGGGAACGTCAGATGACGACTGCAGGGCCCGCGGAATAACCTGGATTCTGTCCTAATTTGACCATATTTGGGTATTTGTACTGCGCGCGCCGTCGTCAAGTGACGTTCCCGTTCTCTTGCTGAATCAGCCTATTATCTTGTTTAGACGTGCTTTGGTTGAGTTGAGCTCGTAAATGATTTTTTTTATTGTTTCTGTGTTTTTTTTTTTTTTTTTCGCTTTCGCGATTAGATCATTAATTCTATTTTGAAGGAACTTTTCCTCGTCACGTCTTTCTCGAGCTTTAATTTTGGTGTATTTAACCGTGAAGCTTCTGATTTCCATTTTAATAAGGTCCCAACGTAGCCCTAGATCTTCAACAGTTTGATACTTGCTTTTAAATTGTGGGAGGTTTTCACGTAGCCGCGAAACGTATGGATTATCTTCGAGAAGGGAATAGTTGAATTTCCAAAAACCTGGTCCTTTCTTTTGTTCAGATGCTTCAGAAATGAGATTAAGTTGCACAGCAGAATGATCGGTACTGGGTGTAAAAACAATTCGACAATCTGTTCAGCTCGTTGGAAATTAGAAAGTAATCCAGCCGACATTGCACCTTAAAAGACTTGTCTCTCAAAGTGAATTGACACGCGTCAGGATTTACAGAGCGCCATGTGTCGCAAAGATTGCACAATTCGCAGAGCTTCTTAATTTCATTTATTACTGAAAGTTTTCGTGTGAGAGGGTTTCCTCCCTTTTTATCGCACTATGTTAGAGCACAGTTAAAGTCGCCACCAATAATTATATTCTCATGCGGGAATTCTTGAAGTTGATTTTGCAGATCATTTAAAAAAGAGTACTTGTTGATTAACATCGTTAGGCGAATATACGTTAACTAAAATTAAGTGCGTGCCTTCAGTTATTAATTTGGCTATGATGAACCTGCCATTTTTGTCTCAAGTAATTTTCTAAATTTTGTAGTCGAGCTTAGGATTTAAAATCATGACTTCGAACTTTGCTAAACATTTCTTGAACTTTAAATAATTTCTACGGTTTTTGTCTGGCAGCAGAGTTAAGTGGAATTAGTTACATTGTCTTACAATACCAACGTTTGGAACCTTTTTTGTTGTATACAGTCTGCTTTATTTATGTGGGTGGTTAGTAGTGTTATGTGTCCTCTTATTTCAGAAAAGACTGTGAATTACTGCACCGTACAAACGTTTTTTAACCATCCGAAAATAACGGTTACCCGAAAGTAACGGCTACCCGAAAGTAATGGCCCCTTTTGGCTGCTAAATCCGAAAGTAACGGGGGCTGTTACTATCGGAATTCTACGGTAATAAGGTGTTGTAACATTATGGCATTCCTTGGTAGCACAAGAGAGGGAAATTTCTCAATGGGAAGTACAGGATTTTTCTCGAAATTGACTTTTCGGATGAATAAAACAATTTTAAAACCCATTGGGTAAGTAAGTTACTATATGCTAATGAGGTCAAATTTTGACCCAATATGGTCTGTAAGCTCTCGCAAGCGACCAGGTTTGACATTTTGGGTGGACGCTTACGGGAGGTTCGACTGTAATCCATTTTTGAAATATCATCAGTAAACTGTCATTGCTGTAATAAATTAATTCTAATCGTTTATGTCAGAATTTTCTATCCAGAAATTAACTCAGGTTTCTAAATCAGTTTACGCAAAACCCTTTGTGATAAATCATCACATGGAGTGCTTTAATGTAAGCTTAAGTTTATTATTTTTAATTCATTTGCCTTTTTGCTGGGGCAGATGATTACCAAACAGTCTGACTTTCAAAGGTAGATCAAGGAGCTCGAACGTTGCCCGCCGACAGACACATACAGATCTAAAAAAGAACAATTACGTACTCACGTGGTTTACGATGAAATATCATTATAAACAGGGGGTCTTCTTTGCTTTCCTCGTAAACTTCAAAAATTATTTCACTCATTAGCAGTCGTGAAGTTTAACAAGGGACGTGATAGGGCAAATATTCATGTCCAGTGTTCCTCGTCATTTCACACCGATAGAAACGCTTATAAAAGTGCGGATTTTTCAGGTCATGTTCTGTTTGAATATTTGAGATAATATATTATAATTGTTAATGTCGTTGTTCCTAGCGAAAGTAAGTTAACCGTGGCGACTTGCGATTGAACCAGAGCTATTACTCAAATACGAACAACTCGTGATGGCGTTAATGGGGGAACACTGCCTTGCGTTTGGTTAGCCCATGCGACTTCCGGCGATAGCGTGACAAAACAACCTCACTTATCTCCCCAGCACTACGAGCTGAATGACAGACAGCACGTGCTGGATCGGACAAGAGTATCGGTTAGCAAGCGATGTTCAAAGGCGATGAAAAAACAACAAGCTTGGGGGAAGTCGCTGCGCAGACTTAACCGCCACTGATGCATGCAAGACAATGCATCCCCCCAAGCCATGGAAGCCGGTGAGAAGCTAGTTCGCCGAGAAACGTTCAACAATGTTAGCCATCCTGGGAGCTACTGACTAATGTAGATTGAGGAGTTCTTATATAAAGCTGGTAACAGTCTGAGGACCAGCGACCCATGACTTTAATAAGCCAGTCTGGTAAGCCGGCAGCAGCGGCAACCGACGCAGCACCTATGCGGAAGCTATGGCCCTTGAGACTCTGGTAAGGAAGACCTGCGACCCTCGAACTGTCCCGTAGAAGGTGCGAAACCGCTCCCCGAGTAAGCAAATTACCTGACTGGAAGTAAAATAAGGGACCCTGTTGCGGCCGTGCTAAGAGAAAGTACTCTCGCATAGCCGACACCGCGCAAAGGGTGGACGAAGTGCGAGCGATGGTGAGAGATTGCCCTCGCCTGTAAACATCTGTTTTTGAAGATTTTAGCTGCACCGTCATGCGCTGCCGGCATGCCAGTGTTGGATGAAAGGCTATACAATCAGTAGAAAGATCAAAAAGCGGTCTAAATTTGCGAACACTGCTGTAGGTAAATTCACTGCATCGCAGGAAGGCGAAAAAGGCTAAATTGAAGGCGGCCCAGATCATGGAGAAATCCCGGGGGCTAAGCCATGATTGCAGAACAGGACGGATTGCCGAGAGAACCTGAGGGGTAACCGGTTGACGGCGAATACGCTGTTCGCCTTGGTAGCGGAGAATACCGCGTAAAACCTTGTGGAGAAGAAGCTTGCCCTTCAGAGGGTCACTGTACCCAGCAGTGATATGGAGGTTGCGAACAGCTGCTAAATAGAGTTAAATTGTGCTATGACGCACCGTTCTAGCGAGATAGGAGGCAAAATAAATAAGAGTACCCTCGGAGGCGGGTAGGACATCTCCGTCTGGACCTAGGAGACGATTCATCAGGCAGAATTGTAAAAAGCGTTTTTCCCCACAGCTGTAGGCTCGATTTGTGTTCTTGGAAAGACCCCAAGAAGCGTAGGTGAGCACTTCCTCTCTCAAAGGGTCATTAGTGAAGGCGGGATGGTACAAGGAATCTGGTCGGCGTCGGGTGCGAGGGCCCAGAAACGCTGCATCTGAAAGCGGGAGAGGGCATCAGCAGTCTCATTTGAAACCCCAGGGACATGACGGGCCCGTACGAGAAAATTATGTTCCATGGATAGGAGAACAAGCTTTCTGACCAGTTCCATGATAAGGGGAGCTTTTGAATGCCCCGAATTTATGATAGATACCACTGACTCATTATCACACCAAAACTGCAGACGTTTTCCCTTGAAAAGTGGGTGCCATATAGCGCAGGCAACAACGATGGGGAAGAGTTCTTGCCACTCAATGCTTATACCCCGCTCTCGGTTCAAAAGCATATGGGGAGGCCAGTGCCCTTGGAACCACTTTCCCTGAAAATAACCGCCGAACCCCACGGAGCCCGCTGCGTCAGTGTAGAGCTCTAGGTCTGGAGTGGGGGTAGTGGTGGACTCAAGAAAAAGGGAGCGCCCGTTCCATTTGGAGAGGAAAACTTTCCACATATCGAGGTCCCTAAAGAACTCCCTGTTAAGCCTGATGTGATGAAAACGACTAGGGACACCCTTAGTTAAATTAATGGCGCGTTGAAGGAAGATCCTGCCAGGGACTACCACTTTACACGCAAACTGGAGAGTACCAATGAGTGATTGTAACTCAACCAGGCGCACGGAGCGGCGTTTCTTAAAGGATGTCAGCAAGTCATAAGTCCTGGAAAGTTTGTCCTGGGGTAAGCGGGCCTCCATGCGAATGCTATCTAAAACGATCCCCATAAATTCTGTTTCTTGGGAGGGGCCTAAGGTCTTGGACGCTACTAACGGGGCCCTAAGTGACATGAATACCCGTAAAAGATTGCTGAAGCTAGTAAGACAAGCTAATCTAGAACTTTCAGCAATGAAGAAGTCGTCCAGGATGTGACTGACCCGCTGGAGACCATAGTTATGTTTTAGGATCCACTCGAGCCCATCGGAGAGCTGATTAAAAATGAACGGGGCACTGCGAAGCCCGAAGGGTAAGTACATGTCCACATAGTATTGAGATTTCCACAAAATACCCAGTAAGTTCCAGTCTTCGGGGTGGATTGGTATAAGGCGAAAGGCTGATTTAAGATCAGTCTTAGCCATAAAGGCTCCCTTTCCCAGGGACTGGAGGATATGAATTACATCGTCTACCCGAACATAGCTCAGGGAATAGGGATCCTTGGCAATGTGGTCATTTATACTATTTCCCTGTGGGTAGGAGAGGTGATAGATAGTTCGCCAGTCATTTGAGTGTTTTTTAGGAATAACTCCCACTGGATGACACTGGAAATTTGCTAAGGGAGGGGCAGGATAGGGGCCGGCCACCCGTCCTAAGTTTACTTCCTTTTGCAGGTTGGCAGAAACTACATCAGGGTGCTGCGTCGCAGATATAAGGTTGGGGGAAATCCGGGCTGAACGCGGCCCACAATAACCAATACGAGCGCCTTCTTTAAGCGTACTTAGCAAATTAAGGACAAAATTACGATCTGGATGATCAGTTAATTCTAAATCTAAGCGATAAATGTCAGTAGGTGAGGATACTAATGGCTTCTGATGACGCCTTTGCTGCTCCACTTTACTTCTTGCTTCGCTCACTAGGTCTGGGGACTCCCGCGTTCCGAGCTTGGCCACTGGATTGTTGCTGAGGGCAGTCTTGGACGGTGTGGCCGTTTGAGTAGCAGCGGCGGCACACGTGCGGGTAGCTGCAGTTTCGGCGCCGGCACCCAGAGGACTTGTTGAAGTCAAAGCACACCGTCTGGGAACGACGCTGTTTTCTGTAGGGGTCAGCGGAAGGACAGACATCTTCAGCGTGATAGGGACTCGAGCAGATACCGTAATGGGGCTTAGCTAGGCCTGAGAAGGTCACGTCCATAACTCCAGGTCTACTTTGTCCCACTGAAGGGACAAATTGGAAGAGGCACGGCGACGAAATTGCTGGTCGTAGGGAAGCCAAGCAAGACCCTTGAATTTAGTTACCGCGCGACTAATTATCTGCTGGTACTTAATCAGCTCAAGGGCCCGTCTTGGATAGGCAGTTACAATGACCAACATGTACACCATGTAGGCCTCCAGCCACTTCTGAAAAGAGTTTTGTCCTCCATATTACGGTCCACTGGCCTCGACAGACCCAAAGGAGACGCCATACCCGAAGCTGCGAGAGTTTGGTTGGAGGGCGTTGGGCTGAAGGCGCTGTTTGTACGAACGGCGTCCAGAGCGCTGTGTACGGACCGGGATACAATGTCCTCAATGGCAGAACGCTGCGCTGGACTGAGGGCGTCTCTTCGATCGGTAGAGTGATTAGTATGGAAGAGATCTTCCTCTGTATCTGACTGCAGCATGTCCTCAATAGAAGACAGCGAGGCGCGGTCGGAGAGGGCGCTGTCCTCCGGAATGCTGAGACGCCGGCCTTGAGTGGCGTCGATTTCACTGGCTGTAGTGGACGGCTGTTGCGTGGATGTTTTGTTCGCCGTATGACGAGTGCGTTGAGGCCGACCAGGTCTTCGTTTAGATTGACTGGCCTTTCCCGTCGATGCTCGCTTGAGCCGGGCGAGGAGTTGCACTTTGGAGCCTGTTATGGGCAAATTCAGCGATTGAAGACGGAGTTTGAGGACCTCGCTGGATAGCTTCGAGAGGTCCTCACTTCTGGTAGCGACCCGAGCAGTATTCGACGAGCGGCGAGAGCGAGCCATGGAAGGTTTACAAAAATTAAACGATAGATTTACAATAAGTAATAGCTACGTTGCTTAGACGAACTCAGAATGGACTCTGAACAGTTTTCCGAGCTTTTATATGGAGACGTTCGTCTGCTTGTAAGCCAGTAGAAAAGGCTGTACTACCGAACAGCTTACCCTGACACGTGTAACATCTTAAACATGAATAGTGCTTTAATGCTTTGCACCAATACTATGGTACGTTATAACGTTCAGAAGATAACAAAGCTACAATGTTTCAGGTTTAGCTATGATAACGCTTACAGTTTGTTGACCTTTGGAATATAACTGCTCAATAGCTCTATAGAAAGTGATGCCGCCATGAACGGCTCATTCAGAACGTACGTCACGCTCCATTAACTATATTTTACTGGCGTGGCAGTAAAATCTCATTTAACACAAAATGTATTTCAAATAAGGAAAGCTCCGAGAATAAAATAAAAGGAAAGCTTCATTAAATAATACCACTCAAAAGACGGTTAGACGGACTGATGTTGTTGGTTACAAAAACGCTTTAAAAATACAAGAAAAAAAGGGGGCGCAGCCCCTCCCCTAAATCCGCCCTTGCTTACTCGCATTCTATATTGATTTTGTGACGCCGGGCCGGGCTGTTGGATGAGAACTGTTTGCAAGTACGTATCAAGCATGTATCACATTTATTCTTCGTCCAGCACTTCTTCAGAGACTGCCATAGCTTTACTTCGCGAAAGCTATACATACGTGTAGAGACGTTCCTGTTTCTTGCATCAATTTGGTCGAGCTTTTGTCTCTCGAGCTCGATGGTTAGGTTTATCAGTATCTCTTATGCTCGTTCTGAGACCACATGATTCAAACGTAGCTGTGTATGCGCAAGGTTGTTTTGCAAAATAGAAATATAAGAGATGATAAAAATCAAACCGAGCTAGCCGAAGCATTAAAACCTCTCAGAGGTTCAATTCTCCAATAGAAAAGCGTCGCAGCACAGAAAAACATAACCAAAACCTTGCAATTCCGCCATCTTGCTTGGAAATTATTTCACATCTTCGTCATATCGTAATTTATCACACCAGAATTTTCAAGTGTTGGATGATCACATAGACATAGACATGGCAATCTTTCTTGGACAATTCTGTCCAAGGGGAAAAGATGCAATGATGTTAACCCTATATGAGGCACCAACCCGTGAGACAAAGCCAGGCTACAACACCTGAACTACGTGCCCTACTCTTTGCGATAAGCGTGTGGGTTCTTTAACGTCCCCTGCTAACCATGTAACACTGAAGATGTAGGAGACGGGTCCTACGCTTTATGACCAGCCGATGCCAGGGTCTTTCGCCGCCCCTCCCAATCTGTGAGGGACAAGCCCTGGGAATTGAACGAGGTTGATTCAAAAGCTGTTTATTTTATCTAATCAGCCTTAAGTGTCAACAAATCAATCAAAAATGCAAATTTATTGTACAACAAAATCGCCTAATCAGAATATATCTAACTAGCGGAGCATCTCTAATAATCAATGAATTCTACCGAAAATTTCTTAATATGCTTATTCTTATTTCTTATGAACATAAAACAGGCCTCGTCCTTGTCATCCACATATATATTTACCCTTTTTTATATTCTAAAATTAACCCGGAATATAGCCCACATCAAAAATCAATCATACATAGCGTGGAAATGACAAGTATAATAGGCGTGAGTGAAAACTAAAAAGTACGGTAATTAAAACCAAACCGGCTAGCAATAAAATGACTGATTTTCGCTGTCCACTACTTCTAGCTTGGTCTTCTAGGTGCTATACGACACATTCGTATTCATTTTGTTTGTGTATGAATTGTGAAAAAGATGGAGGAAAAATCGTTAACGTGGCAACTCGATTACATTTAGACATTTTTCCTTAAGTTCTTTGTTTGCAAGTGTTTAATGCACTACTTTACAATGCTTATATAACTATAGCAATGGTTACCACTCACGTAGAAATGTACTGCTGAAATAAAGTGATATTACTGTGGTGACCCTCGCTCAACATTCAGAGTCAAACCTTAAGTTTATCAATCAGCTGTCGGATGCTTTTCGTCTTAAATCTACAGATGAAACTTTAATCCTTGTTTGACCATTCAAATAAAAGCTATCGAATAATACTTTCAAGTTGAAGAAATTTGTCATCTTATGTAAAAAGTACGGGTTTGATAACTACAAGCAAAATTTAACAAAAGAAAATGGCAACCCCTTCACTGCTTAGGAAGCACACCACACTGTCAACGAGTATGATTTGAGAATCAAGGTCCAGTTTAACCTAACTGTTACTATTGAATTCACAAAGATACACATATGTCCTTGTTATACCATATATGGACTGTCAAAGGCAGCCCTTCCAGCAAACACTCCACCATCCGCATGCTCAGTTGTTTTGGTCCTTACTAGGTAACCTCCCTCTTTGTTGACCAGCACTTCATCTCCGCGACTGAAACAAAATTAAACTTAAACAATTGACTAACTTTAATGCTAGTTTAATGCTTGTACATGATGTTATCATACTTGAAACTGTAATTTATGGGTATAGATTTTTTTCTATTGCCTCCTCGTGTTTTGTTTTTTAGCTGAGCGGCAAACATGAACGGAAGCGACAAACTGGATAATATTTTGTGATAGCTCACTTGAAAAGGGGGTAGAGAATAGTAGTTCAAAACTCATGGGTCTCGAAAAAAGTTCGTCGAATTTCAGCGGTCTTACAGTCTCGTATTTTTGGAGGTTACAAGCATCTCACAGTCTCGATCTTTTTTTTTTTACCAGGTAGTCTTGGAGTGTCAATTTTTTGCAAGACCAAGAAAGTCTTAGGACTGAACGCCTAGCACTCGCATTTAAAGCACTTTCAAGTCAAAATGTTTCAGGCTCGAAGTCTCGTCTTCCAGCAAAGTCTCACGTTTAATATTCAATGCCCCTACTAGCGCAACCACGACAAGAAAGACAACAAAATCGTCACTGAACAATCTTTTAAGCTAAAACGTGGCTCTACAGGGCGTCACGCTTTCTCGATATAAGATCTATTAGAAACTATCTTTCTACAACACTGCAACGTGAGATAAATCACATTGGTAAATACCTGGAACTGTTCAATTCATTAGTAATGTAAAAGGAATTGACTCAATCAAAAGGTACTATTCAGGCCACTCGAACGCGCTGTAAACCCCAATACACAACATGCACTTGTCTTTAGGTATTCACCTACCAGACTTGCCTACTTATCTACCAGATTCACCTACTCAGGCCTAAGAGACAAATCAAATTACATTGAAACCTTAAAATTCCGACAATACGCCTCAAATATACTTTTGGGCAAACGATTTTTTGGATGGGCGCATTTAAGGAGCACTTGATGATCACACAACTGTAGAACGCTTATCCCTACCACGAAAACCTGATTACATTAGGGAGCAAATGACAGCCAGTACTTTAGTTTAAAAGCACATTAAAATAATACAGAGGGATATTCCATTTATTAGATAGAAAATGGCACGATACTGGATTAAACAAAATTGAAGACTTTCTTCAAGGTAACAGGTTCCTAACTTTTAACGAATTCTGTAGCAAGTTCAAAACTAAAACAAATTTCTTGAAATACTACGGTCAATGCCACGCAGTCCCTCAAAGGTGGATCAATATTTTCAAAGGAAATGTTTCTGAACCTTTGGAAAAACGTTCTGTGAAGGATCAGATATCCTTGAATAAACTTTCTTGCAAATCGGCAACTAAATTCTTTGTTAAGGGTAAATTCATTACGCCTACAGCTGAACAAAGGATGAAAGAAGGCAACCTAAAATAATAAGATGCAATACAACTCATTTATAGTCTTCCGTTGAATGTTACCAAAGACACCAGACTCGCCATTTTCCAATGCAAGATTATTCATCACATTCTACCCACTCGACACTTTTTAGAAATTCAATGAAGAAACATGATAAATGTCACCTCTGAGGCGAAAGACAAACGTCAACCCATCTTTTTGTAACCTGTTCTGAAGCTCAACTTTTTTGGTCTCTCTTACTAATTGGTGGAACCAAAAACGGAGGTACGATCACTCTCGATGAAAATGAAATAATATATGATGTGACTGATAACTTCGCTCGTCGTCTTGGCTTAAATCTCTGCATGATTATAGCCAATTATTATTTATATACTGCTTCAAGAAAGAGGAGTTTTATTTGGATGCCTTCTGACAAATAAAATTAAAATTGACAAACATAAATCTAAATCACAGATAAACTATGTAAGAAAGCCACCTATTGTAGCTACATGCAATTAACGTAAGATATTAATAAACTGTAAATAATGTTAGTATTGTAAGATTTGTTAGTTTTGTTAAATCGTAAGTTATGTTAGCAGTAGAAGAAGAGTACGTGATTTTTGCTTGTCATGTAATGTTATTGTTGCAATAAAAAATACCAAAAATATTTTAAAAACTTAAGTTTAAAAGCTTATTACCTGATAAAAATACCCACAATGCCAAGCTCAGGAATGACGTCAGCAGGACGTATACTTGTCGACTCCTGACGAACGATAAAGTTCTTGGTAATTTGAGGTGAGATACGATCCATCAATATATACTGAGTCCTGTTTTCAGAGTTGTTAAGTAACGTGCGACGGATGTCTTCACCGTAGATGTTATTGCCTGCCAAGTCGAATAATTAGAAAAAGAAAAAGAAGAAGAAATGTCAAGGTAACCAATTCAATGTTGTGACATGTGACGCAACTACTTCTTTCGCTTACATCCTTACACGTCCAAGGTATAATGCTTTGCTGTGATATAACGCAGTTAATGTTTGCCTAGTACATTAATTTTGAAACGACGAGATCTCCAAAACCAGCAATGTCTCATTTTGTCCTGTTTTTATCTGATCACAAGCCGCCTGCTGTTTTGCTTCAAAACTATTGGCAACCTTCAAGCTTTGGTTTGTCTTTTTTTTAGCAATACAATATCTGTATAAATCAAATCACGATAGCGCACTGGACAGTGCACTGGTCAAGTTTTTAGTGTAAAACCACTGACCACCGACTGCACAAGTAAATTAACTCCCCACAGCTTTTACATATGTTAGGTCCACTTTCATATTTCTGTGTGTACCCTTCTGATTGGCTGCTTGACGAAACTCGGATGTCCTGTGCAATCTCAGCGCTACAGTTTGCAAATGATAACCTTTCGTAAACTTTCATCTATTTCTAAGTGATACATAGGACGAAAACCAACTAATTTTAACCTAGTTATTTAATGGGTTTTAGACAATACGACCACCTGGTATAAATCATTATTGCCAGCTTTCATACCTCCTCCTTCCCTCTGAGGCTTAAGAACACATTTATCTACCATCTGAAGACAACACTCTATATAATGATCGCCTTTGGGTCCCTATAATTACAGCAAAAATTTCACCCTATTCAGACGAAGTCAGATCTAACGTGACAGAATTATCTTCCAACAGTACTAGTTATTAACCAGGAAGAAATACAATAAGTATAGTGAAAGCTGCCACTTCAGCATCATGCCATCAGAAAACAAACTGAAAGTTACTGGCTAACTAGCGCTGCTGAGAACGTTACCACTGAATCAGTTTGATGTACGCACCATTCATGTGTTTTGGCAATTGTCCGCTGCAAAATGTGAGCGATACAAAACAACAGACCTTAGAGTGGGAAAAGTGTGGGAAAAGTGTAGAAAATATTGTTAAAAAACGCATCTTTGAACGACAGTTTTACACTTACTATTTTAGAGCCCTTGCAAACATGTCCAACTGGAAAACACTGTTGCGTTGCAAGGGAACGAGATTGTTTTGAGAAAAAAAAAATTGGAAGCAATGTTCGCTACGAAAAAGCAAAATTTGCTCCTGCAACAAACTTTGTGCCGGCGTGTGAACGAAAAGGGGGGCGGAGGGTTCACTGCCAGTGGGATATGTTACCACGTTTGCCAGGACCCTCAGATCCCAAGATGATCCAGGAAAAAGATTGTTTTGATAAAAAAAGTCATTAACTGAGCGGACATTACCGGGTCTAGAGTATACAATCCAGTGAAGGTTTTTCTCACTCTGCCTACTGACTCATTGTCGGGTAGGAACCTGGAAAACAAAATGTTATGATCTGCTTACAGAGTATGGCACAAGCACAATCTGAATGCGATCGCAGTAAGAATCTTTACTATCAGGCCACTATGTGTTGATTGTTTGCCACACTTCTTATATCAGATGTAAGAGTGTTCATTCTACTGAACTCTAAGGATCATTGCAGATTAGTTATTATCACCTCGTAAAATTGCTGACGGCTACTAAGGGTGTTGCCAATATAAGTAAAAGGACCCCAGTGGTGACAAACTAACCATTTTGAACAACTCCTAACTTATCCCCTACTTGGAGACCATTGCATCTCGTCCCATATATACAGAAGACCGAGTGGTAGGTCATTTGATTTGAATGCAAGGGATAGATATAATACTTGCCAATTGTGTCCCCGTATAATATAAGAGACGCGTTTCGCAGTTGTTATCTAGGCAATATCTCGGGGCTTCGGTGTGTATTTAAGGAGAGCCAATTACTAAGCTAACCTTTACGGGACGGTTGGGGAAGGATTATGTAAATGTAGTGTTAGTATAGAGGTTCGTAGTTATACCTTTCTAGGACCCCAGGGTCGCTTAGCACTTGCTGTATCTTCTTGGTTCCCATCAAATGATGCGCCACTGTAGGGCATTTAATACAACGAGACAACTCTAATGTTAAACGAGCTGACCATTCCTGAAACACCAAGCACTTGTTGAACTATTACCACTCACAATTAGACTGCAAAATACATCTCAAAAACTGATAGGTTAACTTAGCTACAACCACTTCTTTATTTGTTACTACTTGCGATCTCCATTGTAGCAATAAACCTTTAATGATCAATTAATTCTCAAAATTTAAGGATACGTTTACACGTCTACCTGGCCATGTAGAAAGAGGTAAGGATTTGTATGCTTTAAATACACACATAGCAAATTGGCGTATGAAGATAACTGAATTAGAGAGACTTCTCGTCCTCTAAACTAAGTTCCAGTGTTCTTGCTACATTTCTTATCTTAGAACTTAACTGGTACCAACTGTTTATATTATGCATAATCAACTTACCTTATCTGTGGGGTAGTCTTTGGGTGTGTAGCCTGCTCTGAAATAAGCTACGCCAACTTCAAGTCCAGTCCTGTTCACCAAGAACAGAACAGATAATTATCACTTCAACAGACCCTCTCGACAAAATGAATGTTATGTAAAGAATATATCAGTTACTGACAAAGTCCATTCAAGTCTTGTAATCGAGCGGTTTTCAACTGAGTCGTAAAACCAGAGTGATCACTCGGGCCAATCACAAAGCACACACGCAATCTTGTGAACCAATTAAAACTGACGCGAAGCGCGGGAAAATACGTGCAAGCGACTCACAGTTGGTTTTAGTTTTACTTCTGGTTGGACGAAAAAGTGGCGCGAATTTTTTAAGCCAATCGTAAAGCGTAGCAATGCAAAATCAATCACTTTTCCGCACTCAAGTGAAAACCGCTCTAAAACAGTTGTACGTGTTGCTTGAATAGCACTGACTGATTCGCTGAAAGCTGTTGATTAATAGTAGGCAGTTATCGTGTGCTGTTGTGTTGTAAATCCACGAATCTGATTGGCTCGGTCACGATCGATTATTCGCTGATAGACCACGATTATGAGCGCGTTAGTCTCGAAAGGAAAAAAAATTAACAAAGAAACTTACACAAAGATGGATTTATCGTTGCTCATTTTACCGTCTTTAAAAATGTCGTTAAGGCTCCGCCTGATCACTTTTACAACATTGTTCCTGCATAAACAGAAAAACGTACAAAAGTAATAGAAAAAAGAAACTCAGAGACATGAAAAGAATCCGATAATTAGAAGCTTTTGTTCTCACGTGAGGGCATTGCAGGTACAAGAATTAGGGCAACAAAACCTCTATCAAATTAACGCACGTTTTGTCAGAATATATTCTGATAAAATCGTGGAGATATTCAGCGTGTCCACATCTAGAGAATGGTTGGACTTGTTATTATATCTAAAAGCAATTGTTAATCCTTTGCATGTGTGTTATTGAGTGAACAGAATTAAGTGTTTACCTCTCATGAATACGGTATTCCAGCAGCCTTTGGTCATAAACATTAACCTCGTCAGGCTGAACAACGAACATGATGACAGCACTAAAAACAAAACGGTAGCAAGGCTGTTAACTACACAAACTAAACAAACAAACAAACAAACAAGTGAACAATAAGAAACTGCTCTAACCTGTCTGATCCATATAGTTCCCAGGCCCTAATGAGAGCACCAGCTGCTTCATCTAATGCGGGATTTGGAGGCACCTTGAGAAAGGACACAATACAAATCGTTAACTTACATAAGATATTTAACTCAGTGCACGAGAGTAGGAGATTTAGGTTTGGCCGAAACAATTGGTCTTGGACGATACTCTTAACACGGCCGATAAACCAGAGGAGACTGAGAGCCCGAGAATCACGCCTGGGAACAAAACTCTATTGGAATGTGACCGAGACTGTGTGTCACAGAACAAAAGTGTTGATCATGAGATAAGGTATGACTACACAACCAGTAATTATTACATGGCTAGTTCCGTGAGCGGCAAAGATGAATCAAATCCTGCACTGCGACTGGCTTCCCGAGCCGAGAGAAAAAAAAAAACTAATCGAGTAACAAATCGAGAAAAGTTTCCCACATCTGAAGCTGAAAAATTGCGCAAACCGCTCCCCTCTATAATGGATCAGCTCTTATCATAAGAAAATGTCTAATATATTTTGTAGGTGCACTTGATCCGACTAGCAATTATTAGGTATTATAGCGTCAATATAACAGAGAGAAATTCTCTAAATTAGGGATAACATTACCTTGTTCTCTCGTCCCATTGAATGTAAAAGATATCTGAAATGTGAAGGACGAAAAATGTGTCATGAGTAAAGAGCATTTCTAGCCACCATTAACCGTTTTAAACCATTTATAGAGTATTCCTGGTTAGAAGAGTGCAGTAAAATGTTAACAATCTGTAAATACGGTCTAGATAAAGGGTAAGCAATGAAAGAAAATGACCTTGACAGTTAAACATTTTACACGCCAATTACCTGTGCATGTCGGGAACAAGACAAGAAAACGAGATTCCACCGAGTGATATGGTGTTCATTTCAACCTGCTTGATGTAAATGGAGTCGGCAGAGGCATCACTACTGCTAGTACAACTGCAACATTGATCGAGTAACCCGCCTGTGGTGTCAATCAAGTAGTCAGACCGAAAAATTCCTAATGAGATTGACTGAAAGAAAACAAAATAAAACAGTTTATCACTTGCTTCTTTCTCTCCGATCTCGTATGCTTATTATTCGGCGGAGCTTTACTTGGCTGAATTAAAATGGAAAAACTCAGCCCAGAGAAAGGCAGTAAATGGCGAGAAATACGCCTTAGAATAGCAGCTTTAAAAGCATAATTTTTTCCTGCATCGTGAAATAAACTTAAAACGTAAATTATAAAGTAAATTGTATAGAACGGAATGACCTGAATGACGTCAAGATAACCACTGACGTGCAGTCTGCAAGCTAGTACTAGCTCATTGCTCAGTGTCAGTAATTTATGTTTTTTCATTTCGCCCAAACATACACCCTTGGGACGTACACTCACTGGTGTCCGCTTAATACAGGGTGTTGTGCAATAATAGTTAATTATCAACTCTTTTGTAACACAGTGTAACACAGTGTAAGATCAAACACTGCTCATAGGAGAATGTCCGATCCAGTCAGTCAATGCATCAGTCTGGAATAATCACTTTGCTTATAAAACGACATCGCTGAACAATGTTAAATGAGTCTCGCCTAGACCTTTAGAAGTAAAAAGCTCTTGAAGTGTCCGCTTGTCGCAGGTTTTGTGCAACAAAATGGCTTAATATTGGTGTCCGCATCCGCTTAACAGAGGTGTCCGCTGAATGCAGGTTTATTTTACAGTAAATATGGGAAGAAAATTATGGGACTTCAGCTGGTGTCCACTTAATAGAGGGTATCCGCTTAATACAGGTTTCACTGTATACTTTATTTTTTCTGGTTGAATCAACTGGTTTTCTACTTTTAATGACGAAGAAAAATCATAATCGTCATAATCGGCCTCAAGTCTATCACAGTCTAAGAAACAATACGAAGCCCGTTATTAGTGGAATGATGGGCGGAAGATCGTTGCCGTCAGGAACTGAGAGGCGGGGGGGGTTGGGGGGGCAGGGGTGGGGTAGGGAGCTTGACTGTACTAACCTGAGCATTTCCTTGTTCCCAGACTTTTTCATAAATGTCAAAGAGTCTTGATGTAAAGGGATCAGCAGCCACTGTGCTAAGTTGTGGAAATTTAATTATATAAAAAAAATTAAATTAAACGTGAATAGATGTAACCGATAATAATAAATCGTCATTACCTTAGAACAGTGATCTCTAATATATACATATGTAAAAAATGTTCTTATACCGTACATTGTACTGAAGAAAGATGATTACTAAATTTGGTGTTAAGCAAGCTACACCATGAATTTCTAAACCAATCAGCGAGATGGAAATTTGACAGGTTTTGCCGGTGAAAAATCAGGGTTTTACCAGTGCCACTTATAACTGGGCGGTTTTCACTCAATACTGTTCATAGTGAGTGACAATTATCGAGATTCTTCTGGATCGCCAAAAACCGAACAGCAAGTGAAACAATCTGCAGCATTATTAAATATGTGTTTAACCGCCCTCCACTGTATGTGGTTTCATTGCAAGCCCCGGCCAAACGATCGCGACATTTCAACAAAACATATCGCAACATTGTTTGGCGCAACATGTTGCGCGCGTTTGGCCACCCTGTTGCGACGTGTTGCGACATGTTGCGACATGTTGGGTGTTGTTGGCTCAAATTTGAAACTGGTCAATTTTTTCATGTAACATTTGTGGATGTGGCATGATGTTGTAGTCGTTTGGCCAGGTTCGTGCAACAACGTTGTGCCAGAGCATGCGCACTAGTTCGATTTTCAACACCCAACATGTCGCAACACGGTGGTCAGACGCGCGCAACATGTTGCTCCCAACAATGTTGCGATATGTTGCGTTCAAATATTGCGATCGTTTGGCAGGAGCATACAAATGCTGGGCCAACAGCGCTGGCATATGTTGTGTTGAAATGCTGCGATCGTTTGGCCGGGTATTGAAAATCGAACTAGTGCGCATGCCCGGGCGCAACATTGTTGGATGGACCTGGCCAAACGACTACAACATCATGCAACATCCACAAATGTTGCATGAAAAATTTGACCATTTTCAAATTTGAGCCAGCAACACCCAACATGTTGCAACCTGTCGCAACACGTCGCAACGGGGTAGCCAATGTTGCGATACGTTGCGTTGACATGTTGCGATCGTTTGGCCAGGGCTTAAGAAAACCAAGTCGTTTCCGTCGTATCCCACCAGAACAATGAAATTTCACCAGTTGAGGAATCAGTTGTTGTGGCGACAACAATCTCTAAATAAAAACGAATGACGAACTAGGAAGAGGAAGATGTCTCTGGGCCTTTAGGAGTCGTAAACTCCAAGGTTGTAGTTCACTTAGTGCAAAAAACCGCACTTTTCTTACATCCCAGGAAAACGTGTGTATAGATCATCATCTGAGATTGCTTTTCTACATAAGCCAGCTAGTTTCAAAGATGGTCTTATTGGGGTTAACCTGTAGCCATAAAATGGGCCAAAACTTTAGCCTTTAGGCGTAAAAATTGGAAAATTTTTAACCGTTAACCGTAACACTGACCAGTGTTAACCGTAAAAAACAATTTAGCCACGAAAATTTCAAGATCTCTTGTTAAGACATGTCTTGTCTTACTATAGTAGTAGGCCATAGTAGTCTACAATTCTTATAATAGTACTTTTTTCCATCCCGGAACGATCGTACAACGAACATGCATTAATTTTTAACTTTTTAAGCGATGGTTACTAATTTATAAGATATATCTGTCAACCGTTAGGAAAATAAACTAACCGTTAGCCTTAAAAAATCCAAAATATTAACCGTTGTTAGTAGCCATAAAAGCCCCAATCTCATTGAAACCCTCTTCAAGGTGCTTCTGCCACAGGACTGTCCGTACAACAAAGAGGCAACAAACGTTATGGGTACGTTTTAACGCGAAATGTACACCTGACCCACCGGTTTAAAATGCATTTTGTAAAAAATTATTGGACAGCACAGTTTGTCGGGATATGTTTGCCTAGGTTTTTAATTTGAAAGTTTTGTGGTTGTTTGTTTTCAAAAATGGGGTTCAATTTTTAGCAAAAGGCCTAGAAATAATTAATGGCATCAACGACAACAGTAAAAGAGAGCCTGGTATCGTCATGAAGTCTGGAAAAAAGGTAGCCTTTTCCAGGTGTTCAGCAGCGCGAAAAACACTTAGCGAACGAAAAATAGGGGAGAAGCGCGGCGAGACAAAGTGCTTCTCCCCTATTTTTTCGTTCGCCGGTTTTCGCGCTGCGCCCCCAACTAACCGAACACCTGGAAGAGGCTAGCAAAAAGGACGATATCTTTCCAAAGAATCTTATCCCACCGTCACAACGAACGCAACCCGCATTATTAATTGAGCTTACAAATCACGTTCTGTGCTTGCAAAGAGATTCCCCTTTGACATCGTTTTCTTGCGCATTTTGATTAACTTTAATTGATTTCAAAAGTTCAAAATTTCTAAACAAACAGACATGCATACATCACACACACACTTCAGTACATATTATCGCTATTTTTAAAATGTGGAACTGATACTGTAGATACAATGTAGCAGAAGCATAAGATTGTATATTAACCTATTTTTGTATTTGCACAATTTCATATCGTGAGCTAAAAAAATATTATTTGATTCAATGGGGATCATTGTAACTTCTCATGACAGAACGTACAATACCTCAAAAGCGCGTTCTTTGTAAATTCGTAGTCCCGGCTCACTTTGTGTACCAGCAGGTTAAAATCTGTCTGCACTTCTTTTGCATCTGTGAAAAGCTTCAGTGGAATGGGTGATGGATAAAGAGTGAAGGGAATGTGTTGTGTTTCTCCTTTAGAGTCTTTATAAACCATTCCGTGTGACATGCAGTAATCCTTGCCTTCGTTCTCAAGATATTTTACTTCATCCTGAGTAACCTCGTTGTCGCTAATATGTGGCAGACGAGCCATCATTTTGAAAGAATCTTGCTTGATTATGAATCCCCTAAAATATTATAGGAAATCTGAAATACAAAAACAGTAAGTTTCAGCAACATTTCTGAGTGAATGCAAACGTTTGACATGCGTACATCATACATAGCTTCGTCCGTCAATTACAAGCCCAGTTATTCTCCTCCCTCCACCCCACGTGGGACGTTCGTTGGAAATTAATAGCCCCATGGTGGGGCTAACTTATTTCTACACTTGTATTGCCCGGTCAATAAATTCATTATTTGAATTACAATTCTTTTTGGAAGCAATGAACGTCAACAAAATAACAACTGAAAACAAAATAACAAAACTTACAGCGGTTATCAGTAGCTTTCGCGCGACCTACAGCGCTAAAGCTGAGTTTTCGAGTTAATTTTTTCAGTCATCTCCGCTTCGGTGTTTGCTGTTGAATAAAATCTAGCCCGTGAACAGGTTTCCGGCGAGCGTAAAATTAAAACACTCAGGCGAGCAAAGCAACTTGTTTTCAAAAAGAAAATGTCTCAGCCATTGTGCCGTCATCATCATGAATGAAAAGATTATTTGAGAAATGTCTGGAGGAGCTGATAAATAAAATAATGTTTTTCAGTAGAAGCCATTGTTCAACATGCATTTTGTAGATAAATATCAATATCTGATGATCATGTCCATCTAAAGAAATAGCTAATATTAGTAACATATAGATTTAGCCAAGCCTAAACGCGGAGCTCCTAGGCCGGGTTGTTCAAAGCCCGATTAAGCTAACCCAGGGAAAGCGAGAATTTTGATTTGAGTTTTGTTTTTGTTACTTTACAGTGAGGTTTTCTGTATATAGTTTGGCCTTCTGTTTTGAGTTTGAATATAAATCTCAAACTACTCGAAACAAAAGCATTGAAAAACATTTGTATACAAGAAAAGTTTATACTACGGTTAAACTTTTAATCCTGGGTTAGCGTTAACCGGCTGCCGAACAACCTAGTCCTGATTACAGCAAATTAATTTGACATGAGCCTCGCGATCCAATCGAAAACCAGCACTTGGCCAGCGGTCAACTCCATAAAACACGTGACCTCGATGAGTTCTAAACTTGAACCCGCAATACGGTCACGTGTTACTGGTCCGCAGATCACTTTTTTTGACAGTGTCAATTGCCCATATCATGGATGTCCAATGTCAAAGAAGGTCGCTATTAGTCAAAGTCGTAGTCACAGTAATTCTTCTTGGACAATTCGTATAAAGCACCAACCCGCGAGACAAGGCCAGACCACACCGGGAACTACGTGCCCTCCTCTTTTCGATAAGTGTGTGGGTTCTTTAACGTCCCCTGCTAACCCTGTAACACTGAAGATGCAGGAGACGGGTCCTACGGTTTATAGTCCTTATCCGAGAAGACTTGAACGTCTAACCATTTGCAGATGTAATTACAAAGGCAGTAAATTCTCCTCAGTTATTTTAGGACCCTGAGTCTTGGTCCGGTCTGGGGCTCAAACCCTCGACCTCCCGCACAGCAGACTGGCGCTCTACCAAATGAGCTAAGGCGGCGGTACGCGCGTAAGTGGTACGTATACGCGGGACCCAAGATCAAGCAACATCACACCGACCCAGGCGGCCCGGAGACAACAGTAACAGAAGTTTTAGAAACAGAACGGGTAAAAGAAGTATACCGTAAATCCTCGAATTAGCGCCCAAGGAGCTGATTTCAAACATAGGAGGAGATGGGGGGTGCTTATTCGAGGGGGCGCTTAATCGAGGGGGAGGGAGAGCACTTATTTAATTTTTCCCCAATGGTGGCCTGACATGATCATTTTTGTGTTTAATGCGCATGCGCATTAAACAAATATGTTGAAAACGGTTCCGTGTTAAACCATTCCGAGTGTAAAACTTCGGAGGTCCCATGGGATTTCCCGAAGAAATGAATCGTCACGAGTGTTATTTCGCACTGTCATCGTATTAAATTGGGAAGGCCGTACACCAAGTATATGAGCGCAATGGCGACCTAATGCTGGTTCACGTCGTTCGTGTGCATGGAAGCAGAGTTCGAGTAACTTGTCGTTCGAGCGTTCAAGTAAATGCGGCCACATTGCCATAACTTCCTGGGCCTATCGCTACATGTTGTGTTGTCGTTGCCGTTTTTTCTGTTTCGAATAATTTGGACAGCTTTCCGTCGCGAGTTGGTTTCTAATTTTCAAGGTAATCTTAAGTTATTATCCATTTCTCAGTCACTATGTCGTTTTCTCCCTTTCTTCGAAAGCCAGGACACAGTTTGCAGCTACGGAGAAAGAGCTCGACGATGCGAAGAAACGAATAAATGAACAACAAGAGGAAATAGCAGAGCTTTACGACCTCCAAGACCGTTTAGAACAATATACCGGGAAAAACTCTCTTGAATTCCATGGAATTCCAGAAAGCGCGTACAACTCCACAGAAGAGGCCATCCTAAAAGTAGCAGAAGCGCTAGAGGTTCCTGTCAACTCCGATGACATTGAAATTTCCCATAAATTAAATACTCGGGGCAACAAAGCAATAATTGCAAAAATTATTAGTCACAAAGCCAAGACGAATCTCTACAGAGCTAGAACAAAACTTAAACACGTCAAACTGGCCGACCTCTTCCCCGACTCCTCCTACGCAACGAAAGTACAGACGACAAGGATCTTCATCAACGAAAACTTAACTTCCTATCGTCGCCGCATCATGTCGCGAGCTAACGAGAAACGTAGAGATGGCGAACTATTGAGCGCATGGTCGATGGACGGAACAATTTACGTGAAGACTTCGCCGAACGGGAGACCCATCAAAATCATCGAATTAGAGGACCTCGAGAATCTGTAGCCTGCTTTTAGAATTATTTTGGGAGAGAGGAAGGACTCTGTTTGGAACTGTGACTTATCTCTTTACCCTACTTGCAAAAAAGTTTAGTTGTTCTCTTTTGTGTTGTTGTGTGTATTTGTCTGTGTGCGTTGTCTGGATTGTTTATACTTTAGTGAATTTTTGTATTTTTTTTTCTCGTAATTTAATTCCTTTTTTTCTTTTCTATCGTGTAATATGAATACGGGTAGTTTGTCCAAATTTGACATCTTATCATTGAACGTTCGGGGAATCAGAGATCAAATCAAGAGGAGGAGTATATTTTCATACCTAAAAGATCAAAAAGCAAACATTTATTTTTTACAAGAAACATATTCAGCACGAGCCGATGAAAATATTTGGAGAAAAGAATGGGGTGGCGAGCTATTTTTCTCACATGGCACCATGCATAGTAAAGTGTGTGTATTTTAATTAATCCCTTTGTACAACCAAAAGTTGATTATTCTTATGCCGATGACTCGGGCAGAATAGTGTTTATTACAGTCACTCTTAATGGACAAAAACTATCACTGTGCAATATTTACGCACCTAATGACCAGGCCAATCAACTCCAATTCATGCAAGAGCTCAACAATTGCATAATCGATAAATCAGAGCTCACCTCGCTAATTGTCGGGGGAGACTGAAATTGTACTTTATCAAAAAAAGATAAGATCGGAGGTGCACCGTGGAAACCGTCCAGTTACCGTAATCGCATTCTGGCAACGATGGAAATGTTTGACTTAGTGGATATTCAAAGAATGCGACATCCAAAGTTACGCAAATTCACGTACGAATCAAAATCTCTTAAACTTAAATCTAGGATTAACTTTTTCTTAATTGCAAAAAATCTCTCTGGGGATGTAAAGAATTCGGAAATTTTCCATGCTATCGCACCTGACCATAACGCAATTTATATCTCGCTATCTTGGCCCAACAAACCTGCTCAGGGACCAGGACTCTGGAAATTTAACAACACCCTATTGAATGACATGCAGTATGTGAGTAGGGTTCGTGATACATACGCTCACGCGTGCAGTTATTAGGGACCTTAAGATACGAGGACGGGAAGGCCAGGACGGCAACGGCAGTGGACGCGAGAAACTTTCGCGGGTACCGTAGTGTCGCCAAAAACAAAATGCTTAAGATGTGCATTTTCGCAAAGGACGGCGAAGTCAATAATTCGAACCTCGTACAAGCTATTCACAGAAGCAATGACATCCATTAGACTATAAAAGAGATGGTAGAAATCTTATCCTATTAGGTTTAAACGATAGTGAACAGCGATGCTGAATTTCTTTTTCTGTATAAGTGAAGCAAACATCTGTCAATATTTCAATAGAGAAACCATAATTTCCGTATGAAAAATTAAACGAACAATCTGATCGACCTACTTCAGATGGCTTTTCAGTTACCACTAGAGCGTTTGGGATTTCTGTCGCCGAAAAATCCTGACTTTTGGTGAACGTTTCAATTTCCATCTGTAATTGTAACAAGCATCATAAAAATCAAACAAACGTTGCTTCAAGTTCCGGGTAGCATACAAAAACTAAACGTCAGTTTGAAAATGTGTATTTTATTTGCTCGATAGATGCTCCATGGCATTCATTCTTACAACATTTTATCGACTGTACTTACACTGATGTATTCTCAATGCATACAGTTTGTATTGAGCTTGCTCACTCGTGATAGCGTCTGAACAGTGACTCCAGAAACACAAACGAACAGACAAGGAATATTTTTATTCACATTTTCGTATCTCAGCGTAGTGTTCTACACTACAATCACGAAAACTGTGAACCTTATAAACATTCCTATCAATATAACTGAAAATAAAGTCGATTGGAACAGTTATCGAGGCAAAACAAGAGCAAAATACTCACGCTTTCGATACGACGGCTGGTCGGGCGAAATGCCGTCTTCGACGAGATGAGGACGGCAGAGAGATGAGTCGAGAGTTCTCGTGCGCATGCCCGGTTGAGTGAATTTACTTCCGGTAGCCGTCCTAGCTCGTCCCGTCCTGGTATCTTAAGGTGCCTATTATAGCCATGTGACGGATAAGAGACTCTTTTGGGAGTTAATGAAAATGGAAATCAGATCTGCGACTATTTCCTTTTCCAAAAATAAAGCAAAATGTATCAGCAACCGAGAACAGGAATTAAGACGTAGAATAGACCAACTTGATGTTATTATCTGCGATAATTTTTCTTCTCCTTACATCGATGGAGTACTACGGGAGTATGACGGACTGAAAACGGAACTTAAGTCAATTTACGAAGAAAAAGGAAAACAGGCAATGTTTAGAGCAAATTGCCGCTGGATAGAAAATGGTGAACGCCCAACAAAGTATTTTTTCAATCTTGAAAAAAGTAATTACAACAAAAAAACTATCAGTGAACTTCGATTACAAGATGACTCTATTACGCGCAACGAGACACTGATTCTAGAGCAAATTGTAGATTATTATAGAAACCTATATACCTCGGATTTAACCTTTTCTGAAAGTGCTCATGACACATTCACTGAAAATGTTGAATCACTTAAGCTTTCAGAGGACGTGCAAGGAACCTTGGAGGGTCCACTTACGTACGAAGAATGCAAAAAGATACTAGAAACCTTTCAGAATGATAAAGCACCGGGGGAAGATGGATTTACCGTTGAATTTTATACCTGTTTTTTATCTTTTAGGAAACGATTTAATAGCAAGTTTCAACGAAGCGCACGAGAAAGGTGAACTCTCCATTTCACAACGAAGGGGAATAATTACTTTAGTTCCGAAAGAAGACGGGTCACTCCTAGTTCTTTCAAACTGGAGACCGATTACTTTGCTTAATGTTGATCTTAAAATAGCGTCAAAAGCAATAGCCAAACGCATTGAACCGACACTACCAAACCTGATCCACTCTGACCAAACAGGCTTCGTAAAAGGGAGATACATTGGGGAAAATATCCGACTTATAGGTGACATAACGGAATATACGAGTCTACAAAACTCACCTGGCATTCTAACCTCCCTAGACTTCCGTAAAGCTTTTGATTCGATTGAATGGCCCTTTATAATGAAAACGTTAGACCATTTTAATTTTGGTAGTGACATCAAGCGCTGGATGAAGATATTCTACACGAACACAGAAAGTGCGGTACAAAACAATGGTTTTATAACCAGTTGGCTTAAACCATCAAAAGGAGTTCGGCAAGGTTGCCCACTCTCCCCTTATTTGTTTATTCCTTCTGCGGAGGTACTCTCAAATAAGATACGTCAGGATTCCAATGTGAGAGGAATCAAAGTCTTCGGGAAGGAAATCAAGCTGTCCCAATTCGCTGATGATACAACTCTATTCAATGCGGACATAGAATCTTTAGAAATGGCCTTGAAAATTGTTGGGGATTTCGAACGAATTGCTGGTCTGTCCCTAAATGTCCCGGGGGAGGTACTTTGGGAATTTCTGGGTGGGGATGTGCCGCTGGGACCCTGGAACCCTTAGCCTAAACCAGAGTTAGTTCAGCTGAATTTTGCTACCCTATACTAGAGAAAACTCCCCCAAATCCCCCCATCTATCGACACTGTTGAGGCTGATTTGCGTAAATTTAAACTTGCTGATTTGATTTTTTAAATATATTTTTGAGTGGTAATTCCTGGTTTCCTTAGTCTAGATGAAATCTTCAACCAACCAGTCAGTTTTGTGAAAAATGATACCCTATTCTAGACCCAAAAGCTCTGATTTATATACCCTTTCCTAGAGTAAACTGCTTGAAAACCATACCCTTCACAGCGGCACATACCTATATAGCCCATATATGGCAGTGCCCCCCCCCCCCCCCCGGGCTAAATGTAAAGAAAACGAAGGCGCTTTGGTTGGGGAAATGGAAAAGTAATAGAAGTAAGCCTCTGGATTTAAAATGATTCCACAGCCCCGTTAAGATATTGGGGATATATTTTTCGTATAATATTAAGGAGAATAACGAGCTCAACTTCGACAAAAAGATCCAAAAGTTGCAAACTAAGCTGGATATGTGGAGTTCACGGGACTTGACGATATTTGGAAGAGCCATGTTAATTAAAACCTTGGGTATATCGCAACTTATTTATTCGGCCTCTAATGTGGATGTTCCCAAAGGAATTGTGGAAATTGTAAGAACAAAATCTTTTAAGTTCCTCTGGAAAAACAAAAAAGATAAAATAAAAAGATCAGGCCTTTACCAAGATCCAGACAATGGTGGAATACGCATGACCGACTTTGATATTATGTTAAAAGCCTTAAAACTCGCCTGGATCACGAGACTGTTGCGGACTTCGGACAATAGTAATTGGTGTATTATTCCAGAGCACTATTTCAGAAGAAAGGGAGGGTTAAACTTTCTACTAGGGTGCAACTACGACACAAATTATTCTAAAGACCTCCCGCCCTTCTATAAGATACTAGACTTCTTCAACGAATTAAAAACTCTTTACTCGTATGATCAAAAGCAGGAGTTAGTTTTGTTTAATAACAAAGATATATTGGTGGACGGGAAACCCATCTTCCTTAGTGAATGGTTTAAAAAGGATATTCTATCGATTAATGACCTATTGAATGAAAGTGGCAATTTTTTAACATTCCGCGAGTTTTGTGATAAATATTCCTGTGAATCCAATTTTTTACAGTATCATCAAGTTGTTAGCGCTATTCCGGAACGCTTAAGGTCTTTAGCCAAGTGCTCCGACATCATCAACAAATCATTTTTTACCGGAAATAATATCTTTTCCCTCAACGAATCCACACAAATTAATCTGTACAAGGCTAAATCAAAGGACTTTTATAATTTGCTTAACGTCAAGATTCACACCGAAGATCAAACGAGCCCTAAACGTTGGAGCGAAAAACTCTCGTTAAAAAAGGACGTGTGGACTAAGATCTTTAAATCACTAAAAAACATTTGTAAGGAAACTAAACTCAAAGAGTTTCAATTTAAATTAATCCATAGAACGATAGTAACTAAGAAAGAATTATTCAGATTTGGTATTAAGGCGGACGATGAATGTCTATACTGCGGAGATAAAGATTCAATTGAGCACTCTTTTATCGAATGTATGTTTACCAAATTGTTTACCCAAAAAGTCTTGAACTGGTTCAACCAAGTGAATGCGTGTCAAGTTTCTCCTATCACAGAGGAGACCTTGTTCGGTATTACTACAAGCTCCCACGACATAGCAATAATACGGAAATTCAACTACACTACCTTATTTATGCGCCATTATATTTATTCAAGCAAGTTAAATAGCCTGGCCATCTCCATTCAGGATTTTATCAGTAAGCTACACATTAAATACAATCTTGAAAATTTGTCTTAATTAAATGTTTTAGTGAGAAGTACTCCTCCCTCCTCAAAGTCAATATACAGTATAACGTATTGTAAGTAACTGTATGTAGAGCAAGTAATGTAAGTAGAGTATTACACTGTTAGCAGTGTAAGTAGCCCGTATCGCAAGTAATTGTATTTTCTGTAAGGAACTGTATTGAGTATTGTATTGCCAGCATAAGTAACCCGTATTGTAAGTAACGTAAGTAAGTATTGTAGAACTGTGTTTTGTAAATTAAAATTATTAAAAAATATATATATATATTTGATATGATTGGTCCAACGACCACTGTGTCTGTAGACTACAAATCAAGGGAATGCAACATTCTTTGGTGAAGATACTGGTGAGCAATGTGTTAAATTGTCTCATCAAATAGAATATATTAATTTGCAAACTTATTTCACTCTGAACATAATTAGTGGAAATAACCTATATAGCTCTTCAAGATATTCTGTATGAACAAATGACTGTTTGCTGTAGACTGATACACGTAGCTAGCTGACTTACATCCAGGGGGTCTATGACATTTCTAGACTGCACACTTTTTATTCATTATCGCATCCTCATTTCCACTACCGAGAGCTAACTGTAAACAGGCTAACCTGAGCATTATTTAGGCTAGCCTGAGTGATATTTAGGCTAAGCAGAGTGATTTTTAGGCTAACCAGGTCACTATTTAGGCCTAAATGTAGTTTGCAGTTTGCAAATGTCATACACTGCATTCCATGTTTGTTTTCAATTTTTGATAGATGTATACATGTACAATACAATACAATACCTTGAAATGCTCTATTCCCTCTGTGAGATGTGCCTGCAGGGAATCATGGTAGTTGTATTTATAAAAACAAATATCCACTCCAAGATAATTAATACAACTACCATTATGTTTCCCTGAAGGCCCATCTCATGGAGGGAATGGGTATTATGGCATACCATGCAATGCAATACAACAGATATATCTTAATAGATGTTTTGATGTACAAAGTATTGCTCTATATTATTATGAGTCAATGTGCTGTATTTTGATGAGCAAGTCAATACACAAGCAACGAGTAAAATTATACTTCGATACTACACATGAAATCTTTTACTAAGCGATTTATTGCCCAAATGTTGTAGTCAATAATTATTTATCAGTGAAAGAGGGAAAGTGGGACAGTTTTGCATGTCTTGCACAGACCTGACAAGTCGGATTTCTGCTATAAAAATAACTAATTATACAATTTTGCTGTATGTTTGTACCCTTTCACGTGTTTTTTGGACTATTATTACTGCAGTTCAACATAATCATGTGAGTTATAAACAGATCCAGTGAAACAAAGCAACACTGAGTTTCACACATAATGTAAAATGCAAATTCAAAATTAACAGTGCTGACATTTACCTTCAGATGCAAAAGCAAATGAAATACCAAGATTTTGACCTGCACCTACAAAGAAGTAACTAATGTACAGAAAAGTTGAGGACAGTTGCTTTGGAAACATGTTCTTACACTTTGAGTTAAAGTTGGCACTGAACAATTTTGATACTAACAACAACGCAAGACATCTGCACCATGTCATGTCAGATGTGAGTGCAAGAATCTAGTAAGCCAAAGTCAGGCACACTGGGCAATGGGAAATGGAACACTCTGTTCTCCATTGTTATTATTATTATTATTTTTTTTTTCATACAAGTATTTAACTTTGTATCAACGTCTCATCAATATGTTTTATGTGAGGAGTTGAGCTAATTCACATAATTCTTTGTCCAACTATTGTATTCTGACAACCACTTGAAGATTTTGATTCAGTTAATTATTAGAAACACTCTTCTGTGCAGCAGACATGCTACAAACAACTACCCATTGATCAACATGCAAACTTACAACAGGCTATCGTAAGAAGTATACAAAATGTACAGTGATTAGCATTATTGCTTTCTTTTTATTGCACTTACAGTTATATTTTAATGAAAGAACCTTGTAAATTCTCCATGCAAATTGATTGTTGTTCAACATGTCTATATTCCCTTTACAGCCATGGTAAAAACTTAATATCAGAACTTCAGTGTAATTCAAGGCCATTAAGGCGTTGACTTGGGGCTAACTTTCTCAGTTACTGACTTTTATGTAGTAGGCTTAGTAATTCCAGGAAACCATCTTGACACTTCATGTACAAGTTAATTTGACATTTGTCGGTAAACGTCTGTCAATAACATTTCATGCTTAAAACTTATAATCTTTTCCACTACTCCATGGACGGCTCCCCCGTTATGATTATGGCTCCAGTTGGCTGAAAACGCATTAAACACGCGTACGCATTGCGGACCTATTTTTTTTAATACATCATCTGCGCGTAAACAACAACATAAGCTGCTTATCGGTATAAAATACTGATCTTAAAGTTTAAAGCGCAGCACCATACTTAACATGTTCAACTCGTTCACTTAACGTGTTCCCAAACTGAAACAGTGTACAAATCTAATACTACACAACGAAAACTATACATCCTTTGTTGTCTCAGTACTCCTCCACAAAATGGGGGGACAGGAGGGGGGGCGCTTATTTCAAATTTTGACCTATAGGAGGGGCGCTTATTCGATGGGGGCGTTAGTATTTACGGTGTTCAAAACGAAATTACGTCAAGGTCAGAAAAGCCAGAATACACTAGTAGTGCTGAATTTAGCAAAAGCTAAAAATTACGCCCGGTTTGCTAACTTATAGCATAACAAAGATATCAGTGACGTCACCTATTGTTATTAATATGCCAACCAGAGAACTATTGGGTGGTGAGACAAAGAGTTCTTTTGTTTAACGTTTTGAACATTTAAATAACAAAGACAATGTTTGTAAACATAGATCTTCGCTATGCCAAAGATTATTCTAGCACAATCGACAAAAGCCTAATTGGGTCAAACTAATTATTCAAAATTGCAATTTATGATACACAAAAGTAAGATTTGTTCATAATACGGAAATTGCAAAGAGCAGCATCAGCGTCGGTCAGTCAGCGTACATGTAAGCTCATGTAGCTGATTTCTTCAGCCGTCACGCAGTTTCTAGAACAGACAGTATTTTTATGTGAACTAATGAATGATTTCAGGGAGGGGAACCGAGGCATTTTCCTCGGTAAACGTTTTGAATTTAATATTGATTTCAAGTTCCCGTCGGAGGCTATGCATTAAAAAATAAATAAGCATTTTAAATGAAGCGTTTTTCCGATATTGCCTCGGCAACGGTCTTGTCTAGCTGTGTCTAGCTATTAGACCGTGAATTTAAATTTAAATCAATACAAGAAGCCGAAATATCGTTATTTTCGCAGCCATTGTGTGGTGATTGCTTTTCAAAGGTTGGCGGGCCAAATAATATCTCAAGGAAGTTTCAAAATATATCCCCATAGATTATACTTGGTGTTGTGAGGATAGCAAGATTAATACATGCTCCCATGTACCTGACACGATGAATGCCAACTAATCGTGGTCTCTATATGAAGTACAGTTAGACTTCCTGTACATATCCATTATCAGCCGTACCGATAGCGGTTCTGCAAGGTAAACATCAAGAAGTTGCCTACCATGCTGATCGACAAGATCGGCAGAAAGCAGACGAAAGAAAAACAAAATACAGGCTATTCGTGGAAATAACTTCACAATTTTAACTTACGTTCCACGTTCTACAGGGACGAAATTTGCGAATTCCGCCTTGTCTGTCCGTCGTTGATACACTTTATTCAACTAGCGACGGTATGACGTGACTTTGAACCACCCGTTTGCCCGGGTATGACCATATTTGGTGAACTTCCGTGACATTCGACGTAAGGTTTATGATTCCAAACATGTTGTTGGTCCACGATGTCAGAAGCGTTTCCTGAATTTCGGACAAAAATTTGTCCAAAAATAAATCTGTCCGAGGTTTTACATGTAAATGCCCGGAGATTTGAAAGTTATGCACTTAAGTTTACATTGTGTAACGGTAAGGCATTAATAAAGTTTACAAGTAAGACTGCGGAACATCCCTATAACTCAGTTGAGCATTAATTTAGCTCTATTCCGAGAACATTGATTTTAGACTAGAAATCAATAAGTAATATAAGGAGTAACGTAATTCGACGTTTCGATGTATGTAACGATTGCTATTCTTGATAATGTTAGATGCTTTAACAAGCAACTGACCATTCGAAATCGATAAGTAACCTTTATTTCTGATAAAAATTAAAATGGATCCATAAACTTACATGGTTGCACCTGTAAAAAAAGTGTTCCCTCGCGCACCACAGGGAGAGAGAGAGTGAGACGAGTTCTCGTGTGGTCTTGTGTTCGACTCAAAAGAATATTTCTTTGCATCGTGTGACCCAATTTCCGTTCTGAGAGGCTAACGCTCTGGGGGAAATTCCCTGGTCATTTTTTAGCTTCTAAAAAAGAGTGAGAGTTAACCCTCGGTATTGTATTCTTGGCAAATAAAAATAATGTGTTTTGAACAACACAAGCCCGGACGTGCTCTTTGTGCTCATGTGCGTGACAATTAGAGGTACGCAAAGCGTAGATACAATATTCGGGTTTTCAGCTTCTCTTTTATCAGTTCTACGTGGCTCAACATTGCATATGCACCTTGTTTCCAACGTATATATGTTTAGCTGCGAACATCCCTGCTATGCCTTCGTATAAAGAAAACCCTGCTTGTTATTCCTTTTTTTTTTTTCAGCAATACCTGCCAAGCTTTATGGTAGTTGAAACAGTAACCTGTTCAATCAAAAGCGGTAGATCTGTTTAATGACGTTTCTTTGACAGTGTTTTATAGAAAACGTGGGGCAAGCAGATGTTTCTGTTAAAATATTTCGACGAATGGAAGGTAAATTGTGTTTATAGCTGAGATTCAGACGCGTTCACTGGAAATAACGGCACCTTCAAAGTGTCCTTAAGTTCATTGCCTCCCAAGTAAAATATGACCTCAGAATCAGTCAATAAGACCGGTGTCAGAGTCGAATTTCTCGTGTATCAGACCCAAATATATTGGAAGCAAAATGCGTGAAAATTTCTCTTTGGAATTATGTGACATTTAACCAGTTCCCTACTTCATTTAACTGGTCTCACAGGTTTGTTCTCAGACATAGATACCAAATTCAGCAAATACTTGTAACTAATTGTCCGAGAAGGAAACATTTTATCGTTTAAAAATTACGTCAGCTACAGGTAATTAGGGTAATGCGGGTTGCAATTTCTTTACTTGAAATGTGGGTTAAAAGGCCAAACCCAATAAATCTACTTGGAACTTTTTATGCTCACTTGAAGTAACAAATTGTCCAATGACGATAAAACAACGGATCAAACAGAGCCATTTTTCGATAACACCCAAGTTAACACCTACAAATGCAAATCTCAATTTTCCCTCAGTTTTTCACTACCGTAATTGTTCACGGTAAAAATCGGTTATCAAAATATCGCCTTAGGCCATTTTTAAGTTCCAAAAAAACGAAAACAAAAACACTGTAATCAGCTGTTACCTTGTTTTTAAGGTTGGAGATCGTATTTACTCGTCCAGCGCTGAAGCGATTCCCCAGACTGCGGCCTACGTGTGGTCAACTCACAGCTCAGAGCCAAAGATTGGAACCCCGGATGTAATTGTGTGAAAGATGGTATAATTTCACTGCGCTAAGCTCGCACTGTATATAGAAACTGCCAATATTGAAGAATTTAATGCCGGGTTCTCTGAGCGTAATTCGAGCAAGGTCCAGGGGCAAGAATACCAAAATAGCGTCACCAATTATTTATTATGAAACGCACAACAAAGACGAAATGCAGCTGGACTGTTTGCAAACGAATTAGATCACTATTGGACAAACTACAAAATTCAGTAACACAAACAATCAACAAACTAAATCTGATTTTACTGGCGGCAAAATATTTATTGATTTGAAAGCGTTGTTTGCCTCCCCGTTGCTGTTTTATCTTCGGCGTCGTTTGCTAAATCCTGTGAAGAAAACAAAAAAAGGTTACCGAAAAACCGAACTTATCATTCAATCCATAGGAGATTAGGCAAGTCCGATGGCTGGTCTGCACCGGGGCTTAAATGCAGCGTGAAGTGACATGGTCTATTTGCAGTCCCTCTGCAGTTTGTCGCCAGCAAGAGAGGAAGATCTTCGAGGTGGATTCCCCTGTAAAGACGGTTGCCCTCTCTAATAATTTTTTTAAGCTGTTTTAAGCCGTTTGTAGATAACGCCTATTACATAATAGGTTAAATGTTTTCGCGCGTTACTATACGGTTCGTGACAGCATCTGGTTAGATCCATGCTGTTTTACCGCGAAGTCGCCGAACGACAGCTCGCCAAAAAATTTGGAAGTTGCAACGATGTATGAGGTTACGCAACTTGGTCTAATAATTACCACGCGTTCATAGTCTCTCGCGTCGTCCTCTCTCGGCAGTAACGACTTTTATGATATCTCAAGGTGAAGAAAGAAACTATTGTAGAGATAACGGGCAGGTCCTGCATTTCAATACTGATGAACACACACGCCAAGGCATAGTGTTTCGCAACTGAAGCAGCACAAAACAAATTACAGTCTGGTGTGTATGTGTGTCGGGAGGCGGGGGGAAGGAGGGCAGAATTAACAGTTGATGCATGTCATCCTACGATTGACCGAGGCCGCCATTTTGGCCTCAACGTTGCCAAGTGAGGCGATGAATTCTCGTAGCGCGATAGTCGAGTCACAATATTTTGAGTGGTCGCGAGGTATTCTTCGATGGGTCGGAAACTCTTTTAGAGCTAAAACATTCACGAAAAACAGCATTGGCTGCCCTGACTGATTATGAAAAAAAAAAAAAAAACTAACGAGTACAAACAGCAAACATGCCTTTGGCACGTGGAAACCTTCAATTGTTTGTCTTGCCAAAGGAAAAGTCCGGCCAAGAATTAAATGTATATTTCATGATTGTTTACCTTTCTTCTTTTTCGCGCTTCCAAACTTCTTCTTCCACTGCAAGAAACATAACGAAATAGCAAACACAATTCCAGCATGAAAACATGGTTAACGAACAGGCCCAATCACCCTTTTGAAAAACAACAGTCCCCTTCGAGCAAAAGATAAAAACATTTTAAAAAAACCTGAAGTACAAACACGCCCAGAAAAGACTTTTGGCAGATTACCACATAGAAGATGGTAATAAATAATGAAAATGTCTTGTGGCTATCAAATAAGTAATGTGAAATATTGTTTATATAATTTATTTATTGCTGGCGATTGTCATATTGTAATTCGGGTTTCAACCGAATGCAAAAATTTTTGCAGCTTTTTTTGTTAGTTTCATATAAAGATTTCATCGAGCGAAAAACATTTTTTGGCACTTTAAAACAGCCCTAGAAATCCTCGTATTTCTTTTCATTTACTGAAAGGTTTACACAGGGATCAAAATAACGCTGTTAAGTATTTAAATTAATAGCCGTTTTTCTTTACAGACTGCATTTAATTGAACGAACAGTACACTTAACAGTAAGCCAATTTCGATAATTCTATTAAAATTTCCATGGCTCCGAGGCCTCTAGGACAAAAACAAAGTAAATCGCATTGAGGTTAAGGCACGATTAAACACTTTCTTTCCCCCCCGTGATTTTTTTGCCTCCGCGCCTGGTTTGGATGAATACTTTTAAGAGAGTTACTGCAGATAAAGACAGAGACATGTACCATACCTTCGATTTTGATTTCTTACTGCTTGAACTGCAAGACACAATCAAATGGTTAACATTAGAAACGATAAAGTTGACTGCGAGACTTCAACTGACCGTTTCAATTACATGGATTGCCGGTTTTCATTTAATTAAAGGTACGCCTGCGTTACTCATACTACAAAGAGAGAACTGGGCACTAATAATACAAAAAAAGAAACAAATTACCTAGATTTTGTAGAGTATTCACCATTCTGTAACGCAAACAAAAAGAAGTAAATAAAACAACAATATCATTGAACACTCGAACAAGAGCTATTTTAGAATCATTTTAATAATGGCTGAATAAATTACACTTCATGTTACAATGAAGTAGATAGCTCTCCATCCACCCAAACAATCCGTGCGTACGCGTACAGCTTTTTGCATGGTGTGGATCGCTTTATTTTGTCTTCTGAAGAAGCACTAAGCCTGAAACGTTTAGCGAACCAGCTATTTGACACCTTTTAAAGAGCCTTCAGCCTCATATTTTAGTTTAATGTTACAATGTACTGCCACGTAGTTGTTGCAACCTAAAAATGTTGTAACCTGTGTAACTGTTTCAGTCAAGTTCACTCACCCTGTCATCTTCTCCAGCATTTAGCACAGACAAGTCAGCGAATGACGTCAGTTCATCCATGCCTGACTGAGCACGCTCAGATATCTGGGTAATCAATCAAACAGAGTAAAGTCAACTGCATAAAGCACGAACAACATACAGCAATAATACGTTCAACTGGTTTGTTGACAATAATAATATTCAGGTTTTAAAGTTTAGACAACAAACCCTTTTCTTCTTCTTAGCAGGAAGTCGAAGCAGATTTTCCTCTTCATATCTATGAGATAAAAAAGCAAATTGTTATCTGTACAACGTGTATGCGAACCTAGCGATTTGACCTTCTACCTATCCCGGCTCATAATCTGGTGATAATACCTTGAAGCTACAACCAGTTGCAAGAAAACTTGAAACATCGGGAGAAAACTTCTCACCGCACTATCTCGTGTAATCTTTCCCCCTCCCTCCCTTTCCAATGTTGCTAGCTAAGCAATATCATGTACAATACTTAGACGAACAAAACTGAATCAGGGAGCGGGGGGCTAATTGTTATTCTGTAACAAAGTTGTTATTTACGATCCATTTAACTAAGTTTTAAGTATGTAAAGCCATTTTTGCACAACATGTATCAACATTTTTGCAACTACTAGTTGTAGCTGAAAAGAAAAAGAACAAAATTTACCGTGTTCGTTCTTCCTCTTCTTCTTTTTCCTTCTGTTTTCTCCAGCGTGACAAAGTTTCATCCTGACAAAGATTGCAGATGTTTAGTTAGAAGGGATAAATAACAAAATGTTGTGCCAGGCTTAATACGTGTTGATTGAATGAAATTTGAATAAGCAGACATAACACATACCCGAATTTCTTGGGGTGCATCACCGTATTCATCTAGAAACAGAACAAGCCAGTCAAACGTTAGACATCAAGTTACACGTTCTATGTGCAGAAGCAAGACATAGGCTACTTCAAATATGTCGATCCAAAAACTCAAGTGAATTCAATAATAAATGTTGATTGAGCTACAACTAGAAACAACAACAAATAACAAAACTAAACAAAACAACAAAAATACCCCCCGGGGGGGGGGGACTCCCATATAAAAAGGGCTGGGGTGCTCATTGGAAACCCCTCAGAGATACTAAGATCATGTTTGGTGGGTGCGGCTTGAAATTTTTTCACCTCTCAGAGGTACCAATTCTACAGTAAAACAACACACTATCTCCTGTCACATTTTGTTCAGCTCGATACACTAAAAGGAACCGCAAAAGTTCCTGCTGTGGAGCTTTTGAGGCTGAACACCCTAAGAAGTACCAAAACTGCGTTTTTTATCCCCTAAAAGGTGCGACGAGCACCCTGTAATTAATATATGGGATGCCCCGCCACGAAAAATACCTGTATGGCAAACCAGAATATTGCATTACACAATTACGAATATAAGCCCATTCAGATGATACCCAAGGAGTACACAGTAAAATTAAGAATGCAAATTTTGCATTCATTGCCAATAAAGTAGTTCTTTAATTACAGAATGTGGTAGTTAGAGGCTTGTATAGTCAAGGAGCAATTCTCTAAACAAGATGAGAATTATAACAAATTAAGAAATAGTTATCATGTCACCTCTTAAATCATGTAAAAGTGAGCTTGTCAGTACTCTTTTCCTAGCTCTTTCTTCATCTCTCTCTTTTCTAGTCTTCTTATCATCATCCTCATCTGGAAACATTTCCAACAAAATACATTCACAATATGCTCATTACTAAATTATCATTGTTCAGCAGCCTACACAATGCAAGGGCTGTTTTCTGAGACTTTGACTGAGTAGCCATCTATTGCACAGCTGCATACAGGATGTAGCCATTATGCAATAATGTTTACAAGACCTTTCAGTTTAATTTTACAAAGTGATGGACATAGATGTTTAAGTGACACCAGCTGGAGTAAACAAACGTCAACCTTCAAAACTACTAGAATCCCTTCCCAGCATGTCCATTTTGTACAAAACGGGTTGTGACATCTACTTTGTCAAATATGTTCGCTGTTCCTGGAGCCCTCTCTCAGCCACAACAACTATGCATTTTGCAGCTTTCCAACAATGCATTGTTAAACATAGTGAGATTTCTAACACATGTTCTTAAAACTACAGTTTTGTTTGTTGGAAAGTGCACTTCAATTTTGCTGTAAGAGGAGTAGTTGAGTTTTTAAGGTTTGAAGTAGGTTGTAGCAAAAGAATTTTACAAATTTTTCATTGATAAATTTGTGGGACTCACTTGTGGAAAATATTAATAATGAAATAAAATGCTTTTGAGAGCTCACCATAAGGAACAGCAGCAACCTTTGGAGGGACATAGACTTTGGTCTTCTTTGAACCATCTTCTTCATCACTGCTTTCAAAATCTTCGTCATCAGGCTGTAACTCCAAAAAAAAAAAAAAAAAAAAATGCAGACCTTTAACAATTTAATCACCACAGAATCTCGCTATACATTCTGAAAAAGGGCACACTTTTCTGACTAAACGTACTCACTCAAATAATGAATTCTTCGCATGAGCACCAAGCCACCTGTAGTAAGTGTAGGTTTGTCTTTTAGCAGTTAAAAGTTAACAGCTAGTGGTTAGCGATATGCACATACATGTATATAGGTGGGTTAAGCTTTCTTTTAAGAGTGTTCTGTTACATGTACAGTGTTCCTGGTTTTAGTACAGTTTTTATGTTTATTAAATTGTCCAAGGTCACATTTGTGAAAAAGTTCTATCAGCGTGCACTTTACTTCGTCCTGAAGTAGTATTCATCATTTGAGTGAGCAATTTTAACCCTAACACACACATCTCTAAAGGCAGATTAAATAACCAATATTGAACTTGACCAGGTATTGCCTCCTGCTTTGCCCACAGGAGATCTGGGAACACGACTGTAAACTGTCATTTGAAGAAAATATTTTAACTCCCCTTTTAAGTAGATAACCAAAGTAAGCAAGTACATTGTAGATAACCAAATTGTGTGGGGCTCTGCCAATACTCTTGTTCCATCCCAATGTTAAGGGGAATACATGCAAACTTGTGAGACTTTTATTTTGTGTGTGTAGCCTAAAGTCACATACTGTGGATTTTGTTCCTGTCATGTTTTTTGGTTGAATCGTATCCTATGCTTTCTATTAGCATGCAGAATAGTGACATTAAAAAGTGTTTAAAATTAAACCTTTGGCTGTGACCACGTGCATCCCCACACAGGAGGTGACTGTTGGTGAATTTCACTGTACTAACATTGTAATTTGTTAGTTTTACTATCAAGACATAATCTTATGGTTAATCTGTGATTTCAAAATAAACCAGCAAGCAACCCACCTTTGATACCATGTTTTCAGGATTTGGTTTAAACCTTAGGGGATCAATTTCAGCACCTTTATGAAAAAATAAATAAACAAAGATTAATTAAGAAATATTTAGCATTTGAGGAGGCATTTAAAAGTACAAAATCATGTGAATTATGAATTAACTGCACATTGCCTTGTAATAACTAATAACATTTACACTAGGCTATATGACAGTTGGGTATGTAACTTCATGTTGTTTTTAAATCAGCATCAACTGAGGTTTGACCCTGAAGTGAAAGTTTGATGTTGTACTGTAACTCAAGTTAACACTTTTTTATGTCAGCAGGTACTGTAAAAGCCTGTTAAAGTATGTGGCCATGACATTGTACTGGAACTCAAGTCAAGACAGGAGTAAGTCAGCGAGTGAAGCCTTGTATGCAAGTGTGTGACCATAACAGCTATTTGAGAGTAGTTTTACATAGAACTCTTTGTTTTTTAAGCATTCTGAGGAAAATTTTTTTTTTCAAAACTTTTGTTAGCTTTTACACTTGTGAATGTGAAAAGGAAACTGTAAGTTGCTGCTGAAGTAACTCTATGGACAAGGCTTGGAGGGATAGTCTTCTAAGCAATATTTAATTTCACATTCCTGACAGTTTATATACTGTAGGACATATATGTACTTATTTTAATGAGAAATAAACAGACAGTGTAAATGTACCTGATGTCATCCCTGTTGTGGCAGTCTTAATCATTTTATCAATCTGATACTTCATTTTCTGGTCAATGGGTCTCAGTTTCTCCAAAACCTAAATGGAGTGTTATTGAGAGAAATAAAAACATACATGCTGTACATAAGAGATCACATTTACATGCTTTGTACTATTTCTCTCAAGAAGAATAACCCATGAATCCCTACAGACAAGTGTCTCATCATCTATGAAAAGCAAGATTATAAATTATAGATTTTGATGTGGTAAACTGGCAGGCAAAGTTTACCTGAGATAACACTCATCAGCAGGTTGTATTCACACACAGATGTACTTCACTTGAGAGTGAGTAAAGTATGTCTATTTTGTTTTAAGATCTACAAGATCTTCTTTTTTTGTCTCAATTCAAGACTCTTACAGGTCAGATAGTAATTTTTCCAAGTGTTCAGCCAGTTTATACACTGACTACAGCACTTTTTCCATCATAACATCTTGTGATAAATCTGCCAGTCTATACACTGACTACAGCACTTTTTCTATTATAAAGTCTTGTGATAAATCTGGTATTTACCAAGCAAGATGACTGTACTGGGAGAATACAAACATTACATCTTATCAAAGTATTACTCACAGTGCGAACTTCTACTAATCTTTCGGCAGCCGGGTCTTCCTGCCATGGTTTTCCATCAGTTTTTGTTAGCAGGTAGTATGTGAGATCAATAACATAGCTGCAACAAAATGAAGAATAAAAAATAGCACAATACAACTGTGTGTTTGTTGCAGTTGGTGAGATCAATATTTTTCTTTTATGAGTAAATTTCAAACTTCCAGCCAATAGCAATTTACCAGTAATTGTTTATTCAGTAAATTGAAATTTCTGCAGTCAAAGCATGTAACTATTATATCAGCATTTACATACCTTAAAAGCAGATGAAATTTCAGTTCTAAAAAACTAACACCCTGAAAGAAATAGAAATGTTTTTAATCTCAGTCTAACATTTAATAATTGTGTAAGCTAAAAAATTAGCAACAGAAAATACTTCTAGATCTTGGGAATAACAAAAGCTTAGGATTAAGAAATGAATGCCTTCCTTAATTTGTTAATTGTAGTCCAAGTCTGCAATCTTTGAACTCATCACAAATACCCAGGGCATACAGTATAATATAAAGTGAAGTACTAATCTAATGTACCCAAAATGGAATGAAGTCAGTTCAGATATAGTGACATACATGTACATATGTTAATTAAATATAAGTACAAAAAGATCTGAGAAACATTCAGTACAATTCAGTCTTCAAGCATTTTCTTTATTGCTGGTTTGTACTGTCATACCATCAAAAATAAAAATCGCAACCATTCAATAAATTAACCCAAGAATCTGGGATATGATAGATGATTGTTATATGAACAATCTCCCTAAGATTGAGGTCTAGGCAAGTTTCCATTCCCACATTATTTGGAGAAGTGTTTCACCCAAATTTTAGAGCTTTGTATAGAGGCGTCACATTGGTGCCCCTCAGAGGGACACAAACATGGCAGCTAAGTAACAGAAACATCTGTCATTGAGTTTTACCATTTAAACGAAAAGTTATTACTCTTTACTAGAGCTCGGACACATTGAAATTAATACTTCTTCTAGAGCAAAAACTGTTCAGTTTGCAAAAACTTACGCGATGACTCATCTTTTGATCTATGCAAGAGCCTCCTGGGGCTGCCATTTGATGTCATGCAATGCATAAACTTGGAAATTCAAATGCGCTCTATTAAAAAATGAAGAACACTGTCGAGCTTAAATGTTTTAAAACGGCAAGTTATTAGAGACTCTTACATTTTGATCAAACTAAATTTTCAGTAGGATTAGTAATTTTCAATTTTGGAAAATGATGACGTCACAAACTGGCAATAACAACCAAAGAATATTGTTTCAATCTAGGCACGAGGTTACATACATGTGCAGATAGCATGTTCTGAAATGCCAGTACCCAAATTTTTAAAATACAGTTTTTAGGCTTTGTAGTGAGATTTTTAACCACACAATATTTTAAAATTCCTAGTGGAATGTCAGACTCAGTGGTAAAAATACCTAGCACACACAGACCTTTTTCGTTGTTAATGATCCACTTGAAATTTTCTTCATCAAATTCTCTACATGCTGATCTATGTCTGATACCTTATACAAACAAAACAAAAATAATTAGCCTTACCTATTTACAATAAAGTAAAAAATAAATGATAAAAGGAAATGACATTTTGGAGTCATGATGACAACATTTTCAAGTTCAAAAAGATAAGAAATACTCTGTTAGAAAAGGATAAACATGTTACATAATTAATTTCATGCAATGTCGCATAAATAGTTTTGCTCAGATTGAGTCTGATTGGACATTGAGAGATGGTGACAAGCCTCTATACGTCTATTTACAATACATGTTGAATATGTACACTAGGGAAAAACTACAAATTACCCTACTACTTAGAAATTAGGACCCACACCAGTCTACCTGTAGTTCCACATACAATGTCTTTCTGCAATACGCTTTTACAACAAAATAAATGTGATAACCTTTACCTTTTCAACTTAGTATATTATTATCATGTAGATTTGCAACCAGGGCTGTCACTAAGTTTTCAAGCAGCCGTTGCATGTAAGTTATCACCCATAGCAGTGAAATACGTGGCCCACGGCCACGTTCTGAAGGCCCGAAAGGGCCTGAGCATCTAGGGGGGTCTGAGGGCATGCCCCCCCCCCCCCAGAAATTTTTTGAGCATGAAACCCCTAGAAATGCATTTTCCTGCTTTCTAGGGCATGAAAATGGCAATTTTTTAATCAAAAATGCTGATAAAGCAGAGTGATAATATGTTGTAGTACATCATCAGCAAATAGTGAAATAGCATCTTTGTTGCATCAACCTATGCAAGTGGTCCTTATTTCAGTACTGTTTGTTTTTCACAGTGCATAATTTCAAATTCATGCACCTTAATTTACAGAGATCAAATGAATAAAGTTATGAAATATCTCCAACAGACCTGAGTGTTCCTTGTTTAAAAAAAAAAAAATAAATGACAGTCCATAATCAGCAATATGGTTTTATGTTTGCTAACAGGTATAATAATTTGTTATTATGGTCAAATGCATAAAACAGGAGTGAAACCGGAAATAAAAATTATAATAACATCTCTACATTACCAAGCTATCTTACCGTTAGAGGAACTCAAATAAGCTGGATCAGACATTGAACATCTCTTTCCGTTACAGTGGTAATAAGAATGAAATGCTTTACCATTTCTAGAATCGGGAAATTTTTCTTCCACTCTTTGTAGCATAATACTCAGTTCTACAGGCTGCCCACATGTGGCTGAAGTACTTGCAGTACTTGAAGCTGTGATCGCTGGTATTTGTCGACCGCCTCGACCAGCTGTTTTGTGAGCTTCCTCATTTCCATCGGTCCGTTGGGATTTAGACAAAAATCTGTCGATCCCAGGCTGTTTTGATGTGGGTTCTTTTCTCTTATTCATATTAAAACACAACTTTCTCTACACACGTGCGGGACCTAACACGATCGATCAGCCTGGACAACACCCTACATCGGTCGGCGGAATTTCTCAAAAGGCAGGAGCAGCGCATTGCGAGATAAGTTTTGCTGCTTAAAATGGCGTCTAAATGTAATTCACGACGATTAAGCAAACTGAAAGTTCATCTCCAGGGTAAAATATAAATAGTAGAACCAAGGAGGTAAGACACCAAGAAACAGTTATGTTTATTTCAACAGGGAAATGTTTAAAAATAAATTCGGTAAGTGTAGCACGTTCGTACCATCCATCGACATCTTCACCCGTAACATTGAGTGAACTCAGCCATAACAGGTGTTACGGGTTACGGCCCTTAATGACAGCCCTGGCAACCATGTTGATATGCTGTCCATGTTATAAATGGAATGGTAGAGCTGAGCTGGTATTCTGCAGCTAATTAAGCCCTAGTATGTTTCTGTGCACTGAACATGCATGTGTCACCCTTACAGTACTTTAAGTGCACAATAAACAAGAGTTAAACAGTATAAAAACTCATATAGTCATAGGCATACACTATTACAAAGTGTGGTAGTACAGTGTATTCTTTAGCTACAAGCAGCTTTTTCCCTACCGTACGAGCACAGGTCTCTTCGATCCTATTTCACCCGACACCTCATAAAACCACCAAATTAAAGATGTAACATACACTTGAGATTAAACATGTAGGTCTTAATCATGACTCCTATACTTACGCTTTGGTTAAATTTAACCTTTGATTTACTTACTATTCAGCTTAGAAATTAGTCATTTTTTGAATTACCAAAAGTCAACAGTAAACAACTTCTTTTTAATTGTAAAATTTACAATACACGTGCACTCTGTAGTTTTGTTCCTTACCTTTTCCTCCATCTCCCTCATGGCTGATATCACTTCCGGTAAATCTTTTGCTATTATCTAAAGAAAATGTAAGAGACGTTATCAAAACTTTATTCTCTGTATTCTGAAACAAGAGGACAATTGAAATAGTGAAATGTACCGCTTCTGCCGCCACCGCCGCCATCTTGAAATGTACCTCGAAGCCGCGATTCCAAACAACAGCGGCGTGCCTTTAATATCAGAATTGATTTGTGTAAGTGCTAATCGACTATATCGCGCCAGAGTATGTCTGGTGGCCTAATGACGGGGACCGTCACTTGTGCAGTATTTAGCAGCATCTTTGGGGAGGGGCTTGTAGCAAGAGACGATGATCGTCCCTTGATTATTTAGTTCGTCAAGGAACGTAAATAACAAATTGCGTCATCTCGTGTGGTACACGCGTATATCTGCGAGGATGCCGCCGGGGAAAAAATGAAGACAATCAACGGTTTTTTATCGTGATGAGCAGTTTCTATTCCAATTTTAACTCCTTGACAGAAGTGGGAAAGCGAGGATGATGCAAAACAAAAATGAACGCAGTCAGGAGCCCATGAAACAGTGACAGTTTTCAGCTCCTGCGATTTTTGAATATTTCAAAAAAAAAAAAGCTAGTGGAAAAGCAGGCGAAGAACGATCAAGAATTTCCGGAGTAGTTCCGGTTTGTTTGGGTCACGGAAAAGCTCATCCTTTTCCTATACATTAACTGACAACAATTTGCTTGTAGACCTCGTGGATAATTTGTTACGTTTCTTTCTTTCATTTCTGTTCTTAGACTTTGTTTGCGTGGAGCGATCGTCCAAAATTTACTGCAGTGATGGATCGAGCTTTGCGATATACACAACGAGTTCTGGAAAAGGTTTTATTGATGTAAAATTTATCACAGGCAGTTTCTCGGTGTAAAATCAGGTTAACAAAGAGACTTCGTCCCCTGGCCCTACAAAAAGAGAAAAGAGAACCACGCTTTTATTAACTGGGCAAAAGAGATTGGCGAAAACGAGCAAATGCAATGTTTCTGGGGAAAAGTAAAAAGCACCTTCAAGGTATTGCAGTTTGCTTTCAATACTTCCTAACTTAAAGCGCCCAACTATAGGCCTAAGGTTGCTCTAAACAGTTTTCTGCGTTTTTTTAGAACTCCTTCTTTGATCCATAACTGCGACCCTTTATTCGGTTGATCTATAATAATGGTGTCAAAAACAAGGAGCTATTCAAAAAGTAGTAGTGTTTCATTTCTGGGGTGACTAGAGTGTTGGGACATTTTGGGAGACCCTGGGTGTAAGAGTGCGCTGCAGAGGAGGACCGGGCTGCGATGATAGTAACTAGTACATATTCCTTTAACACACTATAAGAGCAAGAAAAGCTAGAGCATTTGAAGCGAGTCTCCTTGTTTTCTTAATAGCCAACAGTTGCCAAGAATCACCATGTCACTTTTTGTTGCGACGCACTGAATTGAGGCGAAATTTTAATTTTATTTTGGAAAGGAACTTCTTTGCATTGTTGTACACTACGTCATTTCAGTTCATTTAGAATCACTTCAGTAATTCAAACTTTTAATTTGTGATCACTTTTATTTTTTGTGTTTTAAACGTTTCTTTACCAGTTGGTTTGTCTAGCGAGACATATTAACATTGACAATGACGAACTTCACTCTAATTGGAATGTAAAGCCACTACGTGAGTAGTTCCAGTAGTTCATCCCTGAAGCCAAAATAATACCGTGAAACAAAAGAAAAACATTAGACCATTTTACAGTTGTCTGCTCAGTGACCTGACTTTTGAATGGCAGCGAGGCTGGAGGTGACCTTGTGTTGATACAGACCTCACTGCTTTTGTTGTGTAAATCAAGTTGTTCTAATGCTAATTAGGTGCATTTACATGACAAAAGCAGTGAGGTCTGTATCAAAGCAAGGTCAACTCCAGCCTCGCTGCCATTCAAAAGCCCGGTCACCAAGCAGACAACTGTAAAATGGTCTATTCTATCGTGATTCTCGCGGCCAATAAGATAAGCGTAGCTACAGCATAACGTTAACCTTACCTATAGTTGCGTTTAACTAAAACAACGAGTCCGAACGTGGGACTCTTTTTTATTATCTAACTGTGGTTAGCATGCCAAAATACAACTTTTTGCCTTGTAAGAGTCGGAATTATGAAGAGAAGTGGTGGGGCAGGGGGGGGGGGGAGTCAGAGCCACTTTAATGTTACTGAAATTTTTTAAACTTTCTGAAAAGTTAAATCTTGACATGCTGATTTCAATTTCGTGATAACAAAATGCAGTGGTCACTGAAATCCTATTTGATTTTAGTTATAAGCACTTAAAGTAAAAATTAAGAGTGTTTTCAACATATCATACCGTTGCCAATCCTCCACTTTCCTTTTGGGAACTGTACAAACTGTATTCCTAACGGTTACTCCACTTCGTCATCTGTCTAACTTACCGTTTTCTTTGGCATCTTGATCCGCCCTTGTCTTCTTTTTGGGAGGCATATTATTCATGTTCACCGAGCAAAAAAGAGCTTGTAACCGTTCTCGACGTTTTTTTGTCCTCGAATTTTCGATGTGTATAAACGTAGTGTGAAAAAGTCTACGCATTGTACTTTTGTGCAATGCAGCTAGCAACAGGTGGCGATGTTATCTTTCACCAAGTAAACGAGGACGTAATACTTTTCTTAAATGATTTAACAACATTCCAAAGTGTCAATCCAGAAAAAAATAACAAGAACAATAAGAAATGCAACAATAATTTTGACGGATTTAATTCAGGATCTCATTAGGGTCAAAAACCTTATAATAAAACTTTCAACCAACAGTAGTTCAAAGCAAGAATAAGTAAGTAGTAAAATATGGCTCCTCTAGATCTGGTGCCGACTAGGAATCATCTTGTCCCTTAGGTGTCACGCATGTAGTGTTTTAAGTGACTTTTACATGCATCCCTGGTTCCCTGCCTTGACGACACATCAACCCTCGGATTAATAGAAACTTAATATCCTTCACGTAATCATGTATGTCGGTCTTTTTTTTTTTGCAGAAAAACAAACAAATTACCCAATCTACGTTATAAATTCAATAGGGTTTTAATTTGCTGTTTTTTTCTAGAAGCTTCCAGAATGTTCGGCACCCTTCTTAAAACGTTTGGAGCCGTCCTTTTAGTTTTGGAAGTGTTCGCTTAACTTCGGACAACTTCGGAGATTATCGTTTACCTTTGAAATCCTTCACTTTCAATTCCTCGATTTGTGAGTTGTCCATTATCGGGGTTTTATCAGGCAAAATGCTAAGCGCTGACGAACCATGCTCCATTTCAGCACGTATAAATCAGTAAGTTTTTTATTGTTAAGATTTTAATATATTTTTTTATTTATATTCGAGTATTTTTAACGTTACTGGTTGTTCCGTAGCTACTTCGCGGTGTTCCGGGAATTTTCTGGGTGTCAGTGGGAGATCTTTCGACGTGTTCCAAGATGCTCTGGGTTTGTTCCAGATATTAAGTGTGGCGCCTTCTCGCCAGGACTACCCTACAACGGCCACGAACTTAAATTCATCAGTTAATTCCAACAGCACCCATCTTTCCGGGCAATAGCCATTATCTGCTCACATCTTAATCCCGACGTGGGGCATTTGAAATTTCATTAGTGTCCGGAGGCCAGGTATTTACATTCCATCGGGATAACCGGATAACCCCGGCGCATTTGGCATCCTTAGCTTGTGATTTTGCTCTTCCGTGGAGAATGTAAACATGAATTTGTTTGCAGGTTTCCTTATCTCTTTAATCACCTGTTGATCAAATATGGATCAAGAGAATTTAACTCTATATTATGTAAAAATTTTAAGATACGGCGATGATCAGTTTCATAAAATCTTTTTTTTTTGTCACAAAAGTATAATACATCTTAAGTCCTCAATGACAATTACTCATTTCCTCATGAGCACTCGAAGAACGCAGTGAGGTCTGTACTTACGACCGATGTCAAGATTCTGCCACACAGGCCGACCAAGCTCGGTTGATAAGATGTTTATCATTATATGGCTCACAAAACAAGAAAACTTCAATTCGGTGTAGCCGGTTTGTAATTATAAGCGCTGCCATTTTGCTTGTGAATTTATGGGATGAAAAATTTGGTCAGAATTATGAGAGTCGAACCCACTGACCGGTATGTTTTCGATTTCTCTAGCTTCTTTTATCGACTATATATATAGAACAAACTTTCTTACATGCGTTTAATATAATTCGCTCTCAATTTCGCATTTAGCTGTTGTTTTGATTGCCTGGTTTGAACTTTCATCAAATTTTGCTCGTTTTATTTTATTTTTTTTTTCTTTTCGTCTTTTGGGCTAACGGTCTTCTATTTAGCATTTTTATTGGAAACAAGCCAAATGATTTTCAACTTTCCCAGTGCGAATGTAAAAGGCAGAGCGATCAAGATGCCGGTTTAGATGGGAAAATCTAGGCTGTGGTCTATATCGATTTTAGCCGATCACATTCGTGAATATGGTAGTTCCGAGTCCTAAGAGACAGGCCATATAACAATTTTTAAAACAAGCTTAACTATTGAAATACACCGTACACAAGAACTGTGCCGTTTCAAAATAGATTGCAGTATTGTCAGGGAGATGTCAAGAAAATATTGTGACCAATGCCAAAATAGGCATAGCCCTTAGCCCATTGAGCTAGCATATTTTTTGGGCATAATTCGAGTATCTGAGTCGCACAATTTCACAAGAGGCACTACTCTAGCGCAGGTATACGATGCTCACGCTCTTTGAAGAATTATAAAAAATTCAGTCTTGGTTTTTGGTGCCTTAGCTACACAGTCATAACCGTCATAACCTGGGGTTTTAGAATAACTGCAACCTCTGTTAGTTTACCCGGCTTATTCAGTAGATCTGGGAATTTTGACTTTCCTAGTTAGTTATTACCAATGACAACTAATCAATAAAATTCAATAAAAATACTATATTCGAAAAACGCACTAATTATTGTAATAATTTGCCACTGAATTATTTTTTCGCTGTTGTTATGTACACAAAGATGTTGTCATTTTTTACTCGGGCTTTCCAAAGGAAACGCCCCAGTTGAAATTCCGGCTTTGTTTTTTTGTTTTTGTTTTTGTTTTCGTTTGTTTTGTTTTTTTACGTTGAATCGCAAATGGCAGTCAAGTCCTTTAGGCGACCTCAGAATGGAATATCAAAGTGTACAGAGTCCTCAAACCTTTCTGGCGAAGAATTTTTCGTTCCTTTAAAAACATCACGATCGGTGCGCTTTCAAGTGAGTTTTGAACACAGATCTTGCCGGGATTTAAAGCAACTTCCTGGACTTTAGAAAACAAAAATGGTAATGTACAGTATTGCCTCGAAGCTGAATTTTTGGAACGACTAGTAAAGCTACGGCCGATAAAATGGCTGCAAAAGTCGTCGGCAAAACAGAGTCAAGCTTTCGCTTTAGCCTGAAGAATAATATGAACATGCTGTAATGCAGCGAAGCCGGCACGTCTGCAAAATTTTGGACATCTTTTTCCTTTTAGAAAAGTTCTTTTTGCCTCATCTTGAATGAAAATGTGTTGTTATTGAGTCTTATTCAGCTACTACAGAATTCCTGTTAAGAACTAAGTGGGAACTAATCTGACACGCTCAAGGCGTAGTCAATCGAGAATAATCGATTGCTCACAGGAAAACATCTTTATCGATCGCTATCGATTAGTAAAAATCGATAACAATCGATAATTCCTGTCTTCAGAACTTTGGCATAATTTTGGCCTAATTCGACTGAATTGGGAGCCGTGTTAGCAGCATATGCCGCTTTTTATATGAACACAATTGGGCCTAAGTCCTTACGATAAGCTAGACGCGCTGCTAAGCAAAACGACATAACATAACGGCCGGAGTGAATGGCATCTTTTCAATATGATATATTTCGCTTTAAATTTATCGCTGCGAAGACGTGTAGTTTTTTCTGGATGAACCTGGGATGGGGCATTTTCCTTCTTTTTTGCCCTCACCCAGGGCTATTTGACCCACTTTAATATTTATCTGGGGAAGATGCAAAGACCCTAGATGTGAAATCTTCAGATTAAACCTAAAAACAACCTTTCTGGGCGAGAAATTCGACGGCAAACCCCACAAATGACTATAGAACCGACCATGAACATTCGAGGTTTTCATTAAAATATCTCGCCGAGTTCACGAGACCGCGTACTGTGACGACGCATGCCACGCGTGCGTCTCATGCTCGACACAGCGGCAATCTTGTGTCTCAGTTCGTTCTTTACTGCGCAAGCGTGGGGAAACGAGCGACTAGACTATCGAGAGTTCCGTTGCAGGATCCATTTTGATTGGTTTTAAAAACGAAAGCAAGAGCCGTAAAACACCAGCAACTCGCGTGTTTGTTTGTCAGCTAGGCGTGCGCATTTCTCTTACTTTCCGACCGCTGTTCAATGGGAACGAAGACACCAGGCATCATCACGTTGTGCGTGTCTGGTGTTGATTATCAATTTTGGAACATCACGCGAACTTCGTTTTGTAAACCTTGACGATTTGTGGGGTCGTTGAAAGGATTGGTTTAAAGAGTTCAGAATATAAACACAAAGGTATGTAACTTTCTTTTCTTTCTAATTTCAAGGGCATCATATTCTCCACAAGTAATAATCTGAAAGACTCAGTTGGGGGGAAGACAGTCAGTTTAGTCGATATTACCATGTTGGTCTACTGATTTCATCGCTGCTTTGCATACTTTCTGCACTATTTACACTGCAAGCATGTAAATGGTCTCCGTACACAAACTAGTTTGGCCGAAACAGATACAATGGTCATGTAATCAATGTTTCTTCTTCTAATATGAAATGTTCTCTCGGTACAGTAGTCATGATACCACGATGACCTTTTTATATGTGATCATTTAAAATACAAAGTCTGCTTAGGAGCACTGGAGAACCAGTGAGAACCAGTGTATATATAATACGATGCATAGTTCGCTGTGTCTTTACTTAAGGCTAGGCTGTGATCACTGAGAACGTTATCGTAGCGATCGTTCCGACAACAGTCGCCCCTGAGATGTGGGCTCAGTTCTAGTCAGTTTTTTGTTACGATTGTAGTGATCATTTGAACACCACTCTGCAGAGATCGCACCGACTAAAAACACACCGAGGATGTGTATCGGTGTTCGATCTAGGTCCTCTCTTGCTTTTTAATTTTTTATTATTATTCTGTAGCGATCGTGGCGATCATATGGAAACTGGTAGTCGAGTAAGGGTTGCTCAACGATTTCTGGTGCGATCGTACCTTGCGAGCAGAGTCTCCTTTGATCTTCCTAGACAAATAGGACGATCGAAGGAGACTCTACTCGCCGGGTAGTGCGATCGCAACAATCATATGGAAACCAGCCCTAGCGTATGGGTGCGAAGAGCCTTCTTACGTTCACGTGAGTCGCGATAAATAAAACAAAGTCAGTTTTCCTTCAAGTTGATTCCAAAATCACTTTATCTCTCAGTTTGATTAAGTTGACGTTGGGGAATCCTTGCCAACCTCTCAGAACCGCGTAGGTTTTTGTAATCTGTGCGTTAACATTTAATTCTCAACCAGGTTTTCGACACTCTTTACAGTAGACTTCTTCTGCGCGTTTATATTTGTTCGGAGCCACAGAGAATCGTTTTGTGTACTCTATATCATAGCCGGTGACAGAGAAAGATTGATGTGTAATTGTTTTGCATGGCAATTTGTAAATTCGGAACTAAAAACTTAAAATTCAAATTTCATTCGGTAAAACGATGTTTGTTTTGAGTCCGAACTGCTAATAGGTGGAAATGTGGCACGGGATCTATGTTATTCAAAAGCTGTTCTGGATCTTGTTAGTTAGTACTGAAGAAATGCGATTTTAAAGTACACCTAGCCAAATTCCAAATTTTTGCAACTCTAGTTTATATTTGCCATTACTGAATTGTAGAGGTCATGCTTAGGTCAGTGAGAGTCAAGTGATTGCAAAGAATGGTTTCTTTTATCGATGCAATCTGAGATGATATCCTTGTAGGTGTATTTTTAAATGAGAACCCCAAGGGGTAAATCTTGCTTGATTTGGCTCGTGGATGTAACTTCGCTCGCTTTAATTAGATGCAAAATGGGAGATCGGGAATATAGAGCAAGATGAATCGACAGATAAGAAGCGAGAACAAGGAATATTGGTCAGTTTAGATTTAGTTGTTAGGACATAAACGTTTCTGCCAAGCTGAAGTTGCAGGCTATTTCGTTAAAACACTTCTGTGGCATTGAAATTTGTTCAGTGCCATCGCGCGTTTCAAAAAGTTATCATAATCACATTGGCCTAACTGTGCTCTCTCGGGCTTGGCCTTCCACAAGAGTGCCCACAAATAATGCATGCATTGAGTGGTAATATTTTAAAGGTCGGAAACGTCCATGATAAACTTTCTTAAACTTTCAAAATTAGTGCTGTGTCTGAACTACTCTCCTTATTGGTCAATTTCAGACTTGCGTCATTTCCGTTTAAGTCTTCTTATCCTATCACATCACAGGTTTGAGAGGCGGGAAAACCCCTCTAAGGGCATGTTCAAGCATGTCCTTGCAAGCCTGTTTTCAGCATATATTTTGGATTAAAATCCTAGTTAACTTACCAAATTGTCCTCAAACTTAGATTGTAGTACGTAAAGTGTGCGATATTAGCACGTTTCTACTGAGCGCACCGGCCATTTCTCGGCATAAAGGCATTTTCACGGTGTCTCTGATGGATTGCCGGAAAGCCCTTCTCTAGTTGTATCTTGTCGAGGAATTCGCGCACGACCTGACGGTCGAGAAATGCCAACAAAGCAACAACAGCATAACTTCGATCGAATTTAATACGAAATGAAGACTGTTCATTACTTACAGTACACACGATGTCGTCGGACTAGGCCTGATCCTCGCAGATATCTGAGCAGGGGAAAATAACCAAAGAAAACAACAGTAAAGAATTTATTTCACGTTCAAACGGGCTACTTTTTACAGGTGTGAATTTATTCTGAAATACGTACCATAAACTTGCAGATGAACTAAATTCCTTGGAAGATAAGTGCACTTTCAGTTACTGGAATAAGTTGTATCTAGAAGATGAATTCTCGAAGCAAAACAAAGCGAATTATGATATAATTATATAACGCACAACGTTCTAACTACTAACCTTAATCTCACTGGATCTGTGATCATCAGCGGAGCCAGGAGCCTCGTAAACGCAAGTTCAACAGCTCTCTAGTTTTGTGCTACCTTTGGGTTCGTCACCGGACTTGTTTGGCTTCTTGCTATATTTGTTTCTTTCTATAACGTTCACATTGCGGTAGGGAAGTCCGGACTCGAGAGAGCGACTGTAGAAATCTAGCCCAGCTGCAGTGACGTTTCACGTTTTATTGTTCACGTACGGGAGAGCCCCCAAGCGTCCTTCAGGGGTAAATTCCCGTATGATAGGCTAAAAATCAATGACTTGTATAATGACTCAATGAGCGAGATAGAATTTGTTATTACCAGTTGTTTCGATTGAGCAAGAAGTTTTGGCATGAGTCTCTCCACTGATCCCATTCTTCTCGAGGAATTCTATGCTGCTGGAAAAAAAATGAGCTGAAAATATGTTTACAAGGCTGTGATAGTCTGCAGCTATGTAAAGTTTGTTTATTATGACCACATACCAAGGGCGGAATTACACACTCTGCTGCCAGCCGGCTCTGTCGGCTGGTACAATGCACACCTCGGGCCAGATCCTCCATCCAGCTCTTTCCAGGCGCCACCACTTGGCTCAAATCCCGTCCAGATCCACGATCACATTCATAAAGTGATGGCACTCAGGTTGAAGCTGTTATAAGCAGGAATATTGTAAACTTGCTTATTCCCGCTTAGGTTTCTACAGCATGGAGAAACTAGGAGTTTTTATTCTTCTCTTAGATTCAAAAACACAACGTGAGGACCCCGGCTCTTGGTTCAAACGAAGCCGAGTCCAGCGCGCTAACCACATATTCGTCCACCGCTTCTCCCCGGCTGCAATAGTCTTTCACAGACCTTCTACTTCTATTTGTATGGCTGGTAAAAACATGCGCGCAGGATTTGAACTGATGACTAACATCGTTCCTAGATCCTTCACGTTACCTCATAGTAACCTGTGTGATGCCTTGCCACCTGAATAGAAAAGCGTGCTGGGAATCATGGTAGTTGAATTCATAATCTATTTTGTCGATAAAGTTACCATGATTCCCTGCAGGTGCGTATCAAAGAGGAAATTTGCCATTATGAGAGCCAATGTGTGGCTTTATGTGTCTATACGCAGTGGTCATAGGTTCAAACTATTTAGACTCGTTAAACTGCGAGTCTAAGGACTGCTCGAAGTATTCAATCCCTTTGGAGGTTCAGGCTTATTGGTGCAAACACATTTTTCACGTCGCGTCACGTCTTATCACACCCGCTTAATTAGTAATGGTAAGGCCCAGTTCAGACGTCGTGATTCTGCCGTGCCGAACTCAATTGCAATTTGGTTCGACTATGACACGGCAGAAAAACAACTCTGATTCAGACGTCGTGCCAGAGTCGAATCAAATTTAGAATTTATTGATGCCTCGTAACAATTCTCCTCTTAACTCCCCGTGGGAACGCAATCCCGCCAAAATATATTAATCTAATTTATGAATTTTGTTTGGCGCGACAGAGGCACGACGTTTGAATCGCTGCCGTGCCAGAGTCGTGTAGCACGGCAGAGCTTGTCGAACTTAATTGCTTGCCGAACTTAATTCAAAAGTTTGATTCAGACGCCGTGCTTCTGCCGTGCTTTTGTCGAACTTAATTCCTGAATTTAATTCGGCACGGCAGAAGCACGCCGTCTGAACTGGGCCTAATAGGACTGAGTGGAGTCCAATTCGGGCTGTAATCATATGAGTGATAACAAAATCGGACGACCGCGCAGCGGGAGTCCGATTTGTTAATCACGAGTATGATTACAGACCGAATTGGACGACACGAAGTCTTATTACCAATTAATCATAAAAATTACGATTTCCGAGAAAAGAAGAATAGCCAAGTTATGAAAGAAAGGGAAAATTTGCATTGAAAGACTGACAATGCAGGTGTAAATTGTTTAAATGTGACCAAGGTTGTGATTGGTTGATTGAAACTACAGTTTGCATGTGATTGGTTTATTGAACTGTCCAATAACAAACTGTCCGACAACAAGCTGTCCGATAACAACTTGGCAAGTGAATAGGCCCTTTGCACGATCCGGTCACATGGTACAAAATCACACATGCTGGTGAGCAAGTTCCGCAGTGGGACTTCCAAAACAAAGGCAGGTCCAGGTGGACTGGTACGAGTGGCATTGTTTTGGAAGTTCCACTGTGCAACTTGCTCACCAGCATGTGTGATTTTGTACCATGTGACCGGATCGTGCAAAGGGCCTATTAGTGGAAAATAGAAGTTTTTTAAAGCAATCATAATCGAGGAAATTGTCATTTTTATGATCAACCTCTCGAAAGCCTAATGGTAAGCTCTCCTCCTCCAAGGCTAACTTCTCGCAGACTTTAATCAATACTCTCGTCCGATTTTGCTAATCACTCGTATGATTACAGACCGAATTTGGCTTCACTCAGTGCTATTACCATTACAAATCGCGATAGGCTGATGAAATACGTACGTATGCGTTCGTTCGACACAAGTTTATGAGAAAAACAAGGCCTGCCGCCAATGTGGCTTTCCTAGACACGCGCGAACGAAATCCCACCAGAATTACCCGTAACAGTTCAATACAGTACGGTATGAAAAGCCGATCATTGTTAATAAAAATCGAGGTTTTTCATGTAATTCCTTTTGCATCAGAAGTGTTTCACTGCTAGTCTTTTCTTGAGTTTGACCTCTAATCAAAATCAAAACTAAATGGCACCGAAAAAGATTATAACGCCAGGAACTCACTTCTTGGGGTCGGAAAGATGGAGGAAAAAGCCCGGGGCGGGATCTCCCATATGAAAAGGTCGGGAATGCTCGTCGGAAAGGATGTAGCTTGGCTAGAAGACGCTCAGTTAATTTTTCTAATTTTCCATACATTTGTCTGTATTTTTTTCCCGCGAACCGCGTCTTGACGTCCGTCTATTCAGCCAAATTAATTTTACAGACAAATGTATGGAATATCAGAGAAATTAACTGAGCGTCTTCTAGCTAAGCTACACCCTCCAAACTTGGTGAATACAATCTTCTACCTGATATTTTGACGTTGCGATTCACAAATTGTGTAAAATTCAATTTTGGAAAAAGTTATTTGCCATCGGATTCCCATACATACACTGTAATTTCTGACTGCTTTGCCTACCCGTCAAGATGGCGTCGAAAACCGTGATAAGGCCTATGGCTCAGCAAAAACTACGGTACCACTTGATGCACATCCCTCGAGTTTTGTTTCTGAACGAAACAAGATTCTACATGTGCTGTTTGCATGATAATTTCGCCAGTGGAGTAAATTTGTGCGGAGAAAATTTTCGTATCAGCGTAGTTTTGCGGATCGTGGAAAAAAACCCCGCAAAATTCGAACAAAATAGAAACCGCAAAAATTTCTTGCCACACGGTATTTCTTCTTCTTCTCTGATTTTGTTGTCGTTGTTGTTGTTGTTGTTGTTTTTTCCATGTCCTTTTTTCTCGATCTTTCGTGACCAAAACACACGCTTTACTGGCCAAACAATAGCTTTGGCGGGCTGCGATTGGACCGTGCCGGTGCGACCGGTTCCTCGGCAGGGTCTCCCTTGGGAAGTTTTCCATTTCAGAGCCTCGTGTCTTCCCCGGATGTTATCGTTTTGTAGTTGCGAACACGTCTTTTCATGGGCGAAGGAAGTTCAACAAAGCAAAATTTAGGTAAGTGAGGTTGTGGAGAAGAGAACTAAACTTACGTCAAACGACATTGCGTTCAGGACAGACAGTCCGAAAACCAAACTTGAAGTATCTTGCCGGGGACATGCGATGGTCGTGTTGGAAAGTCCATCAGTTTGTTTCGCGTTATGATATGTTTTCCAACTCAGCTAACAAGATGCTGCTAAAAGGAACAACAAAAGTTGAACAAATTAAAACCGACGACACAATTTTTCAGTAACTGGGCTAATCTGTAGTTGGGAAAGACGTCTCCAACGAAAGCGCTGATTTCGTGTGATTTCAATGTGATTAAAGTCGCATTCTAATAAACTTAAAATGGCGACGATGCTTGGCTGTTTTCAATCTGTAAGCTTACTGGCAGCGATGTTTAGCGAGTACAGAACTCAGGTTAACCTTGGTTCACATGTGTTGGAAAGCTTTAACTAACGGTCCGTGTAAAACGCAGACTGCGAACTGCAGACCACGGACCGGAGATAAAATGCAGACCGAGTTTAAAATGCAGACTGCAGACAGCAGACATTTTAAAACTGAATTGTGTCACCAATTCCATCATTGAGAGCTAACCATAAACAGGATAACCGAAGCGTTATTCAAGAGTACAGACTTTCACTACGGTTAGCCTGAATAACCCTGTTTACGGTTATGCTAGCATTTGGTGATGGAAATAACACCATAACTGCACCATAACCGAAGTCGGCATTCGCGGTTGCATGTCGCTATAACGAGCTTACTTTTACAGTTCTTCAGAGTGACAGCTCAAGGAATGCTCCGAAGTGGCCAGATCACAACCGTACTCCCAAAATGGCTGGAAGTCGAGCCTACATCAAGGGCAGATTTTAGAATCTTTCTAGTGTGGAAGTAATGCATGGGCGACACATTTTCAAAACTGCATGCAGACTGCAGATTGGGTACAAAATGCAGACTGAGAATAAACGCTTTTTCCCTCTAAATGTGATAATGTCCCATCCTATTACTAAAAGTATCAAGGCTGTATTCCCTCTAAAATAGAATTTCAAGCCTTCACTTCAAGTCTTCACTTTGTGTGCAATGTTTGAAAGTGCCCATGCTAATTTCAATCGTTTATTACTTTAACAACATTCAAGCTATGACAGTCAAACTTTGTGACTTTTCCTAAATGTTATTAAAGGAACATTGTTTAGTCATGCCACTTTACAGTTCTATGGCAACCAGGTTCTAAAAGGATGTTTTGACTGAATAAAGTGTTTTTAAAGCTTATTTTTTCTGTTATAGTTTGAATTTGGATTATAACAATTTTATTGCAAATTCTTTACAGCTCTGATATCCTTGAATTGTCAATCTGTTTTAATTGAACAGTATTTTGAAATTCAACATAGCGGATTCAAGATGGCAGACATTTTGAAATGGGTCACATCATTTTGGTGTTCTGTGACCTGGGCTATTTAAAGATAACATATAGATTTGGCTGAGCCTAAAAGCAGAGCTCCTGATTGCAATACTTAACCATAAAGGAAAAAGAGGATTTGTTTTTCTTTGGATCAGAAACTCTAAAATGATCAATTGTGAGCATCTAATTGTTCAATGTGTGGTTTTGCTGATTTTTCCAGTTAAATGTTAACAAGCTATGCCCAATAAGCATTACTAAGATTGTAGGAATTACGTATGCAATATATCAGGGACTTTCCAAGAGACGATTGTGCAAGGAATATGTTGAAAGAAAAGTCAACAACGTGCCAGAGGCTAATTTGTGCCAAAATTTTGCCTTTGCACATACTCTGTCCTTCTTCCCCCAGAAAAAAAAAACAAACAAACAAACAAAAAAGCGACCTCAATGAGCTCTAAACTGGAGCCCATGATATGGTCATGTGATACTGGTCAGCGAATACCTTATTTTCACAGCTGTCAATTAACCATAACATGGATGTCCAATATCCAAGATGTATCTATAGTAATGGTGCTACTATCTTATTTTTTCAAGATATTGGGTTTGGGATGTGGACATATGGACAGTCGTGCGACAACCAATTTTTTCAGATCGATGGGTTACCAAATTCGTCGGCATGGAGTAGCTCAGCCATTAATATTGACTGTTTAATATCAATTCATTGATATCCTTCTAGTGATTGATTTTGATTTATTACATTGCCATAATATATTTATTTAGTTGGTTAGTAAGACACATACCATTAAAAAATCCAGGACACTATATATACAGTTCAACCCCTATTAAATGGCCACCCTGGGGGAAATGGATATTAGCCGCTTAATGGGGGCTGGCCGTTTAATAGAAGTAAAAACAATAGACAAGCCGTCATCGGGACTTTGATTACTGGCCGCCTAATAGGGGTGCCCGTTTAATAGGTGGCTGTTTAATAGGGGTTCGACTGTAGTAACATATAGCACAAACATTCTGCAACAAACATATTTTCTCATTTAGATGCTGTTGCATCACAATAGATCGGTAATGATCAACTCTTTCACTGTGACATGGCATGCACCAATATGCAGTAGTCACGCATCCATTTTTGACACATAAAACTGGTTACCGGTAACAACCGCATTCTCAATCAACCCATCTTGAAATTTCCTTTCACCAAATTAACGCTGATTACCAGTCTGTTAAAACTATAGTATGTGGTGTGGTAATTTTGTTAAAATTTTGGAGTGAGATGGGATCACAGTTGCCCTCTTTGTTACCCTCGTACCTGTGTATGTATCATGCCAATTTTGAGGTCAGCATTAGATGCCACACACTAGAACCCCCAACCTCTTCTTGAGACTCGGATGTTTTCTCCTTAACTTACTCTGCACCAAGTTCTTGCTTTTTACATAAAGAAGCTCAAACATTTAAAAAAGTCTGCTATCTTGGATTTCAAAATTTTTCAGGAACGTCAGAAAATATCCAAGAGAAGAGATTAGAGAAATGATTAACAAGTCAAAAACTTCGGTTTTTCTTTTAATTTTTAGTGTTTCAGTCTTGTTAGTAGCATCTTGCATCTTTTTCAATTTGTGATCATCGATATTTCAACAAAATACATAGTATCACAACAAGCTTACATTCTGACATGAAAACAAGACACATACCCAAGGCTTTGCCTGGCACATCAACAATAGGAAATTATACTTTTTAAATATACATTTGAAGAGAATACAATCACAGTGGCGGATCTAGCGGTGGACGCTTATTTTGGGTAATGCCATTTATGTGTCTTAAACCAGGAGACCTCTCTGGAGGAAATGAAGACTGATTTTATACTGTAAATTTCATTGCAGTTCACCTGTTGTTGTGGCTTTGTGGAATGCATGGCAACCATTGCCAGACAACGCAAGGTTTACAAGATTGTGCAATAAGGATCAGTATGTTAAAACCATCATTTTATGACAATGAAATAAAGGTAAGTTTATGCAATACTTGGTTGAGGGCAATCAGTTAGGTCATGACTATGTTCATAATCACATATTTGAGAATTCAGATAGTTATTTATTAGTACCAGTATTAAATAATGATATTATTGAAGTTGACTTAGGTAAAAGTGAATTTTCTAGCAGCTAAATGAATTTAAATTCTGTTATCCTTTATTGTTGAATCAATTTTTTTAATACATGTAATTATTGCATTTCAAGCTTTCTGATTTCATCACACAGTGTGGCTAACAGCAAATAATGGTCCAGAGTCTACCTTTTGTTTAGTTTACACATAATTCATAAAAAATGGACGTGTGATGTGTGGAAAATAGTAGAGTTTGACACTTGAAATTTGGTTAACCATTTGCCGGAGACAATAAGTTAAATACGTAAGTATTCTTTCTATTTCAATGGAACAGTTAACGGTATAAACCTTCTCGCAAAGCTCTGTTTTGCTAGCTCTTGATCCCAAACAATGTTAAATGGTTTTTAGTAATTCCTATAAAGCGGAAAAAGGTACATGTGTAATTCGAAGGACACGAAGCAGCCTGGAACCAAACTGTTTTACCAGTAATGGTTAATCGTGAGGGCTAATCGTGGCAGTTAACCCGCTGACACTTCTGGAGCTGACAACACACCTCGCTTTATACACATTCCGGTGTTAGAGAGGAAAACAGAGAGAGACATCCATGATTTAATTGTGTTTAGGTAGCAGCAACGCTTTGTTGCTGTCCACTGATAAACTCCATGAAACAGCTTGGACAAAGCAAAAATATCCACCTGCTTGGTGCCCACTGTTTCAACTGAATTTGCATCATTTCTGTTTAGCGCGAATCAACCACCCCTCTAAAGAAGTAAACAAGATCTTTTTTTTTTACTTTACACTCTTTAGTGCCTACCCAGGTAAAACATGTCGTTGCATGCTGTTTCTTTTTAGTGACACTCATTAGCTGTACCCTCGAGACAGTACAACTCCCCTTTTCTCCAACTTGTTTTACAGAGTGTGGTGTGACATTCTTTAAATTATTCTTTCAGACGATCCCAGACAAAAAAGGTGGGACATGAAACAAGTTCTCCCCTTCCCCCAGTTACATTGTTGATAATCGGGTGATGTTTTCCCGTTTTGTTGAGAAAAATGTGATATTTTCCAACATTGATTAGGGGGGATGGGGGATACGGGATCTAGCTCAACTGTCCCAACTACTTTTGTCTGGGATTGTACATGCAGGTGGTCGCTTACAGGAGGTGGTCGCTTATGAGAGCTTAGACTACATTGAATCAAAATTTTGCCTCATAAGAATATGGTAACTGCCAAGACTTACCCCATGCACCAATGCCTATGCAATGTTTTATTCTTATGAAAAGTCAATTTCGAGAAAAAATCTGGTTTTTCCAATTGAGAAATTTTCGTCTCTTGCACTATCTAGGAATACAATAACTTTACAACAACTGATTATCCAATTTTCTATCTATTATGTGTCAAATGGTCGCTCACGGAAAAGTTCAAATTTTTAGCTCTAAAAGTGGTTGCAGTCACTTAAGAGAGGTGGTTGCTTACAAGAGGTTCCAAATATAGTGATTTGACTTGGAAACTTTTGGTATTGTGGAAAACTGGTTGCTGAGGAGAAGTGGTTGCTTACGAGAGGTGGTGGCAACCGGAGATTCGACTGTATCTCATTTCGTTTTTGTGATTTACGTTTTTTTTATTATGGAAGTGAGGAAAATGATAAAAAGGAAAGAGGAAAGTCGTAAATTCACAAAGGGTTGCAAAAGGAGATGTTTGGTTTTTGACAATAGTGTTGCTATGGCAACAGCACAGTGGGTGTCTCGTTTCTTTCCTGATGTACATTTCTGCAGGGCTGGAAATAACAGTCGGTCATTGGACATAGTCTGACCAAATTTTGAATATGTCTGGTCAATTTCACATTATGATCGGACATGATGTCCAAACATTTGACCTAGTACACCAAGTTATTATCCATCCATAAAATTTGGTTAGATACATTGTTAAAAGGCTAAAAATTGCGACGGGAACGGTCACCAATGCGGCTTAAATTTCATCTTTGGTGACCAAAAATTCTGGTTTAGTGGACAGCCAAAAATACATCAGCATTCACAGGCTACCATAATGGCAACTACATTTCTCTGTTATGATGATCAATAATAGTTATTTTCTCAAACACTATGACCTTCCAGAAATACACAGTGAAAGATCTTTGCTTCTATGATATTCAGCATGAGAAAAGAAAGCAATATATCCTTTTGCTTTGCTGTAGAGGATTCCCTCACATCAGAAAACTTGCAAATGGCTGATCGGGGTTTGAAATCGCCCTATAATGCATTGCAAACCCTTGAGCATTGAGTACATCATGTATGCCTACTGATGGTGTCTCTTGGAATGCATTAATCCTTCATAGACATTACATTAGCTACATATACAAAATTAGCAGCCAAAAAGGTAGGCTCGATTACCAGCCGCTGTTCAGGAAAGGAGCCCGCCCTCCTCCCCTGAATGCATGGCTGGACTCGTGGTTTTGGCATTGTTAATTCCAACCAATAAGAAATCTGCCTGCGTGAATTGAGCAGGCTGCATAAATTAGCTTTCTGGCAGTAGCAAAGAAGTTGTGCGATTTGAAATGCAAATACTGTCAACTGATGAAACCTTGCCAGATCTTAACCATAGTGTCATATGCAACACGCAAAATAGTCAACAGACTTATGTGTTAGAATCTATATTTGAATCGTGGTGCCAGAATGTCAGATAATGAACAAAGTCAACAAAGAGAGGGATAAATGCAAACATTGATCTCAAGAAACAAAACACTTAGTCAAATTGTATGTTAGTTTTCTTGAAGGGAAGCGTGGCACCAGTCTTTGGCAAAGCCAGACAAAATTAAATTTTTAAATGAGCCAAAGCAAACCGAACTAGCAAAACATAGACATGGTGTCAACACCATGCACACCATACAACATATGTGTGACCTTTGACATGACAGTTGCTACACTATAGTCAAACAGTGCTGCTCTACTTTTTTTAAAAAGAATTCTTCTATAGAACACAGCATGTAATGCCCTTCCGCAACAAAATGTGAAACAAAATAGGTTGGAGGGTGAAAATTAAAGGAAGAAGTGGTGAAAAAGCCACAAATTTTATGAGCCGTAGGCGTCATATGGGCCTGCCTATGATTGTCATCAGATGACATTTCCGGCCACCTGAAGCACCACTAGAATTGAATTATGAATTTATGTCACAGACATGCTTTGCCCCTCACACGTCCAACTGTCTCTTCTTGGGGAGGAATGTAGACCGGACTCGAGAAAGTGGCGGAAATCGAGCCTACCAAAAAAGTGTTGGAATATTTTTCTTAGTTTACAGATTTAATGATTGAATTCTTTTCTGAATAAAATTCCTACTTGAATTTCATCATCTAGTTGCCAAATGGCCACTTACATGTAAGAATTTTTTTAATTTTGGGCCCTAATGACTCTGACAATTTGAGCCATATCCAGGAGCCGATTACGGCCTTCTACCATATCGTAAAGCAGAAGTGTTCATCTTTCCTGTACTTGCCAAATAAAGTACTCTTCAGAAATCGCCCTATGATGTATTACGTACATTGCAATATGCTGTTAGCATTTCATGTATGTACCCTAGAGTCCTATGGGAGTCTGAATTTGCGGTAAATTCAAACTAAAAATAGGACAGGACAGGAATAATTGGGGTAGTTTCACACTCCTAGTGATGGGCTCCTGCTTTAAAGGGACCCAGTCAGCTGGTGCACATGCGTATTAGATACCATTCCGTAGCTAATTTGCATATCACAGAGACCCCATCCACACTGTTTTTAACCAAATATGATAAAAATAAATTACAGGATGAGCAAAAGCACACTCGAAAACAGCTTTTTGAGTAAGTGATTGAAACACTGCGAAGATTGAAGTGGATTTCTAGATGTACTTTGATTTCAGGTTGAGGTGAACTTTTTTCAAAGAGAGAAACTAGTGTCCAGGTCAGCGTGGTCCCAAAGCTGACTGTGTGCCTTTAATGATAGCATTCAATAGAAAACTACAGTAGGTTTGCTTGAGGAACATATAACCAGGAGATAACCAGGAGAGATCGGTGCAGTCATCTAGTAGATAAATTCATCTGGTTAATCATAAATGATAAATAAATCAAATTTAAATTTACTTTTGAAGGATTTGTATTGAAAATCTTTAGAGCTGAAAATCTTTGATGTCCGGTCAAATTGATGAGATGTCCAACCAAAATGAAGATTTGACAGGACACCTGTCCTGTTAAAGAAGAAAAATTATCTCCAGCACTGTTTCTGTATGACAGGTGGACTCCCAGTGGACTTCCCAGTCATTAATGTGTGTTTTTAAAGTGATTACAATGTACTTGCAATGTGATTTGTTGATTTCACCAGTTCTCGTCCCTTGTTCGTTTTAAAGTCAGTCTCTTGTAACAGGCTAGCCCTGTCACTCTTACTATCTTATTCCTATTATTAAACTTCAATATTTGCAGCATAATGTAATCAATAATCCTTTTATTGTTTGTACATAAAACGTTATACATGTTATGTTCCAATAAACAGTGTATATATACATATGCAAAAATTGCCACTAAACTAAAAGTGTAACAGAAAATTGCTCAGTGTAATCTGTCAAACAATTTTTACTTGTGCAGTGGTCATGAAATCAATAAAATGTATAATTATTCATTTACATTCATTAATGTGTGGAGTTTAACATTAATTTTTCTTTTCTTTGAAAACAAGTTAAAATTTACAAAAATGTCAACAGTTTGACTCAAGTGTTGGCCATCTTGATTTTCCGTTCATAGTTCTTCTCCTCCCTAAATATATAAAGAAACTCAAGCTTAGGTGAAAGAGATAACACTAAAATGTTTTGGAACCCTATTACTCTTTCAGCAATCTGTTTATATTTTAAAGGTAATATATTTTATACTAGCAGGATCAGAAGCAGAGTTAAATAATAAAAGGCCTCAGACTTGTCTTAAGGGTGTGAGTAGTAAACAATGTGCAATGTTGGACAGGCTTGAGCAGTTCATCATGATAATTTGACAAATGGTGGAAACAACCCACAAATAAACAAATATAGTATAAGGATAAAATTGCTGATCAATGCTTAAGAAAACAAAAAATGCTGCATTCATTGATTGTTTGAAGCAACGCAAATCAAAATTACCAATTAAGAATAATAATTATTAAGCTAGCATGTGTTTTTAATATGTCATTGTTTACTTTCCACTCTCTGTCTTTTTTGTTTAATAAGTTTTTTTTTATCCTTTTGTTCTCGCCAATTCTTTGTGGGTTCTGTTTAGTCTTTGGGAGTTATTATTTTGTTGATAGGATGACAGGCTCGAGAAAGGCTTATTTCAATCACCATATTTAAGGTGGCTCAAAACAGTAATAATTGCATGAGACACCTGGGCTCTAGCGCGCACTTCAGCGCAAGGCATCACGCAATCACCTGTCAGTGAGGGGTTGCGAGATTGAAGTTTGCAAAAATCAAATCAAACATGGCGGTGTGAGGCCTACTTCGTAAAACTTTGTTTCCACCAAGTTAAGTTAGCTATTTGCATTATCAGTTATCTTTTCTTTCAAAAACATCCATCCTTCAGGCAATTTCAAAGGAAAAACATTCTTTTAAACCATTGTGCTGAAACAAAAATTGTGATGTTGATGTTATGATCAATCGGGCCAGCTATCATTCAAAAAAACTGCAGGAAAAACTACTTTTCGGGTTTTCTTCATTCTTTCTACTTGGCCAGTCTCGCCTTCGGGTATTTATGGAACTTTTCCTCTAGCACTTATGCTGCTAACGACAAGAGCAAAAAAGAAAACATTCACGGTCCTATTCACGTGGAATTGCGGGCTTTACTGATCAGTGGACCACCTTCACGTGTGCGCAAGAAAGACACTTTAATGGGCAAAGTAGCCAAAGGCAAAAGAACAAATGCTTGATAAAAACAATGCGAAAAGACATGAAATATGAGTTCCAAAATGAGTGCTTGCTACGAAAATTTCCCCTGGCGGTTTCATCTATTTAAGCAATTATGACACCTTCCTGGTTTATTAACTTTATTTGAAAACACGTTTTTTCTAAATAACTCGGCTGCTTTTTGAGATTTTTAATATTTTTCTGTTGTAAACTCTAGGTAAAATGACCGACTTAAATTTTGTCAATTAGAAGAAAAAAACTATTAATTTTTTTGTGTCCTTGAAGGTGGGAAGTAATCTTTAAAAAATTGCACAGCCATTCAAAACAATGCAGTTGACCAAGCCTGAAAAATTGCACCTAGTTCTATAAGTCTCCAAAAAAAAAGAAAGAAAGAAAGAAAAGCAGAAAACTGTTTTGAGTTTAGCAGTCCAACTTTTAGAGAGATAAAAGGTGCTAAAAAGCCAAGAGTGAATTTTAATCTTGAAAGAACTGCATTGTATAAATCTCTGCTTTAGTAAGTGTGCAACCTCTTGAACATCCAAACTCAAAACATGGCTGGAAATAAAGACTGGGCATTGGACACTGTCTAACCTGATTGGGGATTTGATCAGTCAACCGTTCATCTAGGCAGTCATGTTGACCAGTAACATTCAATTAAGGTATCAGTATACATCAAAATTGACCATTTTACCAAAAAAAAATTGTTTTTGCTTTTCAGATAGATCTTATTGTGATCTTTCATTTAAAAAAATTTATATGAAAAGGGATGGATTCTAAGCAAAGTTATAACCAAAAAAATGTTTAATTACCTCTAAGTAACATCTGATAAAAACACCAATTGAAACAATAAATTTAATCTTATGGCAGAAAATTTTGACTGCGACACCCCTCACTGGTATGCTAACTTAGAACAAGCACTACTTAGTCAACTTCCACAACTACAACTGGAGCTAGCACCTTTGATCACTTGTATTTATGACCTCAACAAAAAAGAAACAATTTTTTTACTTACAAATTAAGAACTGACACTGTTTTGAATGTCTAACAATCAATAGATTGAAAATGACCACTCATGAACAACTGGTCAATCACTTGTTAACCGCGCGGCCATGGGCCGAGTGCGGTTCATGTTCTACCCGTGGTTTTTTTTTTTTTTTGTCGGAGACCAGATGCAGACCTCCACTCAGCCAACTTTGAATTACGCAATCTGTAATGTTTATTCGCGAAACCTTGTTTCTCCAGGGTCAACAAAAATCTCAGATTACAAAGTCATGCCGAACTCGTGCTTTGCAAAAAATCTCTTCAAAACCCTGACTTTGAAGCAATATATCACTTTAGCATTAATAGCTACCTCATATCAGCAGTAGTAAAATCTATTCCTTAAAAACCCAGCTTCATCATATTAAAATTTCAACGAAATCGAACAAAACCAGAACTAAATATAATTAGATTTTTTTGTCACCTTGCTTCATTGTTTGAGTCAACAAAGGAAGCGATGGTCGCCCATAGCCACCGAAACACACGAACATAAGACAAACCGACTTTTCGGTCAAAAAAATCCAGGATTATTGCCTGAGAGCTGAAAATTGAAGAGGAACATCTTTTTCGAACTTTTCTCAGGCTATTTAGACGAAAAAATGACCTCGGCAGGCTCCAAAAGAGAACGAAACAAAAAACAGAACGAGACAGTGAGAAGAGCCGATAATTTATTCAATTTGTTCACCGCGTCGCCTTCGTTATGTTCAAGTTAAAAAATCCTTACTTCTGGATAATTTCAGCCTTGCAAGCAAGCAACTGGTCCCAAATTACTTTCTGTATCCTTAAAAATGTCCTGACTTCCATCTCCGAAAATATTTGGCCGCAATTTTTGAGCAAATAAACATTTTGCCAACGGCAATCACCAATACGGTGGCTTGCATACTAATTTGCTAACTTTACAAAACCCTCCCGAGGGGGTATATGACGAAAAGAGCTGAAAAATGATGGCCAGCAATAGGGTAATTTTCTCAGCTTCTGGTGTGCCAAATTTGCTGGAAATAGGTTCAAAACCGATATATATATTTTTTTTCATGTTTTTTTTTTTTCTTCGGGTCACTCAGGATCCCATATTATGACATGTGCTGGAAGTAATTACGTCATTGGAGATTTCACAATGGCTATGACTGATGGTGCAATAATACAGGTTGTGTTGATCAAGTGATGTGGTGTCTGCAGTAATCAATGAATCATCAACGACTGCTTTGGAATGTGCATTACATTGTGACTGTAGCGCTACCAAAACAGTTAACTTTTAAAAGTGCGGCTGTAAGATCTTAAAGATCTTCTTGTTACAACTTGTTGATGACGTCAGCTTTGGTGTCAAATGACCAGGACTGCCTCTCTCAGTGATTGACAATGATTGGATAGTATGGTGTGACTTGAGTTTTTTGGTTAACCTCAATATTGAATTGTAGGGGAGTGGGGAGGAAAAATAGGTAACCTTTTCCAATACTTTTGTCACAGGTTATAGATGAGCTACATAAAAAATAAATCAACATTATACTTTGATCTTGTACTTACCAACTCATTTGTTAAAAGTTGATGCCATTCCTGGGCATCTTGCTGGGAAGGCATGTAATCAAGTTCAACCATAATCTCATCTAAAATCCTGTAAAGTGATGTGAACATAAATGGTTGTCTCCAGAGTAGACTGCCATTGAAGAGTAGTGATGAACTTCCCTAGTATGTCAATGAAATAACCTTTTCTTGGCAATCTTAAACATATACTGTAAGTTGTTTAGATGTATTGCACGTTTATCATCCAAACTTCTTCAGATTCTAAACTCTGGAAGACTGTGTCCATGAGCTTGTAAACCCAGTTGATGTAGCATTCTCATTCCACAGGGAATGCAAAGCCGATCTAAATAAACTGGAATTGCTTTGAAGATTTGTAGGAAGAATTTCAGAATACCTTGACCTGGAATAACTATTTACATTGCAATTTGCCGACGAAAGTCTGACACATTTAATTTTGTGATGGTATTTGTTCAGATCATTCAGTAAACTATGCACAAATGCGAACTGCCACAAATCGAGTCAATCATTCGCGTAGTACGTGTAAACAGACTGAGAAGATTTGAAACTCTGACTCAGATCAGCAGTGGCCACCAGAATCACTTAATGCATTCAAACAAAGGTAATTGTTTCAATTGACAAGATGAATTACCCTGAATTCTACCAAAATTCTGTAACCTGAATGAACCAAAGCCTTGTAATTATAATTTCAGCTTTACTCATTCTTCGCTGCAGACTCTCCAATTGATCAAACCTGGTGATTCAATCTTCCCAAATCTTGTTTGCTGAGGTGCTTAATGTACACTGCCAAGAACTGGATCGGCTCTCACAGTTTTATGTACATTTTCTTGCGCAGAATAATGTTACAACAACTTGAGGCAAGCAAGTATATGTGTGCGAATGTTGTGCAAATGATCTCTGTGTATGATGTCACAAAATGTACTAGACCCAGATCCTTTTGACTCATTCTTTGACTCGGTAATGATTTCATTATAGCAATTTTTCACGACTGAAAATTCATAAAAAATTGCAGTTTCAACCAAAACCAAACTTTTTTTCGGTATTGTGATCAAGAATGTGTCAATATTGTTTTGGAGTAAAAAAAAATTTTGGGGTTATATGCGCTTATATCCAAATGTTATTGAAACATTGTTAGGAACTGCAGGCTTGATAAAAATAATGGCCATATTTTTCTCTCTGCATACCCTGCGGAACATCCACGGTATTTGTATGTTGGTTATCCATACTAGTGCCACTGATTCTTGTGTGATATTCATATGAGCAGCATAGTCTTTGTGCATTTATAAGCTCAGTTTGATTGAAGTATAAATAAATGTTATAAGTAGAGGACTCTGTGTCAAGGGACAGTACTCAGTGCATTGAAGTCACATTAATATTAATAATTAATGCATGTACAAAGCAATGTGTCCCAACATGTACATGTGTATAGCCATGTATGTTTTTTTGTATGTTGATTGCTGGTAGTTATAATTTACCTTATTGTGTCAGCTTCTTCACCACTGATCTGTTCAATAATAAAAAAAATTGCACATGATCAAGATTCCTTCAAGAATACTTCTCAAAACTACATGCTCATCACTTTTCTCAACAATTACATGTAGTAAACAGTTATTGGATGAGGTTTTTGTGATATCCAGAATAATCAAGGTCAAGGTAAGTGTTATCAGCTGAAGCTGAAGGCTGAGGCTGATAACACTAATCGAGAACTTGATGATTTCGGATATCACAAAAACCAAATCTAATAATTGTTTTATTATACATTGTTTTGAAGAAAACAACGACAAATGCATTATCACACTGAACACAATTTATTTTCGACAAGCCATGTTCTACTTCACTGTCTGTGAACTTGATATTGCTCTTGGAAATCATGCATTGCACGCGCAACCTACGAATTGTTCACTAATCTACTGGTTGCGCTGTTTCCCAGAATTAACTGTAGGCTTTTAGCCAATGAAGGCAGATGTCGACTACAATGTATAATAATATAGGAAATTGCAGTAATGCAAGTGCATTTAAGGATTTACACTTCGAGTGATATTTGAAAATTGCGTGAGCCTTTAGGTGAGTTCAATTAGAAAGAATTTTTAAATATCGCGATTAGTGTAAATCTTTAATGGCTTGAGCTTTTGTGGGGTTATTCATTTATTATATTACTGATAACATAATGAATGCACCTGCATTAATTTTTTGCTGCAGTGTAAATTAAAAGTAACAATTAACTGGTCCAGTCTTAGCCAATCAGAATGAAGTTATTTTCTCAGTCATATGATAAGTCAAGAAACTGTAAATGACCTTTGTTTTGTCTTCTCTGGAACTGAATAGATTGTTTTTGTATTCTCATTATTGGGCTGGAACTAGCTTGCAACTGAGGCTAATGCAGGGAGTCTTTTCAAATGCAAATGACTCTAATCGCTTTTTAATGATATCCCCCGCATGAGCCTCCGTTGCAAGCTAGTTCCAGTCCAATACCGAGAATAAGAAAATGGTCAATCACCCAAGTTTTTCTTTCCAAAATAATGAGCTTGCAAAAGAAAAAATTTTTGTTTTGGAAAACAACATACAAATCATCTCCATTTCGTAGATGACCCCCAGCCATGGTACACCAATGGCTGATAACGCATGATAGCTCAGCCAATCAGATTGTGGCATTTGCATCAGTATGCTACTGTTAGTAGTAGAATTCTACTAATCTGCATTATTTTTTCTTACCTCCAGGTCTAATATAGGATCTTGTGAGAATATCAGTGTTGTCATCATAACTCTGAAATTGAAGCAAATCAGATGTAAGTACATGTACATGTACTATAAGCTGTTGTAATGTAAAATTAATCCTGTTCTAAATCTGTGATAATCACGTGCAGTGTCTGGGTAAGGATGGGGCTACCCTGCTTATGGCTGGCAAGTTTTAAGGGAATAGAAACATTTGCTTGTTCCAATTTTTTGTTCCAGTGAGGTTCATTGCACACAGGATCTGTTTCCACACATTTTTCTGTTTCTTAACAACTTCAAAGAATATTCAACAAGTGTTTCTTTTATAGCTGAATGTGTCTATCACTCATAGGAAATGAAGACCATGTACATGTATGGTATAACTAGTGTGGTACTTTGATTTTGCTGTACACCTCTAAATTATAGAGTATTTTATAAATATATTCCTGCAAGAGAAAGATCACTGCAGTGTTGACCTAGGTAAATTGGTATTAAACTTCATCAAGTCCAATGTACATAATTATTATTCCGTTCATCAAAATTGGATAACATTTCTACAGGTAGTACTGATACTATAGTCATACACTACCAACAACATAAGGAATATTATTACTTGCTTTCAGACTGGCAAAATGAATATTTAGATAGCAGCAAAGTAGTAGGAAAGGCGTTATTTACCTGGTATACTCGCGCTGAAAAAAAAAGTAACGAGAATCCATGTTAGCATAAGGTTTGTGGTGCTCTGTTCAGTAAGCGAGCAACATTAATTTATAAACGGATTTTCGTGCTCTACAATGAAATTGTATTGATCATAACAATTGGATGTGCAAACAAATTGAAGAAATAGATAGAATGGGTTTAGAAGGAGGGGACGAGAAGCCTAAAAACAAACAGTAAAGGAGATAATATCGGTCTTTCTCGTTACAATAATGAAATAGCACGAACTTTTTTAAGATTTGGAAGCGCAGTAATTTTGAGTACTTGTATCCGTTCGAGTATTAGCAGAAGACTGAAAGTTTGTTTATATTTGTTGACGTGTTTCTTACTTACATTTCCTGCCATCTCTTGTTCAGATCCCTGCAAAATTAGAAAAAGTCGGTAATGTTAAATAGGGTAAACGTCTTCGTCTGCACGAATGCAAATTCAGTGAAATGTTTATGGCATGCGTAGTGTGATGGGTGTTAATGATGTTACGTTTTCACATCTATGTGATGCTAAGGCTCTATAGTTCTTGGTTTTACAGTGATTCGTTTCTTATAAGGCTTTAAATAACAAGAAACAGCCCGCGATTGCATCTGAATGCTCCAACAAGACTGATAATCCTTTCCACATGTAATGTAAAGCACTCGCCCGTCGTAAGCGTTCCTTTGACATAATTTGCTAGCTTTTTAGGACCATCAAAAAATGACTGAAGCAATGCTTTTACCGAGTAATTGAAATATACGGCTATAGTACATTTTCCGAGGAGCTCGACTACCCAAAAAGTACCTGTTAATCAGTGCAAAATGATCTCTCTCTACGAAATGACATTTGCATCTAGACGAGCTCTCGTCCGCCTTGTAGCGAGGCAAACAAGCGCGCCATCTTGTGAGTTTCGGACGTTTTTGGAGACCTAGATGTGAAGCAATGTTGATTAACGCCTACCTTATCCGAAGTCGGAGAAGAAAAACTACAGAAGTTAGCGTGATTTCAGCAAGAAGACGTAAAGCCGAACTGGGAACTAACCTGCACAACGCACGTGCAACTGTTACTACGCTTTGTTCACGTGATCAGAGCTGTCGACGATTGGTGGTTAAGACAAAAGAAATCATGCTTTCGCTGCTTTCAGCCAGTGAAGACGCTTATATTCTGGATAAGATAAGATGACTGGTTTGGGTTTACGACAATGACACGCGACATGTGGTTACAAAAACAGCTACAGGAATAGAGAGTATTTTCGTGTGGAGTCTATTGTCGCCGGCCGTTTGGCTGGTCGCGTTGTGTTCCGACTTTTAGCCAGGATCTGGTACGTGCTAGACAGTCCAAAACTCTTTTGACATTTGAATCTTGCACGATTAGGGAAACAATTAGGGAAACTTGAAAGCCCCTTATGGTGTAGATACGGTTTCTCTTTTTCAAGCAGCAATTAATCGGTTTTAAGTAGAGTTAAGCCTCCCGACGTCGAAGTTCAGGTAATAATTAGCAGTGTAAAAATAATGATGTTTTTTCCAGTAGTATTTTTGCTATTTTTGTAATTCAAAGGTAACAAAGAAATGAGTAGTATTAAATTAATGCACTCTATTGGACCATTATGAAAACGAAGCGCGTTAAGTTTTGATACCGGCAAACATTCTGGGGTTTCGCCTACGATCTTAACATGGCAGGTGCACTAAATAAATACTGATCGACGTCTTCCATTTTAATTTGCTAAATGAAGTATTTTTGGGGGGAAAATAGGCCATGCCAAATCAATTGTTACCAAGAAAACAAACTTGAAAATGACACGGCTTTACTTGAAGCTAAAAGTTTGCCCCAAATAACACAATCGCTGACAGAGATAACCATTGTAATGGCTGACCGATTTTACGAAAATTCTGCAATATTGTTTTGTGGTGCCACAACGCATTAGTTCGAAATTCAATATTTTGGGTCGTAACCATGCATCCTTAACTTTACACAGTATTTACTATCCGAAAAAGCTGAGGTAAATTAACTCAAATTTATTGAAAGATAGACTATTTTAATAAGTAATTGTAGAGACCAAGCAAAATCCTTGGCAAAAAAAATTATTGTCGTTGTAGTCCAAAACCACCTTACAGATTTCTCTAAATCTTCGTCCCACGGGGGCCCATTTTACGACTATTTTTCTGACGTTGTGAAAACCTATGATTACAAGCTGTCAGCGTACTTGAATCTTTCTAATTAAATTATTTGCCACGTTTTTGTTCGGTAACAAGTCCCTATTGCATTGGGTAAACAGCTGGGAAAATACATTTATTAACGTAATTGCATATACACTTTACCTTATTTGTAATTGTATCTTGTCCTGTGTGACGTCAGTAAGCTGATTGCGTGACGAGCCCAAATAAAGGTTGGTTAGGAGGCTGATTGACAGGTTCATTCCAAAAAGGAGGAGAATGCTGGAGAGCCTTTAGTCTTTATTCTTTAGTCTTAAATGTTGACTGGATTGAGAAACATTTTGCCAGTTCAAGTTGTACATGTAAATTACATATCCAGGCAACGGAATGTGCAGTGTTCTCTGGGTCGTCACGACGGTCGTCACGACGGTCGTCACGTCAATCGTCGCGTGACGAGGCTTTAAAAAATCGTCTAAGTTTGTCTAAAGCATGTCCACTTCTTCGACAACGTTCTGTCTAATCCATACTAACTCTCTTTCATCTGTTGTCAATTTTTAACGTCTGTCATTCTGTTCTTTCGTCTGCAAAAACGTTCAAAGCTGGTTAGGTTGTTGTTAGTGTGAAGGTGTCATTCTGTGTATTTTGTTGTTCAATCCGGTCAATATTACGGTCTAGCACACATCCTCGTGTCTGAGGTTTGGAATGGTTGTTAATCGTAATATCATTCCAGTCCGCACTCGTGTTTCCTTGACCCAAATAAACCATCCATCTTGGATACTGCAGCAAGGAAAAAAATGCTCATCATTTTAAAATCTTTGACACGAAAATGAAATATTGCAAGAAATTATTGATTCCTTTTGCATATAGAGGTACATCCATTTAAGAGGACAAACGAGTTTTGAACTTAACTCCAGCTGAAAGTTCTGAGGAACTTTTATGTCAATTTGTTTGTCGCTGTTTTGGTAATTGACTTACCTCCGTTTTGTTGTCATTTTGCACGCTCTCGTGTAGACTTGCGGTAATGGTGTAGAGCGTATTGTAGCCCGTATAACGTTTGTGCTAGAGATCAGCCAGAGAACATGACTTGACACAAGTAGAAGTCAAATGGGAACTTGAATATTGAAGTGAATATTAAATTGTCGAATATGGCGGGATAGACCCCTTTGTTTTAAAACGGGATCTGCCGAGGCAAGTTTTGTTAGAACGTTTGTTATGCCAATTGTGTTGTAATCGGTTAACATAACTTTAGGTTGCGGTTCAAACTCGGTTGTTGACTGTCTTCGATTTACTGGCGAGATTAAGTTGTGATATGTCTCGGGCGTTTTGATTACCGAGTGGTGGTGTTTTAAGGTTTTATTAGTAATTTTGCATGACTCGATGTAGAAACTGAAACGAAAATAATGTTTGGGGTTTTGCGTGGGCGGACTTAAATTTTTGTAAACAACATGACGTCTCGTTTTAAATTTGGAAAGCCGGTTAACGGGTAGTTGACTTTTCATTTACCAAGCTTGGCAAAGACCTGCAATAGATCAAAAGCTCGTCCTTTGGGCTTCAAGAATTGAGCACAATATATTTGTGTTTGTTTAGTTCTTTATTGGAAGCCGATTTATCTGGGACAAAGCCCTATTTTAGATTTTAATATATGCAGGATGAGGGATTTTTACCAGCAATTTGCCTGACATTGAATTTTAGAATGCGGGGTTTTTGCCCTGAAAATGAGTCATATAGCAAACAATAAGCAAGGGACCGATTGACTTATGATTCAGCATAAAGCAGATCGGAGAGGCAATTAAATGAGTACAAAATTAAGGAAAACTGCCAAGGGATAAGTACCGAGAGTGAATGTACTTCCTCTGTTACTCAATGGCTCAAGGACTTATAATCCCTCCACTAATGACGGCGCGTTTTTTTATACAGTGGTGAAGCTTGTGTTGGTGTACACTGCATCTCTTGATATGTGTTGACAGCCAGATAACTAAACCGTTAACAAAGCGGAGAACGTAGACCTTCCTTTTGCATATTAATGAACAACTCGTGTCGGTCAATAAACATGCTTATCAAAGACCATAGCCGTAAACTCATATCGCGATTGTACTCTTGTAACACTTATCTTTGACAACGAAATCTCACTTTATCTCGTGCCGACACTGAATGTACACTTGAATTATATTTTCGTAGTTTATCTCGTACAAATATCCGTGTCACACACTTTGAAGCGGCTGGTCGTGTGTTGACTTGAGTGGTCACATTACTGTCGCGTTAACGTTGTCTTATAATACCTCTTTTTAGCAGTAATTTGGTGGGACAAGTTATTAAAGTATAGACGATCTTTTTTTCTGTGCGAATCATCTAAGGTTTCATTTCGAATTCAGGCGCACGACAGGCTACATGAGTCCTGTCCTCCGAATCGCTAAAGACGTCAATACAGAATTGTGTTTGTGGAACGCCACGCGCACACTTGCGTGTTTTCTCGCGTGTGAGTCGCGTAAGTGCTAAACCCAACGCTTCAGTCTTTTCGTTCATCACTTATCGACCAATGACGTCACATTTTTGTAATGCATCACGCGAACCGCTGGTTCAGGGTAACGTGGACACTGGCCCGTGGATATTTCTTGGCAAGTATATGTCTGTTAGTTTCCCATTTGAAGCCAATGTTTAGAAATTTCATTTAACGTATCAAAGCTTGAGTGAAACATGTGCCACTTCTGAACCGTACAAATCAACTTTAACGTGGTCCGAGATGAAAGATGATGAGCATTTGCTGTATAACTTGGGCAATTATTTTGATTTCGCTCAAGAACACAACTTTGAAGGGATTTGGCTTTGGGGTGTTGAACTGTGGGAACAGCTGAATTTCAGTGGCTTCTCGATTTAGTTGCGACACACTGACTCAGTCCAAGTCCAGCCTAGTTGGAACCTTAAAAGCTAAGATCTATAAAAGCAAGCCTGAAATAAGTATCAAAAAAACAGCAATGCAAATACTGTGTTCTTCTATTTACCAGCAAAGCAAACCTTAGCCAGGCGTTGAAAAGATCACAGCCGATTCGAATCACTCGCTAGTAGCACGTAGTTTGTTTACATCAAACGAGCACGCGATTGCAAATATTCGTGCTTTTAGCTGCTTAGAACACTATATGAAGAAGATTTGCACCTTCACAAAGAAGTTTCTTTGTGTGAAGTTTGAAGGCAAATATAGATATTTTATTTTTCATCTTTGGAAATTGTCTCCCGGCATATCAACTCCACTCTAAACAAATCGTGGTTTATAGAGTGAATCCTTTCTTGCTAACCATATGATAACTGCCAGTAAAACTTCGGGTATCCAGTCACTCCTTACTTTGTGTTCTGAATAAAATCACCTACAGCCAACGAAGAGTAATACATAAAAAAAGGGTAATTTTAGCAATAAATAAGGGTTGAATGTCGGCTAATGAAATCGTTCAAGCTATTGAAGGTGTCGAACGCGCACTAATAATCTTTGTTTGCTATTCGTAGTACTAAAGCATATGCCCAAAAACACATGACAACGTGAACTAGAAAAGAAAGCAAATTTATTTACATCTTGAATATGAGATACATTATTATAAATATTAAGATTGCTGCATCCACATCAGGCTCCTGTAGTAGAAAAATTTAAACAAAGTTTAACATGTAAAGTGAATCAGTATTTTTGTTTTCTAGCATTGTCGGTATTGATTAAATTCTCACTACTGTGCTTATTAGCAATTATAATTATGCAAACTGAACAAAAGATAAGTACTGTCATGTTTCTGTAACAAAACCGCAAAGATCGTTGATAGAAAAATCCCCCCACCCCCCCCCCCCAAAAAAAAATTTATGGGAGCCTGTACCTTCCCTCTAAAACATGGCAATGCTTTCTGAAGTCAATGCGTTTTTTTTTCCATTAGCCTTGTAATGCTTGATATTTGTCACGTAATCGTTCGGGTTCATTTGAAGTTCCAGTAAGTAAGGGTTCTGGCTAATTTTTTTTTAATTTGATATATGTTTTCAACACTACCACCCCAGGGATTTATTCCTTGCGAACACTTTTAAAAAGCTGAAGAGATTTAGGATGTTTTGTAATTTTTGCCTGAAATTGTCTTGCGTTTAGTTTTAATCATCTACTGTACAGTAAAATCAGGCTGGTACACTTACAGCATTTGTTGTTAAGGTCATATTCTGGCTCGAAAGAAAGGTAACAAAAGTTTGTAACTACCCACCTGAGGATCTCCTGGATCTCCTTCGTATAATATCGGGCAAGCAACACCTCTGTAACAGGACATTAAAAACACTAGAGTCATTTATTTTTTAAATTTGTTACTATCTCGCGACATAGCGGATGAAAAAGAGGTAGACTCCCTTCCACACCTACCAAGACCACAGTGAGAATAATGATCGTCAATAACCTGGTTATAGAAGTTTTTTTCTCTTTCGATCAAATAAGAAGAAAACAGAAAGAAAACCTTTGGTACCAGGACTGCTTTTCTGTATTTTTTTAAAAATTTTTCGTTATTCTACTTTGCATCACAAGTAAATTCAGAAAAGAAAAGTGTAATTGGGAATCTTTGAGTTGATACAAACACACAATTTACAACTGCCCCCACTTATAAATAAATAAATAACAATAAATAACTTAATTTAAGCACCAAATGTATTAGGAACACTGTAAATAAATAAACAAATATTGCAAATAGAACTTAAACTATTAAGATTCCCAACTGGTAGGAGGCTGACCAGTTGGCTATTTACACAACGCGGTCGAGGAGTTGAATTCGGGACTACCGAGTTTTCAGATTTCAAAACCAGCACCCTTAACCACTCGGTCATGCGCCACCTTCACATCCTGTTTTAGGTCCTTGAGACTTTTAAATAGGCGTTTGCAGCTGCACCTTTTCAACAGAGTTCTCGTTTTATATGTTGCCAAACAATGTACTGTAGTTTATAACCATTGTGTATGCATCTCTTACACTACTGGGCTGTGTCGCCCTTCGGGATCAGAGCATTGATGAATCCTTCTTCCTGATTTTGTCCAGCCTGGCAACGGATCGTCCTCCTAAACAACAACAACAAAAAGATATTGCATTTAATTCTTAAAAGAGCCATTGTTAAGGCAATGTACAAGTAATAAGTTAGTAACTTTGGTGTATATTTATTCTAAAAGTTAGATAACTCACAGACAGTGCCGCTTTGGAATTACCACCAGGTTTTTGTCACAAACAACTAATGATTATTATCTAGACCACTCGCCTCTGTTTCAGTTTGTGCCAGTGCTAGGGCTACAAGCTCTTCTTCTTCTTCATCTTTCTCCTCTTCTTGTTCCTCTTCTTGTTCCTCTTCTTGTTCCTCTTCTTCTTCCTTTTTCGCCTTTTCTTCCGTTTCGTCGTCCTCTTCCCCTTCCGTTTCCTCTTCTGGCTGTTTTCCGCTCAGCCTGACAATGGAACTATGTTAGTAAGGGGAATGCATGACAAATATTTATGGTGAATAGAACGTTAACGGATATTTTAAGCCTTAAATGATAAATAATGTGATGCTTGCTCCAACAAAACCGCCTTTGAACAACCGAGAATGAATTTAAATTTAACTTCCAAGACAGGGTCTCTATCTCATCTTGTATTTAAAGGACAGCATTTCAGGTATTGACTTGGGTTTAGAACTATTTTCTTCTTGCCCGAAAAAGTATTCTGTTTGAAGGAAGTGTTGTTTGTAGTATCATTATGACATATAAATCTTTAAATGTAAAAGAGGAAGCAAAGTTGCAAAGAAATGTTTCTCTTTTTTGCATACAACATGCGATCAAAAACACCTTCAGTTAAGAAATCAGGCACAGCTTTAGAATATGATCAGATTAGACATAGCAGACAAACTATCACGTCGAGTCAACGATTTCCGGGTTCTTGATTCAGAAGTATCTCAAAAGGTTATGAAGTACGTCCAACCTTTGGGATAACGGTTGACAATCGTGGCTTCGTCTCTGAAGGTCTTACCATTAGGGACCTTCTTAATGACCAAAAGGTTTTTAACACTGGCAGTACAATGGCTCTGCTCGTATGTTACATTTTGGTACATCTCTTTTCCTTTCTTTTCAAAACAGTAGCGTGAACTTTCAGCTGTCTTACAAATTGTCTTTTGAGAAACTCTGTTAATGATAAGAAAAATTGATGAAACTAGATTTTTGCGTTCGTAGGTTAGAGATAAACTTAAATGTCTTCGGCGTTGCTGTCGTGGTTGGTTAAATGCCCTGTTATCTTACCCGGTGCTTAGACAAGAAAACTGTTCCTCGAGAATGCCTTCATCCTCGTCTGATAAACTTAATTTTCCTTTGTCCTGGAATCCAAAAAAATAAGATGTGAAATTGTTTAGATCTTGATAGTTGTCAATGAGTTGAGAAATGAATTTGAACAAAATATGCAAAGAAAATGTTAATGTTGACCTAATTTGAAAATCAGTACCTCGTTTGAAGAAAGAACTCAACTTTGCTGATGATTGAACGAACCTATTAAGTGAAATTATGCAGATGGATTATGCTAATACTGCTTATTTGGTGGGACAATAGGAATTTGGTTCTCTCTTTTAGACGCTAAATGGGTCTAAACTGAAAACTCCATTTACTGTCGACCGAATTAGATTTGACTTTTCACACAAAATAGGATTAAACTAAAATGGTTTTATTAGAGACCTTACGCATACACGACGGCAACGGCGAGGACAAGGCCTACTAGTAACGGTATATTTCACTTCACAATTTCGCAGTTATCTACAATCCTGGTCGGCAAAAGTCCTGAAATACTTTGAACTTTTGCTATCATATGGTATTTCTGTCCACCCTCCCCTCCCCACCCCCAACACAATTTTGATGTTAATTCATCCAATGTAGACCCACTATTCCAACATTACTTTGGGAGAGTAGGAGGGGGCTCGGAAAGCTGAATGTCTTCCCACTTTAAAATAATGAATCACCAGTTGTCATTTTGTCAAGTGTTCCCAGGACATTTTGCCAGGGTTGTAGATCTATTTATTGTGTCTATCTGTATAAAAGCTGACCCTGTCGAATGTGCTGCAAATGCGTTCAGTTCCAAAATAGAAATTAGACAAATTAGCCGCAGTGGTTCACGTTGTCCAGAAACTTGTAAATTGATCATGCCATGTTTTTGATTTACAAAGGACGGCTACGAAATGTACAAAGTTACATAATGCTCGAGCAGATCCATCTTTCTGCTCATTAAGTGTTATGTCGTTGTAGTCGCCGTCATGTTTTGTGCAAGGTCTCTATTATCTTATGAAAACAGCGGAGTGTTTGACGTCTTACCTTCTTGTCTTTATCTGCCATCTGAAATTAGAAAGTTTTTCGAGATTATGACAGCAAAAACCTATTTATAATTATTGTAATTTATTATAGTCTAGTAACTGAAGACTGCATGGCGAAAAAAATTATGAAACTCACACAGTTACAATATGGCTAGGAAAGCCGCACTATCAAACTCGGTACACGTAAGCGTGCATTTTAATTCAGTGATAGACGGTCGTGGCCAGAGTAAGGTTAACTTCGTATACACCGCAAGGGAAATGTGTTTCTCGTTGCGCGAGTGTTCGACGTCGCACAATACTCCTAAGCTGGCGACCAAAATTCAAAAATTAGTCACCAAGTTGCCGACCAGAACTCTTTGGATTTTGTATATCTTACCTTAATGTATTTTGCCCGTAAATAAAGCTTTAAGGTATATAAATCGGTGCTTACGATGAGGGCTGTTAAGCAAAATCGTCACGAATGCAACGAAGCAAACAGGTCAACATCCGCCTTCTTGGATTTTCCAAACGTTACGTTGTATATTGTGAAATGAAATGTCCCTTTTGCTAACAATGCATATTGCGAGCTCAAAACAGTCCGTACTTTTCCGACCGGTTTTTAATTACTGGGTTGCCGCAGGCGAACCCAGTCATAAAGTGCGAACGGGGCTGTCTCCTACGTCGAAAAATGGCTAAATTGCGCAATCGCTACCCAGAAGACAATGCGTGTGTGCTTTGTTTCCTTCGCGCCTTTCGAACGAGAGAAGAACCTATTCTTGGTCGACCAGAAGACTGTTTAGGCTGCCAGTTTTTAGAGTGGAAACTGCAGGAAATACTCCTGGTTGCTCCATGCTACAGAGGTAAACCAGAAATAACCATAGTGCTGATGGGCCGCTTGACTCGTGTGCAGACTCTTTTAAGTAAAATCGTTATACGCCTTACAATTCCACATTTAAAATGGAGGCAGTCATTTTGCCTAAACAACAAGTACATCAACGAGAAAGGTAACTGCTTGAGTTTAACACATCAACATTGACAAAACCTTCAGCTTTTCCTTGATTCTTGCATATTTTTTCCTATCTTCTATTTTGCAGAAATTTCACTGTGTATAACATTTAACTGAACCTAAGATGTACCATTGTAATATCTAGGTTTCCATGCAACATATACAATTTACCATTTCCTTTTTCCAATTTTGAAATATTCACTATCATAAATGCAACCCAGTTACACTTCCTAAAGCGTCTTGTTTTTGAAAAAAAAAATGGCTCTTCACTTTTTGGACTTGGCGACCACTTTAGAAAATTTAGGAGCAAGATGGCTCCTTGAAAAAAAGTTAATTTCGTGCCCTGTTTTATGTAGCGAGAGGCAACCTTGATATGTTGCCAAGCGAATCAAATGTACACCTCTATTTATCACAATACAAAGACCGATGGATCATCGGAATGCTTCATAGCCCGAGTAATGTTTTAGAATGACAAGGATTTTGTTTTGAATTATTAAAGTGCCACTGAAACGAAATTTTCGTACTCTCTTTTTTTATCCCAATCTATAGTTTCAAACGTGCTGAAAATAATGGTGAACTTTATTTCTGCCATATCCCAACAGAAAGTGCTTTTTTTAGATGTTGAAATCGACTTTTTGGAGCAAAACTGTGTCCGGGCTCTGGAACCGAGTTTAAGGACCTTGTGACGTCACTGGTTGTATTCACGCAAGAAGCGCTATAGATTCTCTCTTGTTTTCACTTGAGTTATTCAAGTTTATTCTTCATATTGTCGATACCTACTAGTTTTCTACCTTGTAATTTCTGTCCAGCCTTGACAGGAAATACACATCATAAACGTTGGAGGGCGCCAGAGAGTGTAGATTCACCAGAGTAAATGCTACAGATTATAACAGCTCAGTATACTTTTCGAACATCTTGAGTACTCGATTGGAGATTTCGAAGACGAGTGTGGCAACTTTTATATCACGTCCTGAAGCCTAAACACGATATTTCGTCGTCTGTTTTCAGCCTGGTTCTGAAATTTGGATTCTCACGTTGATCTAAGGTCTATTAACAAGGTTCGAATATATCCTCGGCAACTTTACTGCATTAAAAGCCGTAAGCGCATCAGCCATCCGCACAATCACGAAGTTATTAACGGTCCACAAGCTTTGAGTCGAGTACTTCTTTGCACACTGAGGGCATCTTTTTATGATACTAATAAGTGAGAGTTCTTGTGGTAGACAAAATGTATCTTTGAAAATTGTGATCCGCAGCAGGGTTTGCTTTATCGCCGCATACGTATCAGTGTAAACAAAGCGGGAATTTCGCTTCTCTTTTACACGTATCTCCCAATTGCAATATTCCACGGCCGATGGATTACTTTGAGTTCTTTAGCACATACTTATGTCTATGATCTTCATTTAATAATATCCAAGTTCAAAACAATTCGTTAAAACGTCACTAGTTTACACTCCTTTCGAAGGTTCATTAAACAGAATTTGAACTAATTTGCATATATGACCTTTCGCCGCCGACATTGTCACGCTTTCTCTCGTTTCCTGAAAACATACCTGTAGGGTCATGGCAGCTTAGTTTACCTTTATAGTTTAAATTCGCTCCCTCATATAAAAGAAGAGGGTTTCTTAAATTGTTGCTGTTGTGATAACTTGCAGGATGTAGCAGATACAACTGGACTAAAGGTCACTGTGGCACAATCTCGTCCGCCGTGAAACTCACAAAGCGTCCGGTTTCCTCGAAGCGAAGCAACTCGAAAACTCAAAGCGTTGTTGCTGCGATTCGTGCAGCAGCAGTCCGGATAATATTTTCAAAAGCCGCTTTCTCTTGTTTTCATGTCTTTTTTACTTTATGAGTGTAGATATTGTTTAATTGAGTGCTGGCATTTCACCAAGAGTCCCGATCATTTTGCGATCTAAGAACTCCCACTCGTTTGCTTGCTTACATAAAATATCCTGCAAATATCCAATTAAATAGACTGGAAAGCCCCAGGATCGACTCTCGACCTCTTCATGTTTAAGGCTACTGTGATTATCTGCTTTACAGCTCCGAGATGTCCTTAAGATGTTTTTTGGGGGGCTTCGAACAGTAATCTCTTCTCCCATAATCACTCTAAATTTTCAGCGCAGCATGAGAGTAATACAACCAGTGACGTCACTAGGCTGTTTTGGCCGCGCCAAAATGGCCGCCAATTTTGGGCTTAACCAGCCAACTTCGAACGGCTGAAAAAGCAGTTTTCGCTTACCGCATGCGAAAAAAAAGTTTGCAGTGTTTCCAAGTAAGGTTGAAACTTTATTACTAAGCAAAAATCTCACATACAAAAATTTCGTTTCAGTGGCACTTTAAGGCTGAATAGAAGGACTTGGCTGTATAATACATTAGCATGATTTTGTGTGTTGTAATTCTATGCCACAGCCTCTTAAGTGTAGCTGAGTAATTTGTAAAGAGAATCATATCTATGTCTGAAGATAAACGAAGAAAACATACCGGTCCGTAATCTGTGAGAAGAACCGTTTATCTATAGCTTCGTGATGGGAGTCCCAAGAAATGTCCACTTTAGATTACCTTTGATTACACGTGCACTTACGATTGAGCATGCGTTATAACCAAGCACGTGGCAGGCCTAAAAGGCGAACCAGCATTTAAAAACACGTCTAGTTTATTCAGCGTTAGGAAGACTGGCTAAAAGAGGAATTTGGCCAATATCCGGTCATCTTGACCTCACACATAGTCAATAAACCATGAGTATGGAACAAGTGCGAAAAACAGAAACTAAATTTCGTATCAGATGTCCACAGTTAGGATCATGGATATAGAAAGAGAGAAAGTAGAAATTGCAATTCTAATTATCAAAGGAACGTTTCAAATCGAAATCACTCATTCATTGTCGTCATTGCGGTTTACTTTTCTGTGGAAGGGCATATTTGCTGTCACCTCCCACTCTTAACTTAATTGTCACGATAGGCGAAACCTTTCAAAACAAAACAAACTGTGTTCATAACAGCTTCTAGAACTAGCTGACCGCAAATTGTGTTCTTAACGGTAACAGTCAAATATTGTTATGGCGGAAAATAATAACTGCAATGGCACTTTGTTTTGTTTGTTTGTTTGTTCTAAAAAGAACACACAAAATCGCCACTTGCTTCACTAGACTGAGTAGGACTTCATATCACTTTGATCGCCATATAATAGTGTTTATATTTAAAGCATTTCCGTAAGTAAAGATGTTAATCAAGTGATGACAGTCATTGAATAGTGAACAAAAGGATAATTATGTATCACATTGTTGTGTAGATTACTCAAGCCATTATTGCAAATTACAATTGGTGTCAGTCTGTAATTAATCATCTGTAAATGTACGTAATAAGCTAGTAAGTCTAAAACGTGATGTTGTGTATGGCTTAGTATTGCAGTTGCATGGCAAGATTATTAGAGGTTTGCAAAAAGTTAGGTAAACATGGCATGTTTTGAGATAGGCAAAATTGTTATTTCTACGCCTTATTAGCGCCAACACACACATGCAGCGAGGCGCGTGCGTTTAATTACGGAAATACTTAACACTTCCTAAACATGTTAAGGTATTGCTTGAGCAGTTCACACCTTGTGAAAATGTTGTGTTGTTGACTACCAATGCATACGGAGACCGGGTTATGCTTTCGAAGTTCTTAAACGAGTCTTGAAAGACTTGTTATTATAACACCAAATTTGATATGCTTGTTTTGATTTTTAATTTTAAACCTGGAGATCTTTGTACATGATAACTGTGATGCTTCACTGGAAGCCTTGCACCTTGATAACAGCTGTTAATACAGCCGAAGCTATTGCCCTCAGTCAGTTTCCCCTCAGTCCTTTCCCTCATTCAGTTTGATTCCTTCGACAAAACTGAGTGGCGGTCTCGAATAAGTTTACCACAATGACTACTTTGCAACCAGCGATCGTTACGAAGGTTGTTTCTCCTTGCGTGTGCTACGTCTAGGATTCCCGCGGGTAGTATTCGCCTTGTTCATTTTTAGTGTGAGAAACCACCGAAAAGTGAGTCTGGAAGTTGTGTTTGGTTGAATTTGGCGACGAATTCTCGTTATGTTCTTTTGAACCATGGCGGCCGCAAAAGCGACGGTGTTGAACTTATTTTGTTTCTTTTGAAAGGTATAAATGTACAATCGAGAGTAACTACTGGCTGTCGAACAGTATTTCATTAGTTTGGTTATATTAGGGTCTTACCTTGCTTTAAGCTTCCTTTGTAATTCAGTGTTCTCGCCCGAAGTGTAAAACGTTCGCGCTAGGCCAAACTGGAAAGGGACTGAAAAGATGGTTGGATATTTCTGCTCAATGCGAGTACCCAGTTTGCATTTCGCACGTAGCCCGTCATTTTCGCGGAAAGTGCGTAGCATGTCGTCAGCCAAAAAGGACATCGTCGCAAATGTAGCCCACTTGTTTGTAATAAGCTTGAAGATTTAACTCTAACGGTAACCCGTGCACCATATTTAGAAAGAGCGGAGCTGTATCCATTTCGGGGCTTTCCTCGCTGTTTGCATTATCGTTGTTGGGGTGAAGGATGTTGTTAACGTAGTGTCGAGTAACGTCTGTTACGGTCGTGCTTCATTTACGCTTGGCAAGTTCTAAGTGTCCTTGTCAAACGTCTCGGTGCTCTTGGTGTTTGGAACAGAATGAATTGTTTCATCCTTTTGATTTGATATGACGATTATTGGTGACGCAAACTAACAACTGAAAAAGAAAGGTTTTTGTTGGACAAATGTTGTCAAGCTAATGCCAAGTTAAACTTGACTATCTAAAGAAATCAACTTTACCTTCTCGTCTACTGCGTCGGTTCTCTCAAAGTTTGCGTCTGTGGCTTATTGAAATACATTTTCCGGCCTGTGATTACGTACGTTTGAAATAACATCTTGATCGTGGTGGTCTTTTTCTTAGCAATGTAGACGGTAGCATTAGCAGTTCCATCGAATCTCGAATCGATGTCACAAGTACATGATGCGGAAAAAGAACCAGATTATCGTGAGAATATTCGCTAGTGAAACCAGCTTTCTTCAGTTGGAATCAGGCACGAAACAGGCACGAATCATGCGGTGAATCGGATGATGCGGTCCAAAAGGTCCTCTCCTGATTGGTTCACTCGGTATTTTTCGTGCTCTATTTGGGGTTATGAATAACCCCATATTGGATTTCCTTTTGTCTTTAGCCCTCTGCCGCTGTCATTCAGTTTCTAGAGTGCAGCTATTTATTTAGATTAGATAACCAGATTGGCATGTCCTCATACAAACTTAGCCAATACCATCATGCTGTTGCCATCAGTAAAGGAAGCATTTGAAACTAAACCCGAAAATAGATACAAAAAGTAATGCGGGATAGTGTTCTACGACCTTGATCTCTGTTGATAAATTGTTAATTAAAGATAGATTAGATTATTCGGGATTATTCACCACTTTTGAATGACGAGTGGAAACCAAGATAAACCAAAGTGAAAGAGTCGTTCTAGCATTTACATTAATCTGTCGACAAATATGCTATTTTTCTTTAATAGTTTTCTTTCCAGTCTAGGGCACAGTCATTGGTGCGTGTTGTTAAAATGCTAATCTCTGACAATTTCGTTCCGTTCACTTCACAGGAAGACAATTGTTAATAACCTTGTGAACGCGGTAAGAGGCCATGAATTTAATAAACTTATTTTCATTTGTGTACTTGTTTATTAATAATGTACATTAATGTTATTTCAAGAGTGGGCTTCCTGTGAAGTAGCTTTTCAGCTAAGCGGAGCGGTCACTTAATTACTTAGATATCCAGCTACAAGAGAATAGAACTTCAGATAAGCAACAAGTAGTGCATTTCTCTAGATAGGTGTCAAAAGATGGGGTTAGGCTTTGGTGGCAAAACTGTGGGCTGTTTTGACAGCTGTCGTCGCTGGTCATGTGGATTCCACACTCGCAAGTTAATCCAGCTTTCCGAGTTCGATTGTTGGGTTCAATTTCTCTGTTTTTTTTTTTCTTCGTCTCTTTTTATTCCACTTTACTTGAATGAAAAAAGAGGTCTTCATGGTATGCGTGCAACTCAATTGAAATTGACAAGTCTACCAGGCACTGAACAGTAACGTGATTCCAATCAGACAAATACTTGCACGGGAGCAAATTTTCTTTGACAAATTATTTTCTCTTGTTTTCTGGTCCGAAATTTCATTAGACCGCGAGCAGTCTCTCTTTTCCTCGAAAATCCGTGGGGAAAAATGCAAAACAAGTAAGTGTACGAGCGTGATGTGCGACGCGTGCGCTGCTAGAAGCCCCGCTCGCACGTCACGCTCACAGTCACGCTCACACACTTGCTTGTTTTGCGTTCTTCCCCACGGCTTTTCGAGGAAAAGGGAGACTGCTCGCAGTCTAAAACTTCATTTGACAAGTTTTCTTTGCATTTGGGAACAATGTCAGGTGTTGGACATTGGAGCAGCTACTGGGTCCAGGGCGTTAGCGTGCAGCCTTGACAGCACAAAACACGCACGATCGAAAGGTCTGGGGACTAACTTTATTCACATCGAGGAAAAGGTTGTTGTTATTCATCGTGGTAGATGCAATAATAAAGTTTATTATCGTTTGTCTCACGATGTAGTCACTGAGATGTAGATCGCGACGTTTCGACTGCTTACTGCCAGTCTTCTTCAGGCGATAAGGTCGACTGATATCACGGTATCATTTATATCACAAAGGTCGACTGTGATTGGTGCATTTCGATCCTCCTATTGTTCCATTGTTCGGGCGAGTAGCTGTTCCCTCAGTGGTCCGCTGTTGTACTGTTCTCCTGTTGTTGTGTTTCTTGATCGTGGGTATCCATGCTTCAGGAATGTCAATTCCACTATCCCTGTTGATGTTGTTAGGGTGAAGTCTTATGTGAATAGCTTCCTTGACCCTACGTGTGTACCAGTGAGGATCTCGATCAATAAACTTGACTTGACTGCTGACTCAATGTCAGCGCTAATTGATTCCGGACCGTACCAGCTTTGCATACGACCTGTCTGCTTTCTTGGCTAACGTATTATCTCCTCTTGCAGGTAACTCGAACTTCACAGTGAAGAACTCAACTGACTTCGCCTCCACCATCGCCAGTGAAGAGATCCAGGACCACGAGATCATGGTGTCTTTCGACGTAGAGTCACTGTTTACCAACGTACCGATCGAGGGCGCCGTACAAGCCGCGCTACAAAAAATGGAGAACGACGCAGGCCTGGCTGACCGCACGACACTTAGACCAGTTCAAATCGCGGACCTCTTGGATTTCGTATTAAGATCTACGTACTTCCAGTACAACGGATCGATTTACGAACAACGACACGGTGCAGCCATGGGGAGCCCTGTATCCGCGGTTATTGCTAATCTCTACATGGAGATATTTGAAGAACAAGCAATAGAGTCCGCACCTTGCAAGCCTAAGATCTGGAAAGGCTACGTAGATGACACTTTCACCATCCTGGATCGGGATAGAGTTGACGTCTTCCTGCAACACCTGAACAGTCAACAACCATCAATCCGTTTCACTATGGAGATCGAGAACAACAACAAGATCGCCTTTCTCGACACGTCAGTTTACAGAGAACCTAATGGCCGCCTTACCACCAGTGTCTACAGGAAACCAACACATACTGATCAGTACCTAGCGTATGATTCACACCACCCTCAGTCAGTAAAGCGCGGTATTATGAAGTGTCTGTACGACCGGGCTAAACGTCTCGTCACCAAACCATCAGTAATCGCTGGAGAGAAGAAACATCTGTCATCTGTACTTGTTTCCAACGGATATCCCTCCTCTTTTGTACAGAAGATCACAAAGGCACGAACAACTCCAAGAAGAGAGCCTGTCGCGGAATTTAAATCCACCGCCGGTTTACCTTATGTCCAAGGAGTTTCGGAGTCTCTCCGCCGCTGCCTAGAACAACAAGGCATTCGCACCGTCTTTAAGTCTGACACGACACTTCGGTCACACTTAGTGCGACCAAAGGACACCGTCAACCCGGCTAAACAAGATGGTATTGTCTACAGGATTCCCTATGAGTGTGGCAAAGTCTACATCGGGGAAACAGGGAGATCTATGCAGGAGAGGATCAAAGAACACGACAGGGATATACGACTCGCCCGTACCCAGACCTCCGCCGTTTCTGAACACACCCACCAGACCGGCCACTATCCTATCTGGAATGAGGTCAAGTTTATTGATCGAGATCCTCACTGGTACACACGTAGGGTCAAGGAAGCTATTCACATAAGACTTCATCCTAATAACATCAACAGGGATAGTGGAATTGACATTCCTGAAGCATGGATACCCACGATCAAGAAACACAACAACAGGAGAACAGTACAGCAGCGGACCACCGAGGGAACAGCTACTCGCCCGAACAATGGAACAATAGGAGGATCGAAATGCACCAATCACAGCCGACCTTTGTGATATAAATGATACCGTGATATCAGTCGACCTTATCGCCTGAAGAAGACTGGCAGTAAGCAGTCGAAACGTCGCGATCTACATCTCAGTGACTACATCGTGAGACAAACGATAATACACTTTATTATTTTATTCACATCTTTGACAAGTTTACTCTGCTGAACCGTCTACACAAGTACATTCCAGAGTTAAAAAATTTTATGTGACAAAAAACCTTTTTTAACATTTGTTTATAAATAATCTTAAGTACAGGAGCATGGGTACTTAGCTGAGTTTTTCAAAGATTGGATAACGCTATCCACCCGATAAATGAACATCCACTGGGTAGAGGTCGACAAAACATACCGCGCTATGCACTGGATAGTGATTTATTCGGTGGATAGATTACTCCACACTTTCAACGACTGGGGACCTGGTGGATTTCATTAACAGTGTTATCAATTGTGACTACCTATTGTTATCCTGAAAGGTCCTACTCGTGTTCTTATATCGACTCTATCTATATAACGAGTAGTGAATGTACATCGCGCCCTTAAATGTTTAGATAATAGAAAGTCATGTCCGTGACATAGACTAATAAATACTTTAGCACATTTTTATGGTGGATCTTCAACATCCATGTAGGGTGTTATCATCTCCCTCTGTTGGTGTGTTTCCCGATGTCCTTATTGGAATGTTTACAGGTATCTGCAAAAAACAAAAGAACTGATGAAATGAGATGGGGAAAGTCAGTTTGACATTGGTGGCAGAATGTTTAAAGTTTGACGACTGCGAGGTAAGGACCTGATCAATAAAGCGGTTTTCAGTGTAATAGAGCTTTACTAAGCTCTATCACTGGTTTAAAAAAACCTTGCACCACCTATTTAACCAATCAGATGGAAAACCAGAGCCACTCGATTTCCCCGGCCTTTCCGCGTAGGCTCGATTTCCGCCGCTTTCTCGAGTTCGGTCTACGAACAGCGCCTGATAATCGAGCCTAGTTCCCGCGCTGAATGAGAATTACATGTGTTTCCTTTGAGTTCACTTGGCCCCATGTGATTGGCTCTTGAATCACATTGATTTGGTTTAACGACACCCGATTGAGAACCACTTTCTAACCCCTGTTAATATTTCTTTCCCTTTCAGGTCAGAAGCAAAGAGTTCAGTTGCAAGACGAATAAGTTTGGATGCATAGCTTCGATGCGCACTGGCTGAGCAAGCAACCAAACACGCGAACAGTCTTCTAGAAACACAAGAAGTGTTGGAAAGGGAATAATTGGTCAATCCTCGTGCGCTTTTGATTGCTTTATATCATCAAAAGGAGGTCTGATTCTTGCCATTCCTTTTGGACCGTTTGTGGCAGCAGAGCGTTGTTGTAGAGTGAGTTGGAGTCAGATGTTCGTTAATCAGTTCGTCATAGCACTAACAAGCGCTCCGTGAATCATGGCCAGCTCATTTGACACATCAAGACACAAAGGAGGTGGTTAAAGAATACATTTTGTGAGAGTGGAACGAAAGGCGTCCCTCCAGGGTACAGAAATACTTTCTTTGTAATTTCTTTATATAAATAGCCACTTACCCTGCTGACAGCGGCTGACAGTAATCGTGGAAAAGTGACTCTGAACAAAAATAAAACACAATTTCAAAACTCATTAGAATGCTTGGGTGTGTTCAGTTGATAATCATTGTACTGCCAATTGTCATACGGTGAATTATAGTCTAACATGTGAGTTCACTACAGACAATTTACAGCCTAATATTTTGTTAGACCTCGGGTAGTTCATCTAAACGCTTGAAGACTTAGACAAGGCGAAAAGCGCACGATCCTTTTTTGGCTTAATTTCTTTCCTTGTCTCCTTTCCAGCGTTAGTTGTCAATCTGAATAATAGACGACACGAGGAGAAAATGGATCTGATGTAGTAGTGTTTTAAATGGTGGAGGAAAACCTTTCTGGAGTGTCAAACATTTGAGGTTAGATTATTTTTGTAACCTACCCTGCGTGGACATCGTTCTCCTCAGTGCACTGTGCAACTATTTTTCCTTTCTCCGTTAATCCAAAGGGATTATAATCCTAACAAGGCAATAGTGTTATCTATGAGGAACTGTCAATATCAAGACGAAAGAAAACCATATAGATACGACGTTTTGTTATCGCGATGGGCCGAGAAGTTATTTAGAGTGTTAATTTGTAAGGAAACCAGCTTGTTAGTGGCAGGATGTGTAAATCTGTCCAGTGAAGAGAAAATTAACTCGGTATTTTGTAAATTAGCCTTTCTCGCCTTCTCGCTTCGTTCTTTCAGGATTTTTTGTTTTTTGTTACGGTATTTTAGCATAGTTTACTCGAACTCTGTTTTGAGTTTGTTTTCTTGATTAAATTATCGCCACGTTTCTATTTTAGGGGTGGTGTTATTTTAATCAGCACTTGAAGCCAAAAAACAATACATACAGGTCTTTTCCAGCTCGGGAAAACTCGTTTAATTGAGACCTTTTTAATTGTGTATGGAAGTAAGTGGCTTTTTGACTGGAAAGTTCATGGTCTCAGAACACATGTCTAGAAAATTTTATTTCCAATCGTGGAGAGGTTCGTTGTTTAGGTGATTGGAATCGATGTGGGGTAACGACTTTTCCTGCGTGTCTGATTACTTTCCACGTGTTTACGTTTTCGGGCACCATATTACACCTAAACCCCTGAATATCCACGTTTTACTCAAGCAGTTTCTTTATCATTCTGATAGCCAGTCGAACTTCGAGGCTCAAATACTGATTCAAACTCTCTCTAGAAGCCAATCGAATAAAAACATCGAGACAATCATTTTATGGTACTTTAAAAGCTGTGTGTTTACCGTGGTACACGTCTGAGAACAACCTTTACCAATCAGCGGACATTTTTTCCTACAGGACTTACCTTTAAGTTTTCCACGCCTGTTACGATTCCACCATGTGCAATGAGACTCTTGAGGAAATTCTGCCATGTAGTGGCCATTTCGCACTAGAAACAGAAGGTTCAGTTTTTTGAAACAAATCAAACAGTTCAAGAAACAATTATTGTCATGTCACTCTTTAACAGTGAGTGGCACAAATTGTATCAAAAATACGATCTCCAAACGAAGTTTTTTTTCTAGCTGATGAGTACGAGATTTATTCGAACCTTTTTGTGCGCGTAGAATGCGAAGAGTGGTTATCCGATGTTCCAAGACAAGAAGGCGGTGTGTAATAATAAGTACTGCCACTTAAATTACCTTAAAACCATACAAACTGTGTTACATCACATTAAAAGATTCCTATCACTACTAATAATGATTTTTCTGTAGTAACTTGCAGGTTGTTACTTGACGCTTAGTTCTTGTTTGTTTCGTTAATTACGAACACAACCCCGACCTGCGAAGATACAATTTTAAGCTTTAAGCTGTGGCGCAAAAGTTGGCCGATATACAAGCACGATAATCTCTATATATGCGATATTAAAATGCACTCTCTATTTCGGAGCACCGGAAAACCAGTGTATAATACAATGCATGGCTTTCTTTGTCTTCACTAAATTAAAGTCTGGTTCCCATTTGATTGCTGCGATCATTTCCATCGCTTGGTCAGCAATCGTGGCGATCGTTGTGACAACTATCGATCGCCGCTGAGAATGATCTCCATCAGTTCTATATCAACGATTGAGCGATCAGTAGAATCATATGAACATCACTCATTGCGATCATGTGAATACCACACTCCAGCTGCGAGATTGTATGAAAAAACAAACCAGAATGTGGCGGTATCGTCGTTTGATCCAGGTGGTCACGAGGGGTTGCCCTCGGTTTAAAAGATTTTCTTTTATCAAGTCCCTGAAGCGATCGTAGGGATCATATGGAATCTAGTACGGTAAGGTTTGCTCAACTTTTAGAGCGATTGCAGCGATCGTAACAATCATATAGAAACCAACCTTAGCCAGCTTTCACAATCGTAGTTAGCCCAACAGCGAATCTCCTGGTTGTCGTCTTGTCTATGAAAAAACAAACCAGAATGTGGCGGTATAGTTGTTTGATCCAGGTCCTCGCGAGGGGTTGCCCTCGGTGTAAAAGCTTTTCTTTTATCAATTCCCTGAAGCGATCGTGGGGATCATATGGAATCTAGTACGGTAAGGTTTGCTCAACTTTTAGAGCGATTGCAGCGATCGCAACAGTCATATAGAAACCAACCTTAGCCAGCTTTCACAATCGTAGTTAGCCCAACAGCGAATCTCCTGGTTGTCGTCTTGTCTATGAAAAAACAAACCAGAATGTGGCGGTATAGTTGTTTGATCCAGGTCCTCGCGAGGGGTTGCCCTCGGTGTAAAAGCTTTTCTTTTATCAATTCCCTGAAGCGATCGTGGGGATCATATGGAATCTAGTACGGTAAGGTTTGCTCAACTTTTAGAGCGATTGCAGCGATCGCAACAGTCATATAGAAACCAACCTTAGCCAGCTTTCACAATCGTAGTTAGCCCAACAGCGAATCTCCTGGTTGTCGTCTTGTCTATGAAAAAACAAACCAGAATGTGGCGGTATAGTTGTTTGATCCAGGTCCTCGCGAGGGGTTGCCCTCGGTGTAAAAGCTTTTCTTTTATCAATTCCCTGAAGCGATCGTGGGGATCATATGGAATCTAGTAGGGTAAGGTTTGCTCAACTTTTAGAGCGATTGCAGCGATCGCAACAGTCATAGAAACCAACCTTAGCCAGCTTTCACAATCGTAGTTAGCCCAACAGCGAATCTCCTGGTTGTCGTCTTGTCTACTGATTAAAAGTAGAAATTCTCTACACCCTCTCATCTCCTAGGGGTGTGAAGAGCCTTCTTACGTTCATGCCAGTTGCAATAAATAATAGATAATAGAAAGTCAGTTTTCCTTCAACTTTCGAAATTTCAAATTTCGAGGTCACTTTACCTTTCACTTTGAACATGACGTTTGTGACGATGAACATTTTTGCCAAACTATCTGGAGCTCGTAGGTTCTCGCAATCTGTGCGCTCGTGACGTCTACAGTATATAGACTTCTTTTGCGAGGTTATACTTGTTCGGAGCCAAAGAGAATGGTTTTGTCTACTCTGTATCATAGCCTGTGACAGAAAGATTGGTGTGTACGTATTATTGTTTGCATGGCATTTTGTGAATTCGGAAGAACAAACATTCATTTTACCAAACCATTTAAAATTCAAATTTCATTCGGTAAAAAGATATTTGTTCGGAGTTTGAAATGCCAATGGGTGGCAATGTCGCACGGTATCTATGTCAAGGGCTCTTCTGTATCTTTTTAGTTAGGTTCTACTGGGGAAATGCGATTTCCATTTGCAGCTAGCCGATTTTTGCAACTCTCGTTGTTTTATATTTGCAATTACTGATTATAGAGGTCATGCCCGCCTAGGTCAGCGAGCGTCAAGTGATTGCAAAGAATGGTTTCTTTTATCAACCGAACCTGATAAGTTGTCCCAGTAGGTGTATTTTAAAATAAGAACGCCGAGGAGTAAATCTTGCTTAACTTGGTTCATCAAATACAGCTTTGCTAGCTTTAATTAGATGTAAAATGAGAGATCGGGAATATGGAACTAGATGAATAGGCAGATAAGAAGCGAGAACAAGGGATATTGGTTTTAGATTTAGTGGCTAGGACATTAAAATATCTATCATATTAACATTGCAGGCTATTTCGTTAAATCACTTATGTGCCATCCAAATTTCATCAGTGCCACTGTGCACTTGTGACAGCACAAAACACGCATGAACGAAGGGTCTGGGAACCAACTTTATTCAAGTCTTTGACAAGTTTACTTTACTGAACCGTCTACACGATCAAATTCCAGAGTTAAAAAATTTTATGTGACAAAAATAAAACCTTTTTCAAGATTTGTTCATAAAAGGAGCGTGGGCACTTGGCTGAGTTGTTCAAAGATTGGATAACGCTACCCACGAGATAAATCAACATCCACTGGGTACAGGTCGACAAAACGAACCGTGCTCTCCACTGGACAGTGATTTATTCGGTGGATAGATTACTCCACACTTTGAACATAGGAGACCTGGTAGATTTCATTGACAATGTTATCAACTGTGACGACCTATTGTTGTCCTGAAAGGTCCTACTCGTGTTCTTATAGCGACTCTATCTATATTACGAGTGCACATCGCGCCCTTAAATGTTTAGATAATAGAAAGTCATGTCCGTGACATAGACTAATAAATACTTTAAAACATTTTCATGCTGGATTTTCAACATCCATTTAGGGTGTTATCATCTCCCTCTGTTGGTGTGTTTCGACTGTGACTACCTATTGTTGTCTTGAAAAGTCCTACTCGTGTTCTTATATCGACTCTATCTTTGTGACGAGTAGTGAATGTACACTGCTCCCTTAAATGTTTAGGTAATAGAAAGTCATGTCCGTGACATAGACTAATAAATACGTTAGAACATTTTCATGCTGGATCTTCAACATCCATGTAGGGTGTCATCATCTCCCTCTGCTGGTGTGTTTCCTGATGTCCTTATTGGAATGTTTACAAGTATCTGCAAAAACCAAAAGAACTGATGCAATGAGACAGCGGGAAAAGTCAGTTTGACATTGGTGGCAGAATGTGTAAACTTTGACGACTGCGAGGTAAGGACTTGATCAATAAAGCGGTTTTCAGTGTAATAGAGCTTTACTAAGCTCTATCACTGGTTTAGAAAAACCTTGTACCACCTATTTAACCAATCAGATGGAAAACCAGAGCCACTCGATTTCCCCGGCCTTTCCGCGTAGGCTCGATTTCCGCCGCTTTCTCGAGCCCGGTCTACGAACAGCGCCTGGTAATCGAGCCTAGTACCCGCGCTGAATGAGAATTACACGTCTTTCCTTTGAGTGATTGGCACTTAAATCATATTGATTTGGGTTAACGACACTCGATTGACAACCGCTCTCTAACCACTTTTAATATCACTTTCCCTTTCAGGTCAGAAGCAAAGAGTTTAGTTGCAAGACGAATAAGTTTGGATGCATAGCTTCGATGCGCACTGGCTGAGCAAGCAACCAAACACGCGAACAGTCTTCTAAAACACAAGAAGTGTTGAAAAGGGAATAACTGATCAATTCTCGTGCGCTTATCATTACTTGATTTCATTAAAATGAGGTCTGACTCTTGCCATTCCTTTTGGACCGTCTGTGGCAGCAGAGCGTTGTTTTAGATTCAGTTGGAGTCGGATGTTCGTTAATCAGTTCGTCATGGCACCACCAAACGCTCCGTGAATCATGGCCAGCTCATTTGACATAAAGGGGCGGTTAGAGAATACATTTTTTCAAAGTGGAACGAAAGGCGTCCCTCCACAGCTCTCTCACTTAAACTGGGGTACAGAAATACTTTCTTTGTAATTTCTTTATATAGATAGTCACTTACCTCGCTGACAGCGGCTGATAGTATTCTTGGAAAGCCGGCTCTGAACAAAAAAAAAACACCATTTCAAAACTCATTAAAATGCTTCGGTGTGTTCAGTTTATAATCATTGTACTTCCAATTGTCATATGGTGAGTTATAGTCTAAAATGTGAGTTCACTACAAACAATTTACAGCAGAATATTTTGTTAGACCACGAGTAGTCCATCTTAACGCTTGAGGTCTTAGACAAGGCGAAAACCGCAGGATCCTTTTTTGGCTTAATTTCTTTCCTTGTCTCCTTTCAAGCGTTAGTTGTCAATCTGAATAATCGCCAGCTTGCTGAGAAGAATAGACGACACGAGGAGAAAATGGATCTGATGCAGTAGTGTTTTAAATGCTGGAGGAAAACCGTTCTGGAGTGTCAAACATTTGAGGTTAGATTATTTTTTTACTTACCCTGCGTGGACATCGTTCTCCTCCGTGCACTGTGCAACTATTTTTCCTTTGTCTGTTAATCCAAAGGGATAATAATCCTAACAAGGCAATAGTGTTATCTATGAGGAATTGTCAATATCAAGACGAGAGAAAACCATATAGATACGACTTTTCGTTATCGCTATAGGCGGAGAAGTAAGTTATTTGTAGTGTTAATTTGTAAGGAAACCAGCTTGTTAGTAGCAGGATGTGTAAATCTTTTCAGTGAAGAGAAAAATTAACTCGGTATTCTGTAAATTAGCCTTTCTCGCCTTCTCGCTTCGTTCTTTCAGGATTTTTTGTTTTTTGTTACTGTATTTTAGGATAGTTTACTCGAACTCTGTTTTGAGTTTGTTTTCTTGTTTAAATTATCGCCACGTTTCTATTTTAGGGGTAGTGTTATTTTAATCAGCACTTGAAGCCAAAAAACAATACATACAGGTCTTTTCCAGCTCGGGAAAACTCGTTTAATTGAGACCTTTTTAATTGTGTATGGAAGTAAGTGGCTCTTTGACTGGAAAGTTCATGGTCTCAGAAGAGATGTCTAGAAAATTTTATTTCCAATCGTGGAGAGGTTCGTTGTTTAGGTGATTGGAATCGATGTGGGGTAACGACTTTTCCTGCGTGTCTGATTACTTTCCACGTGTTGACGTTTTCGGGCACCATATTACACCTAAACCCCTGAATATCCACGTTTTAGTCAAGCAGTTACTTTATCATTGTGATAGCCAGTCGAACTTTGAGGCTCAAATACTGATTCAAACTCTCTCTAGAAGCCAATCGAATAAAAACATCGAGACAATCATTTTATGGTACTTTAAAAGCTGTGTGTTTACCGTGGTGCACGTCTGAGAACAACCTTTACCAATCAGCGGACATTTTTTCCTACAGGACTTACCTTTACTTTTTCCACGCCTGTTACGATTCCACCGTGTGCAATGAGACTCTTGAGGAAATTCTGCCATGTAGTGGCCATTTCGCACTAGAAACAGAAGGTTCAGTTTTTTTTAAACAAATCAAACAGTTCAAGAAACAATTATTGCCATGTCACTTTTTAATAGTGAGTGGCACAAATTGTATCAAAAATACGATCTCCAAACGAAGTTTTTTTTCTAGCTGATGAGTACGAGATTTATTCGAACCTTTTTGTGCGCGTAGAATGCGAAGAGTGGTTATCCGATGTTCCGAGACAAGAAGGCGGTGTGTAATAATAAGTACTGCCACTTAAATTACCTTAAAACTATACAAACTGTGTTACATCACATTAAAAGATTCCTATCACTACTAATAATGATTTTTCTGTAGTAACTTGCAGGTTGTTACTTGACGCTTAGTTCCTGTTTGTTTCGTTAATTACGAACACAACCCCGACCTGCGAAGATACAAGAGCGCTCAGTGTAATATGGATTAGAAGAATTAAAGGTTCTTGACAGTTAAAATGTAGCTTACAAACGTTTTCATCAAGCAGCTCGATTTTGTGAAATCACATCAGTGAGAAGGGTAAGCTGTGTACCCTCGTGCAAAATTTGCCTCGCTAACCACAAGAGGCGGCGGCCCTTGTAGTCCTTGTTTATAAATTGAACATCCGGTGCTTTTTGCGGGTTTAGACCCACACAAATATGTTTTGATACCACCACTAAACGAGAAACTATACTACACTTGTTAGTTCCCAATGTGTTATAACATTGCCTTCATTTTGCCTTTCAGCGCGGCGTGCTGCTATGAACCACGTGCAAGATTAAATGAAGTAGACTTCAATATGAAACGAAACTTAAGTCTTAACAGCATGGATAGTATCCTCGAATGGTAAAAATGGAACTTACCGTCCTGTTGTGTCCTTTAGAAGACTAAACTTCAAGTTTCAGTGGTCTCTTCTCCACTGAGAAAGCATTGCAACTCTGGCAGATGCTTGATTGGAGCTGAGCCCGCTGTGATGTGCGTCTTGTTCTCGTCCCAGTGTCTTTTCCTGCGCGATCGCCCCCAAGATGGCGGCTTGTCTATTAAATGCTTCATTATCTCAGTTACATAGATTATGTCTTGTATGCGGTCTTTTTACTCCAATCGCACCATCTGATGTCAGTGCAGTTGCTCGTAGCATGTTAGACTTCTTCAAATGCCTCTTTCTTGTGGTTCAAGCATGTATTTCGACGAGAATATGTGTATGATTGCACTTTCCTTCGTTTAGAGCAGCGTCTTTGTGGTCTTTGTCTATTGACGTCCTTGTCCACTGTCTTGTCGTTTCCGGGCACGCAGGAATCCGAACTTTTGAACAGAACGCAGTGTCATCAGCATCGTTAGAAAAACACATTGCACTTGTGGCTGGACGGTGTCTTACAGTCACAAAACCTCGCGATGTTGCTTCCCTGGTCAGTTGAGAAAAATCAAACAATGCGGCAGCAAGCTTATGACTGCGTTATTTCTGCTGCTAGTCGTCATCAATGCACTGTCAACACTCCTACCAAACGCTCTTGCCATACCGTATGCTGGTTAAATTTGCTGCGTATCTGGGAAATTCCCGCTATTATGACATCATACATGAATGAGCTTACTTTGTTCCTCATTTTCAACGCCATAATTCAGCTTTCGTTTACCGCAGCGAATTTAAACGTTGAAGTTTAAAGAGAGAGACAGCTGAAAACTGTTTTGATGAAAATGAAAGTGCATTCAATCAAGTCTGTTATCTTAATGCGTCATAGGGCAATTTGTGCCAGGGCCTGTTCCTCGCACAGCGCCAACGCAATGAACCGGTCACTCTGAAACACTCTCTTTAAAGTCTGTTTGTTACTTTTAATAGAAGAAAGAATTGAGGTCAATCAATGTCAATCATTTGTTTGAGCAAGCATTTCGCTGGTTGCTAAGGCGATGGCATTTTGTTGAATTGCGTTTCTAGAAATAGGTTACAAACTTGATTTATTTATAATTTCCTTTTAATAAATTCTGGACACATTTTGAAACCAACCAAAGGAATTTATGTTTGCGAGTGAACGTCCTAGTACATCATCCACAAACCACATGGTTGAAATATCAGTTTGTTCTTCAGTTTATGATCGTAAGCCTTTGATCCGTCTCTATCTTGTTATTCTACCTGTTAATCTTCAATAATGATCAACATTCAATTTCTCTTTACAATGTGTATAGACTGACAACGAGACGAGTTATGGGAATAAATAGAATTATCAGTTTAATTACCAGTTTATGTGTATATCGCCAAGTACTCAGGATAAGCATGACGAGATGTTTAAATATAAGCGAATCCGTCACTAGACTTAGACGAGGCACACTAAACTGTTTAATTAGTGAGTTTGGAATTTATGTGCACTGTTAGAGAAGTTGGAGTTGAGCAGTTATTGTTCGTTGAGCAAGCTCGCAGCTCATTAGTGTCGCTTCGTACAAGCTAAATAGGTAATCTTATTTAGTAATCTGAATTAAAAGACGGAGGAGAGCGGAACAGGAGACTGCAAATGTGGAGGTAGAGTAGTTAGTCCATGACCCACCCGATCACGTGGACTGAACAAAATGAAAGTAAACCTCGTTTTCTGCATGAAATAAATCCACTTTCTAAAATTGATACATATCTGGAGGATAAGACTATCCAACCACCCCCCAAATGCTACTTAATTGTAGCGTCCATCCCTGATTATGACTCCTGCTTTCAGCCCATTTCACAGAAAGTTTGCTGATCTGTGATCTAAGCCAGCAGATAAAAAAATCTTTTCCGTCCTCAACTGATAATCCTGAAATTTAACACATTTCTGCCCTCAGTGTAAACGGAATGTTTCGGATAACCGAACAAACACCAAAAGTAAACGGCGACTACCAAATTAAGTGATAGTGAATGTGCTCCTGAATCAGGATCCGTTTTATTATGCTGTGATAACTACCAGACTAGTCGTGCATAAAGTTGTCATTTATTTAGGCCTTTTTTAAATAAGAATAGATTCGCTATAGTCGTGATGGGGAGAGAGGCGCAATTCAATGGATTGAAGTCAGTTTTCCATTAACACGGGGAAACTTGTTAGTTCACGGTTTGAGCAAACGATAAAAGCAAACATTCCGAATGGAAATTCCATGTGATTGTGAACGTGCTCCATGCATTGACCAGAACTTACTCGCAGGGCCTCGAGGTGAGCTTAGTAGCCGCGCATGTCGGTCGAGACTGACAGAAGGCCAGTCCGTTTCATTTGGTTGGAAAGTATGGAAACTGACCACAGTAGTATTGCCTTAGAATTATTCAACGGTGATCTTAACAGGTTCATTCTGGCAAATGGTAAGCACCCATAATCGTGTGTTTTCTCAATTTCCCCCCTCGTCAGAAATCACATGGTACACAGATCTTTGGCAGTAAGCTAGTGTGTTGATAAAGTGAGACGGAGGGAGTTACCATTGGACTAATGTTATCAAGTCTCTTCGTCATAGATTCTTAATATCATTTGAATCTTCAATGGTTTCCTTTCCAAAAAAAACAATTTTCTCCTATCAACACTTTATTCTATGTATTCTGAAACAAAAGGAGTATTGAAATACTGAGATGTTCCGTTTCTGCCGCCACCGCCGCCATCTTGAAATGTACCTCTAACCCGAGATTTCAAACAACAGCGGCGTTCCTGTAATATCAGAATTTACTTTGTGTAAGTAGCATTGACTATACCCCGCCAGACAACCTCGTCCCCAGGGCCTTCTCGACGATTTTCAAAATGGCGGCTCGTTTTCATCAAGGCCCTAGGGACGAGGATGCCCCGCCAGAGTATGTATGGTGCTCTGATCGCGGACGGAGACCGTCACTTGTGAAGTATTTAGCAGCATCTTTCGGAAGGGGCTTGCAGCAAGAGACGATAATCGTCTCTTGATAATTTAGTTCGTCAAGGAACGTAAATAACAAATTGCGTCATCTCGTGTGGTACACGCGGATATCTGCGAGGATGCCGCCGGGGAAGAAGCGAAGAAAATCAACGGTTTGTTATTGAAACTGATCATGATGAGCAGTTTCGATTTCAATTTTAACTCAAGCTTGTTGATAGCATCCTTGACATTGAATGAGAAAACGAGGATGATGCAAAACCAAAATGAATGCAGTCAGGATCCCATGATGCAGTGACAGTTTTCAGCTCCTGCAATTTTTGAATATTTAAAATACAAATCTAGTGGAAAAGCAGGCCAAGAACGATCAAGAATTTTCGGAGCAATTCCTGTTAGTCTGGGTCACGAAAAAGCTCATCCTTTTCTTATAACTCAATAAAACCGACAACAATTTGCTTGTACACCTTGTGGACAATTTGTTACTTTTCTTTCTTTGAAACCAAAGTTCTGCGATCTGCGATCGAAACGTATCCCATAATATTTTGAATTCTGACCCATGATTCAACACTTCTTTGCAACAAAGCAACCGCTTATTTGTTGTAAACTGAACATGGCTGGCGTTGAACAAGGTAACGTTAGTAACGAGAAATTTATGGAGGAAGTTGCGCGATATCATTGGGTTTAGCACCGTAACAGTAAAGATTTCAAAGACAAAAACGAAAAGGCTAACTGCTGGGAAAAAAATCGGGGAGAAATTTAATTTATCGGCGGCTGAGGCGGAGGTCAAATTCCGCAACATAAGAACTGCGTATGGTCGTTATCTGAAGCGATTGAAAACGCTACCTTCTGGATCGGGGCGAGATGCAGTGCCAAGAGAATTTCAAAATAGGTTGACTAAAAGAAGAAATAAATTTGTTTGCAGCAAAATTTCCTCCTCGACGTCCGCCATATTGTTTGCTGCGATTTCCCGCCAGCACAACACGCGTGTAATTTTGACAGTTCCGCTGTCCGAAATGTATGCAACAGTCGGCTCTGCGATCGCTTGCGATCGTCTGCGATTATATGGAAACAACTCTCTTTGCGATCGTCTGCGATCTGCTATTTGCGATCCGCGATCGTCTGCGATCATATGGAAACCAGCCTTTAGACTTTGTTTGCGTGGAGCGATCGTCCAAAATTTACCGCAGAGATGGATCGAGCTTTGCGATATATACAACGAGTTCTGAAAAAGGTTTTGTTAATGTAAAATTTATCACAGGCAGTTTCTCCACGTGAAAACAGGTTAACACGGACACTTCGTCCCATGACCCTACAAAAAGAGGAAAGAGAACCACACTTTTATTAACTAGGCAAAAGAGATTGGCCAATACGAGCAAATGCAATGTTTTGGGAAAAGTAAAAAGCACCCTCAAGGTGTTGCAGTTTGCTGTCAATACTTTCTAACTTAAAGTGCCTAACTATAAGCCTAAGGTGGCTCTAAGCAGTGTCCTCCATTTTTTAGAACTCCTTCTTTGATCCATCAATCAGGTGACCCTTTATTCGGTTGATACTATAATAATGGTGTCAAAAACAGGAGCTATTCAAAAAGTAGTAGTGTTTCGTTTCTGGAATATAATGACTAGAGTGTTGAGAAATTTTAGGAGACCTGGGTGTAAGAGTGCGCTGCAGGGTAAGACTAGGCTGCGATTACAGTGACTAGTACATAGCTCTTTAATACACTAACAACAATAAAAGAACATTTCAAGCGAGACTCCTTACTTTGTAAGAGTCCGGCAACAGTTGACAAGTAGCGCCATGTCACTTTTTGTTGCGACGCACTGAATTTAGGCGAAATTTTAATTTTAACATGGAAAGGAACGTCTTTGCATTGTTGCACACTATGTCGTTTCAGTTCAGTTAGAATCACTTCAATAATCCAAACTTTTAATTTGTGATACATTTACTGTCTTTACTTTTATTTTTTGTGTTGTAAACATTTCTTTACCAGCTAGTTTGCCCAGCGAACTTCACTCTGATTGGAATGTATCGCCACTACGTGAATAGTTCATCCCTGAGGCCAAAACAGTACCGTGAAACAACAACAACAAAAAAACAACGATAGACCGTTTAACAGTTGTCTGCTCAGTGACCTGACTTTTGAATGGCAGCGAGGCTGGAGGTGACCTTGTTTTGATACAGACCTCACTGCTTTTGTTGTGTAAATCAAGTTGTTCTAATGTTAACTAGGTGCATTTACTGATGATAAAAGCAGAGAGGTCTGTAGCAAAGAAGGTCACCTCCAGCATCGCTGCCATTCAAAAGTCAGGTCACTGAGCAGACAACTGTTAAATGGTCTATTCTATGGTGATTCGCGGCCAATAAGATTAGCGTAGCTACAGCATAACATTAACCTTACTTGTAGTTGTTTTCAACTAAAAAACGAGTCTGCACGTGGGACCTTTTTTTTATTACCTAACTGTGGTTAGCATGCCAAAATACAAATTTTTGCCAAGTAGGTGCGGGGGGGAGGGGTTGGAGGGGGGGTCACAGCCACTTAAATGTTACTGAAATTTTTTAAACTTTCTGAATCTTGACATGCTGATTTCAATTTCGAGATAATAAAATGCAGTGGTCACTAAACTCCTATTTCATTTAGTTATAAGCACTTAAAGTTAAAATTAAGGGTGTTTTCAACAGACCATACCGTTGCCATGGTAACTTGTGATGTCAAGGGAATGTTTATGAGCTGTTCACAAATTTGTTTGATTTTTCTGACAAAGAATGATGCTATTAATAGATCAAAGTAGAAGTTAAGTGTTAAAAAATGCTGGAAACTGTTGTCAGCGACAGTAGTCAACAATACCGCTCTTTTCCTGCTGATCACTTTAATTTACAGAGCGAAATGGGGTCGTCTCTGAACTTAATTAATAGTGACATTAGAAGTTGTTGCCGCAAGCAATCTTAACGTTAAACACAGTCTACAAAGATAATGGAAGACAACGACTCTCCTGAGAACTCGCTTTAAACGCTTTCTCACTCCAATCCTCCACTTTCCTTTTGGGAACTCTACAAACTGTATTTCTAACAGTTACTCCACTTCATCATCTGTCTAAATTACTGTTTTCTTTGGCATCTTGATCCGCCCTTGTCTTCTTTTGGGAGGCATGTTATTCATGTTCACCGAGCAACAAAGGGCTTGTAACCGTTCTCGAAGTTTTTTGTCCTCGAATTTGCGATGTGTATAAACGTGATCGTACTGTACTCTTGCGCACGGCATCCGGTAGCGCTGTGTTCTTTCACCAAGTAAACGAAAACGTAATACTTTTCTGAAATGATTATAACGGCTTTCCAAAGTGTCAATCCAGAATAAAACAACAAGAACAATAAGAAATACAAAGACAATTTTTATGGATTTAATTCAGGATCTAATTAGGGTCAGAAATCGAAAAGTAACACTTTCAACCAGCAGTTGTTTAAAGCAAGAATAAGGAAGTAGTTAAAATGCCGACTAGGAATCATCTTGTCCTGTAGGTGTCATGCATGTAGTGTTTCAAGTGACTTTTACATTCATCCCTGGTCCCCTGCCTTGACGCTACATAAGTTTTCTTCAGAAGGATGAAATGAAAATAAACCCTCGGATTAATGGAAACTTTTAAAATTTCTTTGATGTAATAATGTATGTCGCTTTTTTAGAAAAAAGCAAACAAACAAACAAATTACCCAATCTACGTTATAATTGCAATGGGGCTTTAATTTGCTGGGGTTTTTTTTTCGTAGAAGCTTCCAAAATGTTCGGCAGCCTTCTTAAAACGTTCGGAGCAGCCCTGTTATTTTTGGAAGTATTCGCTTAATTTCGGACAACTTCGGAGATTTTCGTTTATCTTTGAAAGCCTTCACTTTCAATTCCTCGATTTGGGAGTTGCCCATTATCGGGGTTTTATCAGGAAATATTCTAAGCGCTGACGAACCATGCTCTATTTCAACATGTACTAGTCAGTGAGTTTTTTTTATTGTTGAGATATCATACTTGTTGTTTTTATTCGAGTATTTTTAATGTTACGGGTGGTTCCGTGTGTGACCACGCACCGTTTACAAGGCTCTTCATGATTGGCCAAACGAAACAATAGGTATACAACACAAACAATGTCCCTAGCCCTAAAAACAAAAGAGTTGCAGATTAACAAGAACGAATCAAACTAGAAGTATTAAAGAGGTGCAGGTCAACTTTGTTACGTAGCTGCTTCGTGGTGTTCCGGGAGTTTTCTGGCGTGTCAGTGGGAGAGATTCCGGCGTGTTCCAAGATGCTCTGCCGGGTTTGTTCCAGATTTTACAGGCGATCGAAGTGTGGCGCCTTCTCGCCGAGACTACCTACAATCGCCAAGATCTTTAATTCATCAGTTAATTCCAGCAGCGGCCATCTCTCCCCACCCCCCCACCCCCCTCCCCCTCGGGCAATAGCCGTTATCTGCTCATATCCTAATCACGGCATAGTGCATTTGAAATTTTATTTGTGCCCGGGGGCCTGGCATTTGCCTCCACTCGGGAAATAGAATTGAATTACTGTCATAACTGAAAAAAAATAAGAAGCCAAAAGCGTTAGCAAAACCGCGCGCTGAACAGAATTGTTGTTTGAAACTTGCAGCTGTATAGACGCACTCGTCAGTTACGGTAACATTTATAGTCACATGACGGTCAATTTAACAAAAAGGCATCCCTGACCTCTATAAACACTACTTTTATTCCTTTTATACCGTATTCCGATTGGTCGATTAATCCTAAATCAGTGGAATGAAGAAAAGTGAAATTGAGAGTAAACCTGTGAAATTGGTAATGATTGAAAGATGCAGCTCAGACAAAATGGCGGACAAAATAGCCGACAAAAATTAGAAAAAAAATAAATAGCAAAGCAAAATACAAAGCTCTCAGTACTAAACTAGTTACTGCGAAGTGTAATGACCACAAAACACAAAAGCCGTCAGGACAAAAACATAAATGCGTTTTTGGCCAACGTAAGATGTGATGCAGGACATTCTCAGCTCAGATCTACAATGGGGGACAAAACTCTAAGGACGATTAACACGATATGCCTTAATTTCTCCCCCTTTCTCCCTCGCCCCCAAGCAATGTTGTAGTTTGTGCAGCCCTGTACACTTTCGCCTGTCCTGAAAGTGTTTCTTCATCCCAACACTGTTTGGAGGGGGAGGGGAGGGCCATTCTCGGTATCCACGTGGTTAGAGAAACTATGCTACATTTGATTGTTTGATAAGTTAAGGATGTGGAAGCAAGGTTTTCCATAACTGTTCCAAGGATTTTTGTCCTCCATTGTGGATTGACCGCTGAAGGATTCAATGTATAACCGTTGGCCCATTGTGCTAGCATACTTTTTGGCATAATTCGAGTATCCGACCATAATTTTCAAATATGCTTTACTCTAGCATAATTATATACGACAGACTTAAACACTTATTTTAATTTTTTAGTGTGTTTGCTACACGTTCACAATAAGTGTTGTTTATTTACTTTTTCAGTAGATCTAGGAATTTTCACTTGCCTAGTTACCATTAAAAACTAATTAAGAAAAACACAACCAATAAAAATTTAATATTCTAAAAACGCGCTAAAAGTTGTAATCATTTGTTTCTGAAATATCTTTACGCAGTTATATACGCGGAAACATTTTTCTGATTTTGTGAGCATAAGTTCGTATGCTAAGAGCATGGTTTGTGAACTTTGGCATAATTTTGGCATAATTCAACTAAATTGGGAACAATGCTAACAGCAGTTATAGACAATTTTAGGAGCACAATGACACAAGACCTAATGTTAGGGTAAACAGTGGGTGAAACATTTGCCCCTCCAGGGGCATTTAACCAACTTATTTGTTCCCATCCCGAGAACTTGCCTTTTACACCCTGAAAATCACAACTTCGGAATACACCTGAAAACAGCCTTTGCGGGTGACGCATTCGACTACAAACTGTAGTTCCGAGCATAAATATCTCACTACGCTCATTAAACAATTACGACGTATGCGCATACCTCTTCTTCCCGCCCCCTCCCCTCCTCCCGACCACCCATGCTCGACACAGCGCATTCTTGTCCCCAGAGGCCGCGCTCCTTTTGGTCAGCACCAAGAATCGCGACCTCCGGCCGAGTCCAACACCGGAAGTCCGCGATTCACGGACTTTCCGTCACTCTGTGCATGCTCAGAGTCAAGTCTGACAAATCTGATTGGTTCCAGTCTCATTCTATTGTGTTTGCAAAGCCAATCAGAACCGGAATCTTACTGGACCTATCCAGAGATCGTGATTCTTGGTGCTGATCAAAAGGAGTGCGGCCTCTGGGGACGAGAATGGACACAGCGGCAATCTAACTCGTACCTCGAGTCTTCGTTCTGAAGTGCGCAAGCCTGGGGAAACGGATGATTCCGTTGCCGGATTCATTTTGTTTGCTTTTAGAAGCAATGAAAATGAGCGCAAGTAGAACATCACGTGTTTTTCAGCTAGGCATGCGCAATTCAGCCGATATTCTCGGAATGCGTCGTTCGGTTCCCGACCGCTGGCCAAGGGGAACAAGACACGCAATTCCAACGTGTTCAAACCTTAGTAGTGTCTAGTGCTTTTATGCTGTCAATTTAGACCATCACGCGAAGTATGTTTTGAAACCTTTTACGATTTACGGAGCTCAGAAAGGAGTACGTTAATGAGAGTTCAGAAGATATAAACAAAGGTATGTAACTTTCTTTTCTTTCTTCTTTCATTGACATCGTAGGCTTCACAAGCTTTCATCTGGAACAGTTAAAATCTTGGGGGAGACAGTCAGTAAATATTCGACTTCTCGTGTTCTTATCATTTCGTCTGGTGATTTGAATGCATGCTTTCTTCGTTGTTTACACTGTGTAAATCATTTTAAAGCATGTGAAGGTCAACCATCACGCCACAAAAGCCAATTTCGCCGAAATAGTTTTCTAATCTCTGTTTCTTGCTCGAATTTTAAGCTGTGGCGCAAAAGTTGGCCCATATACAAGCACGATAATCTCTATATATGCGATATTAAAATCCACTCTCTATTTCGGAGCACCGGAAAACCAGTGTATAATACAATGCATGGCTTTCTTTCTCTTCACTAAATTAAAGTCTGGTTTCCATTTGATCGCTGCGATCATTTCCATCGCTAGGTCAGCAATCGTGGCGATCGTTGTGACAACTATCGATCGCCGCTGAGAATGACCTCGATCAGTTCTATATCAACGATTGAGCGATCAGTAGAATCATATGAACATCACGCATTGCGATCATGTGAATACCACACTCCAGCTGCGAGATTGTATGAAAAAACAAACCAGAATGTGGCGGTATCGTTGTTTGATCCAGGACCTCACGAGGGGTTGCCTGCGGTTTAAAAGCTTTTCTTTTATCAATTCCCTGAAGCGATCGTGGGGATCATATGGAATCTAGTACGGTAAGGTTTGCTCAACTTTTAGAGCGATTGCAGCGATCGTAACAATCATATAGAAACCAACCTTAGCCAGCTTTCACAATCGTAGTTAGCCCAACAGCGAATCTCCTGGTTGTCGTCTTGTCTACTGATTAAAAGTAGAAATTCTCTACACCCTCTCATCTCCTAGGGGTGTGAAGAGCCTTCTTACGTTCATGCCAGTTGCAATAAATAATAGATAATAGAAAGTCAGTTTTCCTTCAACTTTCGAAATTTCAAATTTCGAGGTCACTTTACCTTTCACTTTGAACATGACGTTTGTGACGATGAACATTTTTGCCAAACTATCGAGCTCGTAGGTTCTCGCAATCTGTGCGCTTGTGACGTCTACAGTACATAGACTTCTTTTGCGAGGTTATACTTGTTCGGAGCCAAAGAGAATGGTTTTGTCTACTCTGTATCATAGCCTGTGACAGAAAGATTGGTGTGTACGTATTATTGTTTGCATGGCATTTTGTAAATTCGGAAGAACAAACATTCATTTTACCAAACCATTTAAAATTCAAATTTCATTCGGTAAAAAGATGTTTGTTCCGAGTTTGAAATGCCAATGGATGGCAATGTCGCACGGTATCTATGTCAAGGGCTCTTCTGTATCTATTTAGTTAGGTTCTACTGGAGAAATGCGATTTTCATTTACAGCTAGCCGATTTTTGCAACTCTCGTTGTTTTATATTTGCAATTACTGATTTTAGAGGTCATGCCCGCCTAGGTCAGCGAGCGTCAAGTGATTGCAAAGAATGGTTTCTTTTATCGACCGAACCTGATAAGTTGTCCCTGTAAGTGTATTTTAAAATAAGAACGCCGAGGAGTAAATCTTGCTTAACTTGGTTCATCAAATACAGCTTCGCTAGCTTTAATTAGATGTAAAATGAGAGATCGGGAATATGGAACTAGATGAATAGACAGATAAGAAGCGAGAACAAGGGATATTGGTTTTAGATTTAGTGGCTAGGACATTAAAATATCTATCATATTAACATTGCAGGCTATTTCGTTAAATCACTTATGTGCCATCCAAATTTCATCAGTGCCACTGTGCATTTGAAAAAGTTATTATAATTACGTTGGCTTTGATTTGCAGCTCAATTTGATCTCTAACTGTATTCTCTCGGGCTTGGCCTTCCACAAGAGTGACCACAAACAATGCGGCATGGAGTAGTAATATTTTAAAGGTCGTGGCAACAATAATTATTGTCTCAATAGTTTGCTTCCATAAACTTTCTAAAACTTTTAAAATTAGTGCTGTGCCTGAACTACTCTCCCTATTGGTCAATTTCAGATTTGCGTCATTTCCGTTTAATTCTTCTTATCCTATCACATCACAGGTTTGAGAAGCGGGAAAAACCCTCCAAGGGCATGTTCAAGCATGTCCTTACAGGCCTGTTTTCAGCATATATTTTGGATTAAAATCCTAGTTAACTTACCAAATTGTCCTCAAACTTAGATTGTAGTACGTAAAGTGTGCGATTTTAGCGCGTTTCTACTGAGCGCACTACCTATTTCCCTGCATAGAGGCATTTTCACGGTGTCTCTAATGGTTTGCCGGAAAGCCCGTCTCTAGTTGTATCTAGTCGAGAAATTCGCGCACGACCTGACGGTCGAGAAATGCCAACAAAGCAACAACAGCATAATTTCGATCGAATTTGATACAAAATGAAGACTGTTCATTACTTACAGTACACACGATGTCGTCGGACTTGGCATGATCCTCGCAGATATCTGAGCAGGGAAAATAACCAAAGAAAACAACAGTAAAGAAGTTATTTCACGTTCAAACGGGCTACTTTTTACAGGTGTGAATTTATTCTGAAATACGTACCATAACTTGCAGATGAACTAAATTCCTTGGAAGATAAGTGCACTTTCAGTTACCGGAATAAGTTGTATCTGGAAGATGAATTCTCGAAGCAAAACAAAGCGAATTATGCTATAATTATATAACGCACAACGTTCTAACTACTAACCTTAATCTCACTGGATCTGTGATCATCAGCGGAGCCAGGAGCCTCGTAAACGCAAGTTCAACAGTTCTCTAGTTTTGTGCTACCTCTGGGTACGTCACCGGACTTGTTTGGCTTCTTGCTATATTTGTTTCTTTCTATAACGTTCACGTTGCGGTAGGGAAGTCCGGACTCGAGAGAACGACTGTAAAAATCTATCCCAGCTGTAGTGACATTTCACCTTTTATTGTTCACGTACGGGAGAGCCCCCAAGCGTCCTTCAGGGGTAAATTCCCGTATGATAGGCTAAAAACCAATGACTTGTATAGTGAATTAATGAGTGAGATAGAATTTGTTATTACCGGTTGTTTCGATTGAGTAAGAAGTTTTGGCATGAGTCTCTCCACTGATCTCATTCTTCTCGAGGAATTCTATGCCGCTGGAAAAAAAAATGAGCCGAAAATATGTTTACAAGGCTGTGATAGTCTGCAGCTATGTAAAGTTTGTTTATTATGACCACATACCAAGGGCGGAAATACACACTCTGCTGCCAGCCGGCTCTTTCGGCTGCTGCAATGCACACCTCGGGCCAGATCCTCCATCCAGCTCTTTCCAGGCCCCACCACTTGGCTCAAATCCCGTCCAGATCCACGATCACATTCATAAAGTGATGGCACTCAGGTTGAAGCTGTTATAAGCAGGAATATTGTAAGCTTGCTTATTCCCGCTTAGGTTTCTACAGCATGGAGAAACTAGGAGTTTTTCTTCTCTTAGATTCAAAAACACAACGTGAGGACCCCGGCCGGGGGTTCAAACGAAGCCGAGTCCAGCGCGCTAACCACTGATTCGTCCACCGCTTCTCCCCGGCTGCAATAGTCTTTCACAGACCTTCTACTTCTATTTGTAGGGCTGGTAAAAACATGCGCGCAGGATTTGAACTGATGACTAACATCGTTCCTAGATACTCCACGTTACCTCATAGTAACCTGTGTGATGCCCTGCCACCTGAATAGAAAAGCGTACTGGGAATCATGGTAGTTGAATTCATAGTCTATTTTGTTGATAAAGTTACCATGATTCCCTGCAGGCGCGTATCAAAGAGGAAATTTGCCATTATGAGAGCCAATGTGTGGCTTTATGTGTCTGTACGCAGTGGTCATAGGTTCAAACTATTTAGACTCGTTAAACTGCGAGTCTAAGGACTGCTCGAAAGTATTCAATCCCTTTGGAGGTTCAGGCTTATTGGTGCAAACACATTTTTCACGTCGCGTCACGTCTTATCACATCTGCTTAATTAGTAATGGTAAGGCCCAGTTCAGACGTCGTGCTTCTGCCGTGCCGAACTCAGTTGCAATTTGGTTCGACTATGACACGGCAGAAAAACAACTCTGATTCAGACGTCGTGCCAGAGTCGAATCAAATTTAGAATTTATTGATGCCTCGTAACAATTCTCCTCCTAACTCCCCGTGGGAACGCAATCCCGCCAAAATATATTAATCTAATTTATGAATTTTGTTTGGCGCGACAGAGGCACGACGTTTGAATCGCTGCCGTGCCAGAGTCGTGTAGCACGGCAGAGCTTGTCGAACTTAATTGCTTGCCGGACTTAATTCAAAAGTTTGATTCAGACGCCGTGCTTCTGCCGTGCTTTTGTCGAACTTAATTCCTGAATTTAATTCGGCACGGCAGAAGCACGCCGTCTGAACTGGGCCTAATAGGACTGAGTGGAGTCCAATTCGGGCTGTAATCATATGAGTGATAACAAAATCAGACGACCGCGCAGCGGGAGTCCGATTTGTTAATCACGAGTATGATTACAGACCGAATTGGACGACACGAAGTCTTATTACCAATTAATCATAAAAATTACGATTTCCGAGAAAAGAAGAATAGCCAAGTTATGAAAGAAAGGGAAAATTTGCATTGAAAGACTGACAATGCAGGTGTAAATTGTTTAAATGTGACCAAGGTTGTGATTGGTTGATTGAAACTACAGTTTGCATGTGATTGGCTTATTGAACTGTCCAATAACAAACTGTCCGACAACAAACTGTCCGATAACAACTTGGCAAGTGAATAGGCCCTTTGCACGATCCGGTCACATGGTACAAAATCACACATGCTGGTGAGCAAGTTCCGCAGTGGGACTTCTAAACAAAGGGAGGTCCAGGTGGACTGGTACGAGTGGCATTGTCTTGGAAGTTCCACTGTGCAACTTGCTCACCAGCATGTGTGATTTTGTACCATGTGACCGGATCGTGCAAAGGGCCTATTAGTGGAAAATAGAAGTTTTTTAAAGCAATCATAATCGAGGAAATTGTAATTTTTATGATCAACCTCTCGAAAGCCTAATGGTAAGCTCTCCTCTTCCAAGGCTAACCTCTCGCAGGCTTTAATCAATACTCTCGTCCGATTTTGTTAATCACTCGTATTATTACAGACCGAATTTGGCTTCACTCAGTGCTATTACCATTATAAATCGCGATAGGCTGATAAAATACGTACGTATGCGTTCGTTCGACACAAGTTTATGAGAAAAACAAGGCCCGCCGCCAATGTGGCTGTCCTAGACACGCGCGAACGAAATCCCACCAGAATTACCCGTAATATTTCAATACAGTACGGTATGAAAAGTCGAGGTTTTTCATATAATTCCTTTTGCATCAGAAGTGTTTCACTGCTAGTCTTTTCTTGAGTTTGACCTAAATGGCACCGAAAAAGATTATAACACCAGGAGCTCACTTCTTGGGGTCGGAAAGATGGAGGAAAAAGCCCGGGGCGGGATCTCCCATATGAAAAGGTCGGGAATGCTCGTCGGAAAGGATGTAGCTTGGCTAGAAGACGCTCAGTGAATTTTTCTAATTTTCCATACATTTGTCTGTATTTTTTTCCCGCGAACCGCGTCTTGACGTCCGTCTATTCAGCCAAATTAATTTTCCAGACAAATGTATGGAAAATCAGAGAAATTAACTGAGCATCTTCTAGCTAAGCTACACCCTCCAAACTTGGTGAATACAATCTTCTACCTGATATTTTAACGTTGCGATTCACTAATTGTGTAAAATTCAATTTTGGAAAAAGTTATTTGCCATCGGATTCCCATACATACACTGTAATTTCTGATTGCTTTGCCTACCGTCAAGATGGCGTCGAAAACCGTGATAAGGCCTATGGCTCAGGAAAAACTACGGTACCACTTGATGCACATCCCTCGAGTTTTGTTTCTGAACGGAACAAGATTCTACATGTGCTGTTTGCATGATAATTTCGCCAGTGGAGTAAATTTGTGCGGAGAAAATTTTCGTGTCAACGTAGTTTTGCGGATCGTGGAAAAAAAAACCGCAAAATTCGAACAAAATAGAAACCGCAAAAATTTCGTGCCACACGGTATTTCTTCTTATTCTTTGATTTTGTTGTCGTTGTTGTTGTTGTTTTTTCCATGTCTGTTTTCTCGATCTTTCGTGACCAAAACACACGCTTTACTGGCCAAACAATAGCTTTGGCGGGCTGCGATTGGACCGTGCCGGTGCGACCGGTTCCTCGGCAGGGTCTCCCTTGGGAAGTTTTCCATTTCAAAGCCTCGTGTCTTCCCCGGGTGTTATCGTTTTGTAGTTGCGAACACGTCTTTTCATGGGCGAAGGAAGTTCAACAAAGCAAAATTTAGGTAAGTGAGGTTGTGGAGAAGAGAACTAAACTTACGTCAAACGACATTGCGTTCAGGACAGACAGTCCGAAAACCAAACTTGAAGTGTCTTGCCGGGGACATGCGATGGTCGTGTTGGAAAGTCCATCAGTTTGTTTCGCGTTATGATGTTTTCCAACTCAGCTAACAAGATGCTGCTAAAAGGAACAACAAAAGTTGAACAAATTAAAACCGACGACACAATTTTTCAGTAACTGGGCTAATCTGTAGTTGGGAAAGAGGTCTCCAACGAAAGCGCTGATTTCGTGTGATTTCAATGTGATTGAAGTCGCATTCTAATAAACTTAAAATGGCGACGATGCTTGGCTGTTTTCAATCTGTAAGCTTACTGGCAGCGATGTTTAGCGAGTACAGAACTCAGGTTAACCTTGGTTCACATGTGCTGGAAAGCTTTAACTAACGGTCCGTGTAAAACGCAGACTGCGAACTGCAGACCACGGACCGGAGATAAAATGCAGACCGAGTTTAAAATGCAGACTGCAGACAGTAGACATTTTAAAACTGAATCGTGTCACCAATTCCATCATTGAGAGCTAACCATAAACAGGATAACCGAAGCGTTATTCAAGAGTACAGACTTTCACTACGGTTAGCCTGAATAACCCTGTTTACGGTTATGCTAGCACTTGGTAATGGAAATAACACCATAACTGCACCGTAACCGAAGTCGGCATTCGCGGTTGCAAGTCGCTATAACGAGCTTACTTTTACAGTTCTTCAGAGTGACAGCTCAAGGAATGCTCTGAAGTGGCCAGATCACAACCATACTCCCAAAATGGCTGGAAGTCAAGCCTACATCGAGGGCAGATTTTGGAATCATTCTAGTGTGGAAGTAATGCATGGGCGACACATTTTCAAAACTGCTTGCAGACTGCAGATTGGGTACAAAATGCAGACTGAGAATAAACACTTTTTCCCTCTAACTGTGACAATGTCCCATCCTATTGCTAAAAGTATCAAGGCTGTATTCCCTCTAAAATAGAATTTCAAGCCTTCACTTCAAGTCTTCACTTTGTGTGCAATGTTTGAAAGTGCCCATGCTAATTTCAATCTTTTCTTACTAAAACAACATTCAAGCTATGGCAGTCAAACTTTGTGACTTTTCCTAAATGTTATTCAGGGAACATTGTTTAGTCATGCCACTTTACAGTTCTATGGCAACCAGGTTCTAAAAGGATGTTTTGACTGAATAAAGTGTTTTTAAAGCTTATTTTTTCTGTTATAGTTTGAATTTGGATTTATGACAATTTTATTGCAAATTCTTTACAGCTCTGATATCCTTGAATTGTCAATCTGTTTTAATTGAGCAGTATTTTGAAATTCAACATAGCGGATTCAAGATGGCAGACATTTTGAAATGGGTCACATCATTTTGGTGTTCTGTGACCTGGGCTATTTAAAGATAACATATAGATTTGGCTGAGCCTAAAAGCGGAGTTCCTGATTGCAATAATTAACCATAAAGGAAAAAGAGGATTTGTTTTTCTTGGATCAGAAACTCTAAAATGATCAATTGTGAGCATCTAATTGTTCAATGTGTGGTTTTGCTGATTTTTCCAGTTAAAGGTTAACAAGCTATACCCAATAAGCATTACTAAGATTGTAAGAATTACGTACGCAATATATCAGGGACTTTCCAAGAGATGATTGTGCAAGGAATATGTTGAAAGAAAAGTCAACAACGTGCCAGAGGCTAATTTGTGCCAAAATTTTGCCTTTGCACGTACTCCGTCCTTCTTCCCCCAGAAAAAAAAAACAGAAAAAAAAAAAACAAGCGACCTCAATGAGCTCTAAACCAGAGCCCGTGATATGGTCATGTGATACTGGTCAGCGAATACCTTGTTTTCACAGCTGTCAATTAACCATAACATGGATGTCCAATATCCAAGATGTACCTATGGTGAATGGTGCTACTATCTTATTTTTCAAGATATTGGGTTTGGGATGTGGACATACGGACAGTTGTGTGAAAACCAATTTTTTCAGATCGATGGGTTACCAAATTCTTCGGTACGGAGTAGCTCCGCCATTAATATTGCCTGTTTAATATCAATTCATTGATATCCTTCTAGAGATTGATTTTGATTTATTACATTGCCATAATATATTTATTTAGTTGGTTAGTAAGACACATACCATTAAAAAATCCAGGACACTATATATACAGTTCAACCCCTATTAAATGGCCTCCCTGGGGGAAATGGATATTAGCCGCTTAATGGGGGCTGGCCGTTTAATAGAAGTAAAAACAATAGACAAGCCGTCATTGGGACTTTGATTACTGGCCGCCTAATAGGGGTGCCCGTTTAATAGGGGTTCGACTGTAGTAACATATAGCACAAACATTCTGCAACAAACATATTTTCTCATTTAGATGCTGTTGCATCACAATAGATCGGTAATGATCAACTCTTTCACTGTGACATGGCATGCACCAATATGCAGTAGTCACGCATCCATTTTTGACACATAAAACTGGTTACCGGTAACAACCGCATTCTCAATCAACCCATCTTGAAATTTCCTTTCACCAAATTAACGCTGATTACCAGTCTGTTAAAACTATAGTATGTGGTGTGGTAATTTTGTTAAAATTTTGGAGTGAGATGGGATCACAGTTGCCCTCTTTGTTACCCTCGTACCTGTGTATGTATCATGCCAATTTTGAGGTCAGCATTAGATGCCACACACTAGAACCCCCAACCTCTTCTTGAGACTCGCATGTTTTCTCCTTAACTTACTCTGCACCAAGTTCTTGCTTTTTACATAAAGAAGCTCAAACATTTAAAAAAGTCTGCTATCTTGGATTTCAAAATTTTTCAGGAACATCAGAAAATATCCAAGAGAAGAGATTAGAGAAATGATTAACAAGTCAAAAACTTCGGTTTTTCTTTTAATTTTTAGTGTTTCAGTCTTGTTAGTAGCATCTTGCATCTTTTTCAATTTGTGATCATCGATATTTCAACAAAATACATAGTATCACAACAAGCTTACATTCTGACATGAAAACAAGACACATACCCAAGGCTTTGCCTGGCACATCAACAATAGGAAATTATACTTTTTAAATATACATTTGAAGAGAATACAATCACAGTGGCGGATCTAGCGGTGGACGCTTATTTTGGGTAATGCCATTTATGTGTCTTAAACCAGGAGACCTCTCTGGAGGAAATGAAGACTGATTTTATACTGTAAATTTCATTGCAGTTCACCTGTTGTTGTGGCTTTGTGGAATGCATGGCAACCATTGCCAGACAACGCAAGGTTTACAAGATTGTGCAATAAGGATCAGTATGTTAAAACCATCATTTTATGACAATGAAATAAAGGTAAGTTTATGCAATACTTGGTTGAGGGCAATCAGTTAGGTCATGACTATGTTCATAATCACATATTTGAGAATTCAGATAGTTATTTATTAGTACCAGTAATAAATAATGATATTATTGAAGTTGACTTAGATAAAAGTGAATTTTCTAGCAGCTAAATGAATTTAAATTCTGTTATCCTTTATTGTTGAATCAATTTTTTTAATACATGTAATTATTGCATTTCAAGCTTTCTGATTTCATCACACAGTGTGGCTAACAGCAAATAATGGTCCAGAGTCTACCTTTTGTTTAGTTTACACATAATTCATAAAAAATGGACGTGTGATGTGTGGAAAATAGTAGAGTTTGACACTTGAAATTTGGTTAACCATTTGCCAGAGACAATAAGTTAACTACGTAAGTATTCTTTCTATTTCAATGGAACAGTTAACGGTATAAACCTTCTCGCAAAGCTCTGTTTTGCTAGTTCTTGATCCCAAACAATGTTAAATGGTTTTTAGTAATTCCTATAAAGCGGAAAAAGGTACATGTGTAATTCGAAGGACACGAAGCAGCCTGGAACCAAACTGTTTTACCAGTAATGGTTAATCGTGAGGGCTAATCGTGGCAGTTAACCCGCTGACACTTCTGGAGCTGACAACACACCTCGCTTTATACACATTCCGGTGTTAGAGAGGAAAACAGAGAAAGACATCCATGATTTAATTGTGTTTAGGTAGCAGCAACGCTTTGTTGCTGTCCACTGATAAACTCCATGAAACAGCTTGGACAAAGCAAAAATATCCACCTGCTTGGTGCCCACTGTTTCAACTGAATTTGCATCATTTCTGTTTAGCGCGAATCAACCACCCCTCTAAAGAAGTAAACAAGATCTTTTTTTTTTACTTTACGCTCTTTAGTGCCTACCCAGGTAAAACATGTTGTTGCATGCTGTTTCTTTTTAGTGACACTCATTAGCTGTACCCTCGAGACAGTACAACTCCCCTTTTCTCCAACTTGTTTTACAGAGTGTGGTGTGACATTCTTTAAATTATTCTTTCAGACGATCCCAGACAAAAAAGGTGGGACATGAAACAAGTTCTCCCCTTCCCCCAGTTACATTGTTGATAATCGGGTGATGTTTTCCCGTTTTGTTGAGAAAAATGTGATATTTTCCAACATTGATTAGGGGGGATGGGGGATACGGGATCTAGCTCAACTGTCCCAACTACTTTTGTCTGGGATTGTACATGCAGGTGGTCGCTTACAGGAGGTGGTCGCTTATGAGAGCTTAGACTACATTGAATCAAAATTTTGCCTCATAAGAATATGGTAACTGCCAAGACTTACCCCATGCACCAATGCCTATGCAATGTTTTATTCTTATGAAAAGTCAATTTCGAGAAAAAATCTGGTTTTTCCAATTGAGAAATTTTCGTCTCTTGCACTATCTAGGAATACAATAACTTTACAACAACTGATTATCCAATTTTCTATCTATTATGTGTCAAATGGTCGCTCACGGAAAAGTTCAAATTTTTAGCTCTAAAAGTGGTTGCAGTCACTTAAGAGAGGTGGTTGCTTACAAGAGGTTCCAAATATAGTGATTTGACTTGGAAACTTTTGGTATTGTGGAAAACTGGTTGCTGAGGAGAGGTGGTTGCTTACGAGAGGTGGTGGCAACCGGAGATTCGACTGTATCTCATTTCGTTTTTGTGATTTACGTTTTTTTTATTATGGAAGTGAGGAAAATGATAAAAAGGAAAGAGGAAAGTCGTAAATTCACAAAGGGTTGCAAAAGGAGATGTTTGGTTTTTGACAATAGTGTTGCTATGGCAACAGCACAGTGGGTGTCTCGTTTCTTTCCTGATGTACATTTCTGCAGGGCTGGAAATAACAGTCGGTCATTGGACATAGTCTGACCAAATTTTGAATATGTCCAGTCAATTTCACATTATGATCGGACATGATGTCCAAACATTTGACCTAGTACACCAAGTTATTATCCATCCATAAAATTTGGTTAGATACATTGTTAAAAGGCTCAAAATTGCGACGGGAACGGTCGCCAATGCGGCTTAAATTTCATCTTTGGTGACCAAAAATTCTGGTTTAGTGGACAGCCGAAAATACATCAGCATTCACAGGCTACCATAATGGCAACTACATTTCTCTGTTATGATGATCAATAATAGTTATTTTCTCAAACACTATGACCTTCCAGAAATACACAGTGAAAGATCTTTGCTTCTATGATATTCAGCATGAGAAAAGAAAGCAATATATCCTTTTGCTTTGCTGTAGAGGATTCCCTCACATCAGAAAACTTGCAAATGGCTGATCGGGGTTTGAAATCGCCCTATAATGCATTGCAAACCCTTGAGCATTGAGTACATCATGTATGCCTACTGATGGTGTCTCTTGGAATGCATTAATCCTTCATAGACATTACATTAGCTACATATACAAAATTAGCAGCCAAAAAGGTAGGCTCGATTACCAGCCGCTGTTCAGGAAAGGAGCCCGCCCTCCTCCCCTGAATGCATGGCTGGACTCGTGGTTTTGGCATTGTTAATTCCAACCAATAAGAAATCTGCCTGCGTGAATTGAGCAGGCTGCATAAATTAGCTTTCTGGCAGTAGCAAAGAAGTTGTGCGATTTGAAATGCAAATACTGTCAACTGATGAAACCTTGCCAGATCTTAACCATAGTGTCATATGCAACACGCAAAATAGTCAACAGACTTATGTGTTAGAATCTATATTTGAATCGTGGTGCCAGAATGTCAGATAATGAACAAAGTCAACAAAGAGAGGGATAAACGCAAACATTGATCTCAAGAAACAAAACACTTAGTCAAATTGTATGTTAGTTTTCTTGAAGGGAAGCGTGGCACCAGTCTTTGGCAAAGCCAGACAAAATTAAATTTTTAAATGAGCCAAAGCAAACCGAACTAGCAAAACATAGACATGGTGTCAACACCATGCACACCATACAACATATGTGTGACCTTTGACATGACAGTTGCTACACTATAGTCAAACAGTGCTGCTCTACTTTTTTTTAAAAGAATTCTTCTATAGAACACAGCATGTAATGCCCTTCCGCAACAAAATGTGGAACAAAATAGGTTGGAGGGTGAAAATTAAAGGAAGAAGTGGTGAAAAAGCCACAAATTTTATGAGCCGTAGGCGTCATATGGGCCTGCCTATGATTGTCATCAGATGACATTTCCGGCCACCTGAAGCACCACTAGAATTGAATTATGAATTTATGTCACAGACATGCTTTGCCCCTCACACGTCCAACTGTCTCTTCTTGGGGAGGAATGTAGACCGGACTCGAGAAAGTGGCGGAAATCGAGCCTACCAAAAAAGTGTTGGAATATTTTTCTTAGTTTACAGATTTAATGATTGAATTCTTTTCTGAATAAAATTCCTACTTGAATTTCATCATCTAGTTGCCAAATGGCCACTTACATGTAAGAATTTTTTTAATTTTGGGCCCTAATGACTCTGACAATTTGCAGTCATCTAGTAGATAAATTCATCTGGTTAATCATAAATGATAAATAAATCAAATTTAAATTTACTTTTGAAGGATTAGTATTGAAAATCTTTAGAGCTGAAAATCTTTGATGTCCGGTCAAATTGATGAGATGTCCAACCAAAATGAAGATTTGACAGGACACCTGTCCTGTTAAAGAAGAAAAATTATCTCCAGCACTGTTTCTGTATGACAGGTGGACTCCCAGTGGACTTCCCAGTCATTAATGTGTGTTTTTAAAGTGATTACAATGTACTTGCAATGTGATTTGTTGATTTCACCAGTTCTCGTCCCTTGTTCGTTTTAAAGTCAGTCTCTTGTAATAGGCTAGCCCTGTCACTCTTACTATCTTATTCCTATTATTAAACTTCAATATTTGCAGCATAATGTAATCAATAATCCTTTTATTGTTTGTACATAAAACTTTATACATGTTATGTTCCAATAAACAGTGTATATATACATATGCAAAAATTGCCACTAAACTAAAAGTGTAACAGAAAATTGCTCAGTGTAATCTGTCAAACAATTTTTACTTGTGCAGTGGTCATGAAATCAATAAAATGTATAATTATTCATTTACATTCATTAATGTGTGGAGTTTAACATTAATTTTTCTTTTCTTTGAAAACAAGTTAAAATTTACAAAAATGTCAACAGTTTGACTCAAGTGTTGGCCATCTTGATTTTCCGTTCATAGTTCTTCTCCTCCCTAAATATATAAAGAAACTCAAGCTTAGGTGAAAGAGATAACACTAAAATGTTTTGGAACCCTATTACTCTTTCAGCAATCTGTTTATATTTTAAAGGTAATATATTTTATACTAGCAGGATCAGAAGCAGAGTTAAATAATAAAAGCCTCAGACTTGTCTTAAGGGTGTGAGCAGTAAACAATGTGCAATGTTGGACAGGCTTGAGCAGTTCATCATGATAATTTGACAAATGGTGGAAACAACCCACAAATAAACAAATATAGTATAAGGATAAAATTGCTGATCAATGCTTAAGAAAACAAAAAATGCTGCATTCATTGATCGTTTGAAGCAACGCAAATCAAAATTACCAATTAAGAATAATAATTATTAAGCTAGCATGTGTTTTTAATATGTCATTGTTTACTTTCCACTCTCTGTCTTTTTTGTTTAATAAGTTTTTTTTTATCCTTTTGTTCTCGCCAATTCTTTGTGGGTTCTGTTTAGTCTTTGGGAGTTATTATTTTGTTGATAGGATGACAAGCTCGAGAAAGGCTTATTTCAATCACCATATTTAAGGTGGCTCAAAACAGTAATAATTGCGTGAGACGCCTGGGCTCTAGCGCGCACTTCAGCGCAAGACATCACGCAATCACCTGTCAGTGAGGGGTTGCGAGATTGAAGTTTGCAAAAATCAAATCAAACATGGCGGTGTGAGGCCTACTTCGTAAAACTTTGTTTCCACCAAGTTAAGTTAGCTATTTGCATTATCAGTTATCTTTTCTTTCAAAAACATCCATCCTTCAGGCAATTTCAAAGGAAAGACATTCTTTTAAACCATTGTGCTGAAACGAAACTTGTGATGTTGATGTTATGATCAATCGGGCCAGCTATCATTCAAAAAAACTGCAGGAAAAACTACTTTTCGGGTTTTCTTCATTCTTTCTACTTGGCCAGTCTCGCCTTCGGGTATTTATGGAACTTTTCCTCTAGCACTTATGCTGCTAATGACAAGAGCAAAAAAGAAAACATTCACGGTCCTATTCACGTGGAATTGCGGGCTTTACTGATCAGTGGACCACCTTCACGTGTGCGCAAGAAAGACACTTTAATGGGCAAAGTAGCCAAAGGCAAAAGAACAAATGCTTGATAAAAACAATACGAAAAGACATGAAATATGAGCTCCAAAATGAGTGCTTGCTACGAAAATTTCCCCTGGCGGTTTCGTCTATTTAAGCAATTATGACACCTTCCTGGTTTATTAACTTTATTTGAAAACATGTTTTTTCTAAATAACTCGGCTGCTTTTTGAGATTTTTAATATTTTTCTGTTGTAAACTCTAGGTAAAATGACCGACTTAAATTTTGTCAAATAGAAGAAAAAAACTATTAATTTTTTTGTGTCCTTGAAGGTGGGAAGTAATCTTAAAAAAATTGCACAGCCATTCAAAACAATGCAGTTGACCAAGCCTGAAAAATTGCACCTAGTTCTAAAAAAAAAGAAAGAAAGAAAGAAAAGCAGAAAACTGTTTTGAGTTTAGCAGTCCAACTTTTAGAGAGATAAAAGGTGCTAAAAAGCCAAGAGTGAATTTTAATCTTGAAAGAACTGCATTGTATAAATCTCTGCTTTAGTAAGTGTGCAACCTCTTGAACATCCAAACTCAAAACATGGCTGGAAATAAAGACTGGGCATTGGACACTGTCTAGCCTGATTGGGGATTTGATCAGTCAACCGTTCATCTAGGCAGTCATGTTGACCAGTAACATTCAATTAAGGTATCAGTATACATCAAAATTGACCATTTTACCAAAAAAAATTGTTTTTGCTTTTCAGATAGATCTTATTGTGATCTTTCATTTAAAAAAATTTATATGAAAAGGGATGGATTCTAAGCAAAGTTATAACCAAAAAAATGTTTAATTACCTCTAAGTAACATCTGATAAAAACACCAATTGAAACAATAAATTTAATCTTATGGCAGAAAATTTTGACTGCGACACCCCTCACTGGTATGCTAACTTAGAACAAGCACTACTTAGTCAACTTCCACAACTACAACTGGAGCTAGCACCTTTGATCACTTGTATTTATGACCTCAACAAAAAAGAAACAATTTTTTTACTTACAAATTAAGAACTGACACTGTTTTGACTGTCTAACAATCAATAGATTGAAAATGACCACTCATGGACAACTGGTCAATCACTTGTTAACTGCGCGGCCATGGGCCGAGTGCGGTTCATGTTCTACCCGTGGTTTTTTTTTTTTTTGTCGGAGACCAGATGCAGACCTCCACTCAGCCAACTTTGAATGACGCAATCTGTAATGTTTATTCGCAAAACCTTGTTTCTCCAGGGTCAACAAAAATCTCAGATTACAAAGTCATGCCGAACTCGTGCTTTGCAAAAAATCTCTTCAAAACCCTGACTTTGAAGCAATATATCACTTTAGCATTAATAGCTACCTCATATCAGCAGTAGTAAAATCTATTCCTTAACAACCCAGCTTCATCATATTAAAATTTCAACGAAATCGAACAAAACCAGAACTAAATATAATTAGATTTTTTTGTCACCTTGCTTCATTGCTTGAGTCAACAAAGGAAGCGATGGTCGCACGAACATAACACAAACCGACTTTTTGGTCAAAAAAATCCAGGATTATTGCCTGAGAGCTGAAAATTGAAGAGGAACATCTTTTTCGAACTTTTCTCAGGCTATTTAGACGAAAAAATGACCTCGGCAGGCTCCAAAAGAGAACGAAACAAAAAACAGAACGAGACAGTGAGAAGAGCCGATAATTTATTCAATTTGTTCACCGCGTCGCCTTCGTTATGTTCAAGTTAAAAAATCCTTACTTCTGGATAATTTCAGCCTTGCAAGCAAGCAACTGGTCCCAAATTACTTTCTGTATCCTTAAAAATGTCCTGACTTCCATCTCCGAAAATATTTGGCCGCAATTTTTGAGCAAATAAACATTTTGCCAACGGCAATCACCAATACGGTGGCTTGCATACTAATTTGCTAACTTTACAAAACCCTCCCGAGGGGGTATATGACGAAAAGAGCTGAAAAATGATGGCCGGCAATAGGGTAATTTTCTCAGCTTCCGGTGTGCCAAATTTGCTGGAAATAGGTTCAAAACCGATATATATTTTTTTTTCATGTTTTTTTTTTTCTTCGGGTCACTCAGGATCCCATATTATGACATGTGCTGGAAGTAATTACGTCATTGGAGATTTCACAATGGCTACGACTGATGGTGCAATAATACAGGTTGTGTTGATCAAGTGATGTGGTGTCTGCAGTAATCAATGAATCATCAACGACTGCTTTGGAATGTGCATTACATTGTGACTGTAGCGCTACCAAAACAGTTAACTTTTAAAAGTGCAGTTGTAAGATCTTAAAGATCTTCTTGTTACAACTTGTTGATGACGTCAGCTTTGGTGTCAAATGACCAGGACTACCTCTCTCAGTGATTGACAATGATTGGATAGTATGGTGTGACTTGAGTTTTTTGGTTAACCTCAATATTGAATTGTAGGGGAGTGGGGAGGAAAAATAGGTAACCTTTTCCAATACTTTTGTCACAGGTTATAGATGAGCTACATAAAAAATAAATCAACATTATACTTTGATCTTGTACTTACCAACTCATTTGTTAAAAGTTGATGCCATTCCTGGGCATCTTGCTGGGAAGGCATGTAATCAAGTTCAACCATAATCTCATCTAAAATCCTGTAAAGTGATGTGAACATAAATGGTTGTCTCCAGAGTAGACTGCCATTGAAGAGTAGTGATGAACTTCCCTAGTATGTCAATGAAATAACCTTTTCTTGGCAATCTTAAACATATACTGTAAGTTGTTTAGATGTATTGCACGTTTATCATCCAAACTTCTTCAGATTCTAAACTCTGGAAGACTGTGTCCATGAGCTTGTAAACCCAGTTGATGTAGCATTCTCATTCCACAGGGAATGCAAAGCCGATCTAAATAAACCGGAATTGCTTTGAAGATTTGTAGGAAGAATTTCAGAATACCTTGACCTGGAATAACTATTTACATTGCAATTTGCCGACGAAAGTCTGACACATTTAATTTTGTGATGGTATTTGTTCAGATCATTCAGTAAACTATGCACAAATGCGAACTGCCACAAATCGAGTCAATCATTCGCGTAGTACGTGTAGACAGACTGAGAAGATTTGAAACTCTGACTCAGATCAGCAGTGGCCACCAGAATCACTTAATGCATTCAAACAAAGGTAATTGTTTGAATTGACAAGATGAATTACCCTGAATTCTACCAAAATTCTGTAACCTGAATGAACCAAAGCCTTGTAATTATAATTTCAGCTTTACTCATTCTTCGCTGCAGACTCCCCAATTGATCAAACCTGGCGATTCAATCTTCCCAAATCTTGTTTGCTGAGGTGCTTAATGTACACTGCCAAGAACTGGATCGGCTCTCACAGTTTTATGTACATTTTCTTGCGCAGAATAATGTTACAACAACTTGAGGCAAGCAAGTATATGTGTGCGAATGTTGTGCAAATGATCTCTGTGTATGATGTCACAAAATGTGCTAGACCCAGATCCTTTTGACTCATTCTTTGACTCGGTAATGATTTCATTATAGCAATTTTTCACGACTGACAATTCATAAAAAATTGCAGTTTCAACCAAAACCAAACTTTTTTTCGGTATTGTGATCAAGAATGTGTCAATATTGTTTTGGAGTAAAAAAAAATTTTGGGGTTATATGCGCTTATATCCAAATGTTATTGAAACATTGTTAGGAACTGCAGGCTTGATAAAAATAATGGCCATATTTTTCTCTCTGCATACCCTGCGGAACATCCACGGTATTTGTATGTTGGTTATCCATACTAGTGCCACTGATTCTTGTGTGATATTCATATGAGCAGCATAGTCTTTGTGCATTTATAAGCTCAGTTTGATTGAAGTATAAATAAATGTTATAAGTAGAGGACTCTGTGTCAAGGGACAGTACTCAGTGCATTGAAGTCACATTAATATTAATAATTAATGCATGTACAAAGCAATGTGTCCCAACATGTACATGTGTATAGTCATGTATGTTTTTTTGTATGTTGATTGCTGGTAGTTATAATTTACCTTATTGTGTCAGTTTCTTCACCACTGATCTGTTCAATAATAAAAAAAAATTGCACATGATCAAGATTCCTTCAAGAATACTTCTCAAAACTACATGCTCATCACTTTTCTCAACAATTACATGTAGTAAACAGTTATTGGATGAGGTTTTTGTGATATCCAGAATAATCAAGGTCAAGGTAAGTGTTATCAGCTGAAGCTGAAGGCTGAGGCTGATAACACTAATCGAGAACTTGATGATTTCGGATATCACAAAAACCAAATCTAATAATTGTTTTATTATACATTGTTTTGAAGAAAACAATGACAAATGCATTATCACACTGAACACAATTTATTTTCGACAAGCCATGTTCTACTTCACTGTCTGTGAACTTGATATTGCTCTTGGAAATCATGCATTGCACGCACAACCTACGAATTGTTCACTAATCTACTGGTTGCGCTGTTTCCCAGAATTAACTGTATGCTTTTAGCCAATGAGGGCAGATGTCGACTACAATGTATAATAATATAGGAAATTGCAGTAATGCAAGTGCATTTAAGGATTTACACTACGAGTGATATTTGAAAATTGCGTGAGCCTTTAGGTGAGTTCAATTAGAAAGAATTTTTAAATATCGCGATTAGTGTAAATCTTTAATGGCTTGAGCTTTTGTGGGGTTATTCATTTATTATATTACTGGTAACATAATGAATGCACCTGCATTAATTTTTTGCTGCAGTGTAAATTAAAAGTAACAATTAACTGGTCCAGTCTTAGCCAATCAGAATGAAGTTATTTTCTCAGTCATATGATAAGTCAAGAAACTGTAAATGACCTTTGTTTTGTCTTCTCTGGAACTGAATAGATTGTTTTTGTATTCTTGTTATTGGGCTGGAACTAGCTTGCAACTGAGGCTAATGCAGGGAGTCTTTTCAAATGCAAATGACTCTAATCGCTTTTTAATGATATCCCCCGCATGAGCCTCCGTTGCAAGCTAGTTCCAGTCCAATACCGAGAATAAGAAAATGGTCAATCACCCAAGTTTTTCTTTCCAAAATAATGAGCTTGCAAAAGAAAAAATTTTTGTTTTGGAAAACAACATACAAATCATCTCCATTTCGTAGATGACCCCCAGCCATGGTACACCAATGGCTGATAACGCATGATAGCTCAGCCAATCAGATTGTGGCATTTGCATCAGTATGCTACTGTTAGTAGTAGAATTCTACTAATCTGCATTATTTTTTCTTACCTCCAGGTCTAATATAGGATCTTGTGAGAATATCAGTGTTGTCATCATAACTCTGAAATTGAAGCAAATCAGATGTAAGTACATGTACATGTACTATAAGCTGTTGTAATGTAAAATTAATCCTGTTCTAAATCTGTGATAATCACGTGCAGTGTCTGGGTAAGGATGGGGCTACCCTGCTTATGGCTGGCAAGTTTTAAGGGAATAGAAACATTTGCTTGTTCCAATTTTTTGTTCCAGTGAGGTTCATTGCACACAGGATCTGTTTCCACACATTTTTCTGTTTCTTAACAACTTCAAAGAATATTCAACAAGTGTTTCTTTTATAGCTGAATGTGTCTATCACTCATAGGAAATGAAGACCATGTACATGTATGGTATAACTAGTGTGGTACTTTGATTTTGCTGTACACCTCTAAATTATAGAGTATTTTATAAATATATTCCTGCAAGAGAAAGATCACTGTAGTGTTGACCTAGGTAAATTGGTATTAAACTTCATCAAGTCCAATGTACATAATTATTATTCCGTTCATCAAAATTGGATAACATTTCTACAGGTAGTACTGATACTATAGTCATACACTACCAACAACATAAGGAATATTATTACTTGCTTTCAGACTGGCAAAATGAATATTTAGATAGCAGCAAAGTAGTAGGAAAGGCGTTATTTACCTGGTATACTCGCGCTGAAAAAAAAAAGTAAAGAGAATCCATGTTAGCATAAGGTTTGTGGTGCTCTGTTCAGTAAGCGAGCAACATTAATTTATAAACGGATTTTCGTGCTCTACAATGAAATTGTATTGATCATAACAATTGGATGTGCAAACAAATTGAAGAAATAGATAGAATGGGTTTAGAAGGAGGGGACGAGAAGCCTAAAAACAAACAGTAAAGGAGATAATATCGGTCTTTCTCGTTACAATAATGAAATAGCACGAACTTTTTTAAGATTTGGAAGCGCAGTAATTTTGAGTACTTGTATCCGTTCGAGTATTAGCAGAAGACTGAAAGTTTGTTTATATTTGTTGACGTGTTTCTTACTTACATTTCCTGCCATCTCTTGTTCAGATCCCTGCAAAATTAGAAAAAGTCGGTAATGTTAAATAGGGTAAATGTCTTCGTCTGCACGAATGCAAATTCAGTGAAATGTTTATGGCATGCGTAGTGTGATGGGTGTTAATGATGTTACGTTTTCACATCTATGTGATGCTAAGGCTCTATAGTTCTTGGTTTTACAGTGATTCGTTTCTTATAAGGCTTTAAATAACAAGAAACAGCCCGCGATTGCATCTGAATGCTCCAACAAGACTGATAATCCTTTCCACATGTAATGTAAAGCACTCGCCCGTCGTAAGCGTTCCTTTGACATAATTTGCTAGCTTTTTAGGACCATCAAAAAATGACTGAAGCAATGCTTTTACCGAGTAATTGAAATATACGGCTATAGTACATTTTCCGAGGAGCTCGACTACCCAAAAAGTACCTGTTAATCAGTGCAAAATGATCTCTCTCTACGAAATGACATTTGCATCTAGACGAGCTCTCGTCCGCCTTGTAGCGAGGCAAACAAGCGCGCCATCTTGTGAGTTTCGGACGTTTTTGGAGACCTAGATGTGAAGCAATGTTGATTAACGCCTACCTTATCCGAAGTCGGGGAAGAAAAACTACAGAAGTTAGCGTGATTTCAGCAAGAAGACGTGAAGCCGAACTGGGAACTAACCTGCACAACGCACGTGCAACTGTTACTACGCTTTGTTCACGTGATCAGAGCTGTCGACGATTGGTGGTTAAGACAAAAGAAATCATGCTTTCGCTGCTTTCAGCCAGTGAAGACGCTTATATTCTGGATAAGATAAGATGACTGGTTTGGGTTTACGACAATGACACGCGACATGTGGTTACAAAAACAGCTACAGGAATAGAGAGTATTTTCGTGTGGAGTCTATTGTCGCCGGCCGTTTGGCTGGTCGCGTTGTGTTCCGACTTTTAGCCAGGATCTGGTACGTGCTAGACAGTCCAAAACTCTTTTGACATTTGAATCTTGCACGATTAGGGAAACAATTAGGGAAACTTGAAAGCCCCTTATGGTGTAGATACGGTTTCTCTTTTTCAAGCAGCAATTAATCGGCTTTAAGTAGAGTTAAGCCTCCCGACGTCGAAGTTCAGGTAATAATTAGCAGTGTAAAAATAATGATGTTTTTTCCAGTAGTATTTTTGCTATTTTTGTAATTCAAAGGTAACAAAGAAATGAGTAGTATTAAATTAATGCACTCTATTGGACCATTATGAAAACGAAGCGCGTTAAGTTTTGATACCGGCAAACATTCTGGGGTTTCGCCTACGATCTTAACATGGCAGGTGCACTAAATAAATACTGATCGACGTCTTCCATTTTAATTTGCTAAATGAAGTATTTTTGGGGGGAAAATAGGCCATGGCAAATCAATTGTTACCAAGAAAACAAACTTGAAAATGACACGGCTTTACTTGAAGCTAAAAGTTTGCCCCAAATAACTCAATCGCTGACAGAGATAACCATTGTAATGGCTGACCGATTTTACGAAAATTCTGCAATATTGTTTTGTGGTGCCACAACGCATTAGTTCGAAATTCAATATTTTGGGTCGTAACCATGCATCCTTAACTTTACACAGTATTTACTATCCGAAAAAGCTGAGGTAAATTAACTCAAATTTATTGAAAGATAGACTATTTTAATAAGTAATTGTAGAGACCAAGCAAAATCCTTGGCAAAAAAAATTATTGTCGTTGTAGTCCAAAACCACCTTACAGATTTCTCTAAATCTTCGTCCCACGGGGGCCCATTTTACGACTATTTTTCTGACGTTGTGAAAACCTATGATTACAAGCTGTCAGCGTACTTGAATCTTTCTAATTAAATTATTTGCCACGTTTTTGTTCGGTAACAAGTCCCTATTGCATTGGGTAAACAGCTGGGAAAATACATTTATTAACGTAATTGCATATACACTTTACCTTATTTGTAATTGTATCTTGTCCTGTGTGACGTCAGTAAGCTGATTGCGTGACGAGCCCAAATAAAGGTTGGTTAGGAGGCTGATTGACAGGTTCATTCCAAAAAGGAGGAGAATGCTGGAGAGCCTTTAGTCTTTATTCTTTAGTCTTAAATGTTGACTGGATTGAGAAACATTTTGCCAGTTCAAGTTGTACATGTAAATTACATATCCAGGCAACGGAATGTGCAGTGTTCTCTGGGTCGTCACGACGGTCGTCACGACGGTCGTCACGTCAATCGTCGCGTGACGAGGCTTTAAAAAATCGTCTAAGTTTGTCTAAAGCATGTCCACTTCTTCGACAACGTTCTGTCTAATCCATACTAACTCTCTTTCATCTGTTGTCAATTTTTAACGTCTGTCATTCTGTTCTTTCGTCTGCAAAAACGTTCAAAGCTGGTTAGGTTGTTGTTAGTGCGAAGGTGTCATTCTGTGTATTTTGTTGTTCAATCCGGTCAATATTACGGTCTAGCACACATCCTCGTGTCTGAGGTTTGGAATGGTTGTTAATCGTAATATCATTCCAGTCCGCACTCGTGTTTCCTTGACCCAAATAAACCATCCATCTTGGATACTGCAGCAAGGAAAAAAATGCTCATCATTTTAAAATCTTTGACACGAAAATGAAATATTGTAAGAAATTATTGATTCCTTTTGCATATAGAGGTACATCCATTTAAGAGGACAAACGAGTTTTGAACTTAACTCCAGCTGAAAGTTCTGAGGAACTTTTATGTCAATTTGTTTGTCGCTGTTTTGGTAATTGACTTACCTCCGTTTTGTTGTCATTTTGCACGCTCTCGTGTAGACTTGCGGTAATGGTGTAGAGCGTATTGTAGCCCGTATAACGTTTGTGCCAGAGATCAGCCAGAGAACATGACTTGACACAAGTAGAAGTCAAATGGGAACTTGAATATTGAAGTGAATATTAAATTGTCGAATATGGCGGGATAGACCCCTTTGTTTTAAAACGGGATCTGCCGAGGCAAGTTTTGTTAGAACGTTTGTTATGCCAATTGCGTTGTAATCGGTTAACGTAACTTTAGGTTGCGGTTCAAACTCGGTTGTTGACTGTCTTCGATTTACTGGCGAGATTAAGTTGTGATATGTCTCGGGCGTTTTGATTACCGAGTGGTGGTGTTTTAAGCTTTTATTAGTAATTTTGCATGACTCGATGTAGAAACTGAAACGAAAATAATGTTTGGGGTTTTGCGTGGGCGGACTTAAATTTTTGTAAACAACATGACGTCTCGTTTTAAATTTGGAAAGCCGGTTAACGGGTAGTTGACTTTTCATTTACCAAGCTTGGCAAAGACCTGCAATAGATCAAAAGCTCGTCCTTTGGGCTTCAAGAATTGAGCACAATATATTTGTGTTTGTTTAGTTCTTTATTGGAAGCCGATTTATCTGGGACAAAGCCCTATTTTAGATTTTAATATATGCAGGATGAGGGATTTTTACCAGCAATTTGCATGACATTGAATTTTAGAATGCGGGGTTTTTGCCCTGAAAATGAGTCATATAGCAAACAATAAGCAAGGGACCGATTGACTTATGATTCAGCATAAAGCAGATCGGAGAGGCAATTAAATGAGTACAAAATTAAGGAAAACTGCCAAGGGATAAGTACCGAGAGTGAATGTACTTCCTCTGTTACTCAATGGCTCAAGGGCTTATAATCCCTCCACTAATGACGGCGCGTTTTTTTATACAGTGGTGAAGCTTGTGTTGGTGTACACTGCATCTCTTGATATGTGTTGACAGCCAGATAACTAAACCGTTAACAAAGCGGAGAACGTAGACCTTCCTTTTGCATATTAATGAACAACTCGTGTCGGTCAATAAACATGCTTATCAAAGACCATAGCCGTAAACTCATATCGCGATTGTACTCTTGTAATACTTATCTTTGACAACGAAATCTCACTTTATCTCGTGCCGACACTGAATGTACACTTGAATTATATTTTCGTAGTTTATCTCGTACAAATATCCGTGTCACACACTTTGAAGCGGCTGGTCGTGTGTTGACTTGAGTGGTCACATTACTGTCGCGTCAACGTTGTCTTATAATACCTCTTTTTAGCAGTAATTTGGTGGGACAAGTTATTAAAGTATAGACGATCTTTTTTTCTGCGCGAATCATCTAAGGTTTCATTTCGAATTCAGGCGCACGACAGGCTACATGAGTCCTGTCCTCCGAATCGCTAAAGACGTCAATACAGAACTATTGTGTTTGTGGAACGCCACGCGCACACTTGCGTGTTTTCTCGCGTGTGAGTCGCGTAAGTGCTAAACCCAACGCTTCAGTCTTTTTGTTCATCACTTATCGACCAATGACGTCACATTTTTTTATGCATCACGCGAACCGCTGGTTCAGGGTAACGTGGACACTGGCCCGTGGATATTTCTTGGCAAGTATGTGTCAGTTAGTTTCCCATTTGAAGCCAATGTTTAGAAATTTCATTTAACGTATCAAAGCTTGAGTGAAATATGTGCCACTTCTGAACCGTGCAAATCAACTTTAACGTGGTCCGAGATGCAAGATGATGAGCATTTGCTGTATAACTTGGGCAATTATTTTGATTTCGCTCAAGAACACAACTTTGAAGGGATTTGGCTTTGGGGTGTTGAACTGTGGGAACAGCTGAATTTCAGTGGCTTCTCGATTTAGTTGCGACACACTGACTCAGTCCAAGTCCAGCCTAGTTGGAACCTTAAAAGCTAAGATCTATAAAAGCAAGCCTGAAACAAGTATCAAAAAACAGCAATGCAAATACTGTGTTCTTCTATTTACCAGCAAAGCAAACCTTAGCCAGGCGTTGAAAAGATCACAGCCGATTCGAATCACTCGCTAGTAGCACGTAGTTTGTTTACATCAAACGAGCACGCGATTGCAAATATTCGTGCTTTTAGCTGCTTAGAACACTATATGTAGAAGATTTGCACCTTCACAAAGAAGTTTCTTTGTGTGAAGTTTGAAGGCAAATATAGATATTTTATTTTTCATCTTTGGAAATTGTCTCCCGGCATATCAACTCCACTCTAAACAAATCGTGGTTTATAGAGTGAATCCTTTCTTGTTAACCATAAACCAAGGAAATTAAATCAACAGGAAAATGCTACGCTTTATCATTATGATATTATAACTGCCAGTAAAACTTCGGGTATCCAGTCACTCCTTACTTTGTGTTCTGAATAAAATCACCTACAGCCAACGAAGAGTAATACATATAAAAAAGGGTAATTTTAGCAATAAATAAGGGTTGAATGTCGGCTAATGAAATCGTTCAAGCTATTGAAGGGGTCGAACGCGCACTAATAATCTTTGTTTGCTATTCGTAGTACTAAAGCATATGCCCAAAAACACATGACAACGTGAACTAGGAAAGAAAGCAAATTTATTTACATCTTGAATATGAGATACATTATTATAAATATTAAGATTGCTGCATCCACATCAGGCTCCTGTAGTAGAAAAATTTAAACAAAGTTTAACATGTAAAGTGAATCAGTATTTTTGTTTTCTAGCATTGTCGGTATTGATTAAATTCTCACTACTGTGCTTATTAGCAATTATAATTATGCAAACTGAGCAAAAGATAAGTACTGTCATGTTTCTGTAACAAAACCGCACAAAGATCGTTGATAGAAAAATCCCCCCAAAAAATTTATGGGAGCCTGTACCTTCCCTCTAAACATGGCAATGCTTTCTGAAGTCAATGCGTTTTTTTTTCCATTAGCCTTGTAATGCTTGATATTTGTCACGTAATCGTTCGGGTTCATTTGAAGTTCCAGTAAGTAAGGATTCTGGCTAATTTTTTTTTAATTTGATATATGTTTTCAACACTACCACCCCAGGGATTTTTTCCTTGCGAACACTTTTAAAAAGCTGAAGAGATTTAGGATGTTTTGTAATTTTTGCCTGAAATTGTCTTGCGTTTAGTTTTAATCATCTACTGTACAGTAAAATCAGGCTGGTACACTACAGCATTTGTTGTTAAAGTCATATTCTGGCTCGAAAGAAAGGTAACAAAAGTTTGTAACTACCCACCTGAGGATCTCCTGGATCTCCTTCGTATAATATCGGGCAAGCAACACCTCTGTAACAGGACATTAAAAACACTAGAGTCATTTATTTTTTAAATTTGTCACTATCTCGCGACATAGCGGATGAAAAAGAGGGAGACTCCCTTCCACACCTACCAAGACCACAGTGAGAATAATGATCGTCAATAACCTGGTTATAGAAGTTTTTTTCTCTTTCGATCAAATAAGAAGAAAACAGAAAGAAAACCTTTGGGACCAGGAATGCTTTTCTGTATTTTTTAAAAACTTTTTCGTTATTCTACTTTGCATCACAAGTAAATTCAGAAAAGAAAAGTGTAATTGGGAATCTTTGAGTTGATGCAAACACACAATTTACAACTGCCCCCACTTATAAGTAAATAAATAACAATAAATAACTTAATTTAAGTGCCAAATGTATTAGGAACACTGTAAATAAATAAACAAATATTGCAAATAGAACTTAAACTATTAAGATTCCCAACTGGCAGGAGGCTGACCAGTTGGCTATTTACACAACGCGGTCGAGGAGTTGAATTCGGGACATTTCAAAACCAGCACCCTTAACCACTCGGCCATGCGCCACCTTCACATCCTGTTTTAGGTCCTTGAGACTTTTAAATAGGCGTTTGCAGCTGCACCTTTTCAACAGAGTTTTTGTTTTATATGTTGCCAAACAATGCACTGTAGTTTATAACCATTGTGTATGCATCTCTTACACTACTGGGCTGTGTCGCCCTTCGGGATCAGAGCATTGATGAATCCTTCTTCCTGATTTTGTCCAGCCTGGCAACGGATCGTCCTCCTAAACAACAACAACAAAAAGATATTGCATTTAATTCTTAAAAGAGCCATTGTTAAGGCAATGTACAGGTAAAAAGTTAGTAACTTTGGTGTATATTTATTCTAAAAGTTAGATAACTCACAGACAGTGCCGCTTTGGAATTACCACCAGGTTTTTGTCACAAACAACTAATGATTATTATCTAGACCACTCGCCTCTGTTTCATTTTGTGCCAGTGCTAGGGCTACAAGTTCTTCTTCTTCTTCATCTTCCTCCTCTTCTTCTTCCTCTTCTTCTTCCTCTTCTTCTTCCTCTTCTTCTTCCTCTTCTTCTTCCTTTTTCGCGTTTTCTTCCGTTTCGTCGTCCTCTTCCCCTTCCGTTTCCTCTTCTGGCTGTTTTCCGCTCAGCCTGACAATGGAACTATGTTAGTAAGGGGAATGCATGACAAATATTTATGGTGAATAGAACGTTAACGGATATTTTAAGCCTTAAATGATAAATAATGTGATGCTTGCTCCAACAAAACCGCCTTTGAACAACCGAGAATGAATTTAAATTTAACTTCCAAGACAGGGTCTCTATCTCATCTTGTATTTAAAGGACAGCATTTCAGGTATTGACTTGGGTTTAGAACTATTTTCTTCTTGCCCGAAAAAGTATTCTGTTTGAAGGAAGTGTTGTTTGTAGTATCATTATGACATATAAATCTTTAAATGTAAAAGAGGAAGCAAAGTTGCAAAGAAATGTTTCTCTTTTTTGCATACAACATGCGATCAAAAACACCTTCAGTTAAGAAATCAGGCACAGCTTTAGAATATGATCAGATTAGACATAGCAGACAAACTATCACGTCGAGTCAACGATTTCCGGGTTCTTGATTCAGAAGTATCTCAAAAGGTTATGAAGTACGTCCAACCTTTGGGATAACGGTTGACAATCGTGGCTTCGTCTCTGAAGGTCTTACCATTAGGGACCTTCTTAATGACCAAAAGGTTTTTAACACTGGCAGTACAATGGCTCTGCTCGTATGTTACATTTTGGTACATCTCTTTTCCTTTCTTTTCAAAACAGTAGCGTGAACTTTCAGCTGTCTTACAAATTGTCTTTTGAGAAATTCTGTTAATGATAAGAAAAATTGATGAAACTAGATTTTTGCGTTCGTAGGTTAGAGATAAACTTAAATGTCTTCGGCGTTGCTGTCGTGGTTGGTTAAATGCCCTGTTATCTTACCCGGTGCTTAGACAAGAAAACTGTTCCTCGAGAATGCCTTCATCCTCGTCTGATGAACTTAATTTTCCTTTGTCCTGGAATCCAAAAAAATAAGATGTGAAATTGTTTAGATCTTGATAGTTGTCAATGAGTTGAGAAATGAATTTGAACAAAATATGCTAAGAAAATGTTAATGTTGACCTAATTTGAAAATCAGTACCTCGTTTGAAGAAAGAACTCAACTTTGCTGATGATTTAACGAACCTATTAAGTGAAATTATGCAGATGGATTATGCTAATACTGCTTATTTGGTGGGACAATAGGAATTTGGTTCTCTCTTTTAGACACTAAATGGGTCTAAACTGAAAACTCCATTTACTGTCGACCGAATTAGATTTGACTTTTCACACAAAATAGGATTAAACTAAAATGGTTTTATTAGAGACCTTACGCATACACGACGGCAACGGCGAGGACAAGGCCTACTAGTAACTGTATATTTCACTTCACAATTTCGCAGTTATCTACAATCCTGGTCGGCAAAAGTCCTGAAATACTTTGAACTTTTGCCATCACATGGTATTTCTGTCCACCCTCCCCTCCCCACCCCCAACACAATTTTGATGTTAATTCATCCAATGTAGACCCACTATTCCAACATTACTTTGGGAGAGTAGGAGAAGGCTCGGAAAGCTGAATGTCTTCCCACTTTAAAATAATGAATCACCAGTTGTCATTTTGTCAAGTGTTCCCAGGACATTTTGCCAGGGTTGTAGATCTATTTATTGTGTCTATCTGTATAAAAGCTGACCCTGTCGACTGTGCTGCAAATGCGTTCAGTTCCAAAATAGAAATTGGAAAAATTAGCCGTAGTGGTCCACGTTGTCCAAAAACTTGTAAATTGATCATACCACGTTTTTGATTTACAAAGGACGGCTACGAAATGTACAAAGTTACATAATGCTCGAGCAGATCCATCTTTGTGCTCATTAAGTTTTATGTCGTTGTAGTCGCCGTCATGTTTTGTGCAAGGTCTCTATTATCTTATGAAAACAGCGGAGTGTTTGACGTCTTACCTTCTCGTCTTTATCTGCCATCTGAAATTAGAAAGTTTTTCGAGATTATGACAGCAAAAACCTATTTATAATTATTGCAATTTATTATAGTCTAGTAACTGAAGACTGCATGGCGAAAGTAAATATGAAACTCGAAAGAAAGGTAACAAAAGTTTGTAACTACCCACCTGAGGATCTCCTGGATCTCCTTCGTAAAATATCGCGCAAGCAACACCCCTGTAACAGGACAGTAAAAACACTAGAGTCATTTATTTTTTTAAATTTGTTACTATCTCGCGACATAGCGGATGAAAAAGAGGTAGACTCCCTTCCACACCTACCAAGACCACAGTGAGAATAATGATTGTCAATAACCTGGTTATAGAAGTTTTTTCTCCCTCAATCAAATAAGAAGAAAACAGAAAGAAAACCTTTGGGACCAGGGAAGGCTTTTTTGTATTTTTTTTTTTTAATTTTTTCGTTATTCCACTTTGCATCACAAGTAAATTCAGAAAAGAAAAGTGTGATTGGGAATCTTTGAGTTGATACAGACACACAATTTCCAACTGCCCCCCACTTATAAATAAATAAAATTAAATAACTTAATTTAAGTGCTAAATGTATCAGGAACACCGTAAATAAATAAACAAATATTGCAAACAGAACTTAAACTATTAAGAATCCCAACTTGTGGGAGGCTGACCAGTTGGCTGTTTACACAACGCGGTCACGCGAGGAGTTGAATTCGGGACTACAGAGTTTTCAGATTTCAAATCCAACACCCTTGACCACTCGGCCATGAGCCTCCTTCACATCCTGATCCGTGTTAGGTCCTTGAGACTTTTAAATCGGCGTTTCCAGCGGCACCTTTTCAACAGAGTTTTCGTTTTATATGTTGCCAAACAATGCACTGTAGTTTATAATCAGTGTATGCATCTCTTACACTACTGGGCTGTGTCGCCCTCCGGGATCAGAACATTGATGAATCCTTTTTCCTGATTTTGTCCAGCCTGGCAACGGATCGTCCTCCTAAACAAAAAAAGAAACATATTACATTTAATTCTTGAAAAAGCCATTGTTAGGGCAATGTACAGGTAAAAAGTTAGTAACTTTGGTGTATATTTATTCTAACTAACAGATAGTGCCGCTTTGGAATTACCACCATGTTTTTGTCACAAACTACTAATGATTATTATCTAAACCACTCGCCTCTGTTTCATTTTGTGCCAGTGCTAGAGCTACAAGCTCTTCTTCTTCTTCATCTTCTTCCTCTTCTTCTTCCTTTTTCGCGTCTTCTTCCGTTTCGTCGTCCTCTTCCCCTTCCGCTTGCTCTTCTGGCTGTTTTGCGCTCAGCCTGACAATGGAACTATGTTAGTGAGGGGAATGCATGACAAATATTTGTGGTGAATAGAACGTTAACAGATATTTTAAACCTTAAATGATAAATAATGTGATGCTTGCTGCAACAAAACCACCTTTGAACAACCGAGAATGAATTTAAATTTAACTTCCTAGACAGGGTCTCTTTATTTCATCTTGTATTTAAAGGACAGCATTTCAGGTATTGACTTGGGTTTATAGCTATTTTCATCTTGCCCGAAAAAGTATTCTGTTTGCAGGAAGTGTTGTTTGTAGTATCATTATGACATATAAATCTTTAAATGTAGGAGAGAAAGCAAAGTTGCGAAGAAATGTTTTTGGTTTTCATACAACATGCGATCAAAAACACCTTCAGTTAAGAAATCAGGCACAGCTTTAGAATATGATCAGATTAGACATAGGAGACAAACTATCACGTCGAGTCAACAATTTCCGGGTTCTTGATTGAGAAGTATCACAAAAGGTCATGAAGTACTTCCAACCTTTGGGATAACGGTTGACAATCGTGGCTTCGACTCTGAAGGTCTTACCATTAGGGACCTTCATAATGAGCAAATCACACCAGCTAAGGCAATGAGAACGTCGCTAAGCGAAAGGTTTTTAACACTGGCAGTACAATGGCTCTGCTCGTATGTTACATTTTGGTAAATCTCTTTTCCTTTCTTTACAAAACAGTAACGTGAACTTTCAGCTGTCTTACAAATTGTCTTTTGAGAAACTTTGTTAATGATAAGAAAAATTGATGAAACTAGATTTTTGCGTTCCTAGGTTAGAGATAAGCTCAAATGTCTTCGGCGTTGCTGTCGTGGTTGGTTAAATGCCCTGTTGTCTTACCCGGTGCTTAGACAAGAAAACTGTTCGTCGAGAATGCCTTCATCCTCGTCTGATGAACTTAATTCTCCTTTGTCCTGGAATCCAAAAAAATAAAATGTTAAATTGTTTAGATCTTGATAGTTGTCAATGAGTTGAGAAATGAATCTGAACAAAATATGCTAAGAAGATGTTAATGTTGACCTAATTTGAAAATCAGTACCTCGTTTGAAGAAAGAACTCAACTTTGCTGATGATTGAACGACCCTATTTAGTGAAATTATGCAGATGGATATGCTAATACTGCTTATTTGGTGGGACAATAGGAGTTTGGTCCTCTCTGTAAGACACTAAATGGGGTCTAAACTGAAAACTCCATTTACTGTCGACCGAACTAGATTTGACATTTCACGCAAAATAGGATTAAACTAAAATGGTTGTTAGAGACCTTACGCATACACGACGGCAACGGCGAGGACAACGCCTACTAGTAACTGTACATTTTACCTCACAATTTCGCAGTTATCTACAATCCTGGTCGGCAAAAGTCCTGAAATACTTTGAACTTTTGCCATCACATGGTATTTCTGTCCACCCTCCCCTCCCCACCCCCAACACAGTTTTGATGTTAATTCATCCAATGTAGACCCACTATTCCAACATTACTTTGGGAGAGTAGGAGAAGGCTCGGAAAGCTGAATGTCTTCCCACTTCAAAATAATGAATCATCAGTTGTCATTTTGTGAAGTGTTCCCAGGACATTTTGCCAGGATTGTAGATCTATTTATTGTGTCTATCTGTATAAAAGCTGACCCTGTCGCGTGTGCTGCAAATGCGTTCAGTTCCAAAATAGAAATTGGAAAAATTAGCCGCAGTGGTCCACGTTGTCCAAAAACTTGTAAATTGATCATACCACGTTTTTGATTTACAAAGGACGGCTACGAAATGTACAAAGTTACATAATGCTCGAGCAGATCCATCTTTGTGCTCATTAAGTTTTATGTCGTTGTAGTCGCCGTCATGTTTTGTGCAAGGTCTCTATTATCTTATGAAAACAGCGGAGTGTTTGACGTCTTACCTTCTCGTCTTTATCTGCCATCTGAAATTAGAAAGTTTTTCGAGATTATGACAGCAAAAACCTATTTATAATTATTGCAATTTATTATAGTCTAGTAACTGAAGACTGCATGGCGAAAGTAAATATGAAACTCGAAAGAAAGGTAACAAAAGTTTGTAACTACCCACCTGAGGATCTCCTGGATCTCCATCGTAAAATATCGCGCAAGCAACACCCCTGTAACAGGACAGTAAAAACACTAGAGTCATTTATTTTTTTAAATTTGTTACTATCTCGCGACATAGCGGATGAAAAAGAGGTAGACTCCCTTCCACACCTACCAAGACCACAGTGAGAATAATGATTGTCAATAACCTGGTTATAGAAGTTTTTTCTCCCTCAATCAAATAAGAAGAAAACAGAAAGAAAACCTTTGGGACCAGGGAAGGCTTTTTTGTATTTTTTTTTTTAATTTTTTCGTTATTCCACTTTGCATCACAAGTAAATTCAGAAAAGAAAAGTGTGATTGGGAATCTTTGAGTTGATACAGACACACAATTTCCAACTGCTCCCCACTTATAAATAAATAAAATTAAATAACTTAATTTAAGTGCTAAATGTATCAGGAACACCGTAAATAAATAAACAAATATTGCAAATAGAACTTAAACTATTAAGAATCCCAACTTGTGGGAGGCTGACCAGTTGGCTGTTTACACAACGCGGTCACGCGAGGAGTTGAATTCGGGACTACAGAGTTTTCAGATTTCAAATCCAACACCCTTGACCACTCGGCCATGAGCCTCCTTCACATCCTGATCCGTGTTAGGTCCTTGAGACTTTTAAATCGGCGTTTCCAGCGGCACCTTTTCAACAGAGTTTTCGTTTTATATGTTGCCAAACAATGCACTGTAGTTTATAATCAGTGTATGCATCTCTTACACTACTGGGCTGTGTCGCCCTCCGGGATCAGAACATTGATGAATCCTTTTTCCTGATTTTGTCCAGCCTGGCAACGGATCGTCCTCCTAAACAAAAAAAGAAACATATTACATTTAATTCTTGAAAGAGCCATTGTTAGGGCAATGTACAGGTAAAAAGTTAGTAACTTTGGTGTATATTTATTCTAACTAACAGATAGTGCCGCTTTGGAATTACCACCATGTTTTTGTCACAAACTACTAATGATTATTATCTAAACCACTCGCCTCTGTTTCATTTTGTGCCAGTGCTAGAGCTACAAGTTCTTCTTCTTCTTCATCTGTCTCCTCTTCTTCTTCCTCTTCTTCTTCCTTTTTCGCGTCTTCTTCCGTTTCGTCGTCCTCTTCCCCTTCCGCTTGCTCTTCTGGCTGTTTTGCGCTCAGCCTGACAATGGAACTATGTTAGTGAGGGGAATGCATGACAAATATTTGTGGTGAATAGAACGTTAACAGATATTTTAAACCTGAAATGATAAATAATGTGATGCTTGCTGCAACAAAACCACCTTTGAACAACCGAGAATGAATTTAAATTTAACTTCCTAGACAGGGTCTCTTTATTTCATCTTGTATTTAAAGGACAGCATTTCAGGTATTGACTTGGGTTTATAGCTATTTTCATCTTGCCCGAAAAAGTATTCTGTTTGCAGGAAGTGTTGTTTGTAGTATCATTATGACATATAAATCTTTAAATATAGGAGAGAAAGCAAAGTTGCGAAGAAATGTTTTTGGTTTTCTTATAACATGCGATCAAAAACACCTTCAGTTAAGAAATCAGGCACAGCTTTAGAATATGATCAGATTAGACATAGGAGACAAACTATCACGTCGAGTCAACAATTTCCGGGTTCTTGATTGAGAAGTATCACAAAAGGTCATGAAGTACTTCCAACCTTTGGGATAACGGTTGACAATCGTGGCTTCGACTCTGAAGGTCTTACCATTAGGGACCTTCATAATGAGCAAATCACACCAGCTAAGGCAATGAGAACGTCGCTAAGCGAAAGGTTTTTAACACTGGCAGTACAATGGCTCTGCTCGTATGTTACATTTTGGTAAATCTCTTTTCCTTTCTTTACAAAACAGTAACGTGAACTTTCAGCTGTCTTACAAATTGTCTTTTGAGAAACTTTGTTAATGATAAGAAAAATTGATGAAACTAGATTTTTGCGTTCCTAGGTTAGAGATAAGCTCAAATGTCTTCGGCGTTGCTGTCGTGGTTGGTTAAATGCCCTGTTGTCTTACCCGGTGCTTAGACAAGAAAACTGTTCGTCGAGAATGCCTTCATCCTCGTCTGATGAACTTAATTCTCCTTTGTCCTGGAATCCAAAAAAATAAAATGTTAAATTGTTTAGATCTTGATAGTTGTCAATGAGTTGAGAAATGAATCTGAACAAAATATGCTAAGAAGATGTTAATGTTGACCTAATTTGAAAATCAGTACCTCGTTTGAAGAAAGAACTCAACTTTGCTGATGATTGAACGACCCTATTTAGTGAAATTATGCAGATGGATATGCTAATACTGCTTATTTGGTGGGACAATAGGAGTTTGGTCCTCTCTGTAAGACACTAAATGGGGTCTAAACTGAAAACTCCATTTACTGTCGACCGAACTAGATTTGACATTTCACGCAAAATAGGATTAAACTAAAATGGTTGTTAGAGACCTTACGCATACACGACGGCAACGGCGAGGACAACGCCTACTAGTAACTGTACATTTTACCTCACAATTTCGCAGTTATCTACAATCCTGGTCGGCAAAAGTCCTGAAATACTTTGAACTTTTGCCATCACATGGTATTTCTGTCCACCCTCCCCTCCCCACCCCCAACACAGTTTTGATGTTAATTCATCCAATGTAGACCCACTATTCCAACATTACTTTGGGAGAGTAGGAGAAGGCTCGGAAAGCTGAATGTCTTCCCACTTCAAAATAATGAATCATCAGTTGTCATTTTGTGAAGTGTTCCCAGGACATTTTGCCAGGATTGTAGATCTATTTATTGTGTCTATCTGTATAAAAGCTGACCCTGTCGCGTGTGCTGCAAATGCGTTCAGTTCCAAAATAGAAATTGGAAAAATTAGCCGCAGTGGTCCACGTTGTCCAAAAACTTGTAAATTGATCATACCACGTTTTTGATTTACAAAGGACGGCTACGAAATGTACAAAGTTACATAATGCTCGAGCAGATCCATCTTTGTGCTCATTAAGTTTTATGTCGTTGTAGTCGCCGTCATGTTTTGTGCAAGGTCTCTATTATCTTATGAAAACAGCGGAGTGTTTGACGTCTTACCTTCTCGTCTTTATCTGCCATCTGAAATTAGAAAGTTTTTCGAGATTATGACAGCAAAAACCTATTTATAATTATTGCAATTTATTATAGTCTAGTAACTGAAGACTGCATGGCGAAAGTAAATATGAAACTCGAAAGAAAGGTAACAAAAGTTTGTAACTACCCACCTGAGGATCTCCTGGATCTCCATCGTAAAATATCGCGCAAGCAACACCCCTGTAACAGGACAGTAAAAACACTAGAGTCATTTATTTTTTTAAATTTGTTACTATCTCGCGACATAGCGGATGAAAAAGAGGTAGACTCCCTTCCACACCTACCAAGACCACAGTGAGAATAATGATTGTCAATAACCTGGTTATAGAAGTTTTTTCTCCCTCAATCAAATAAGAAGAAAACAGAAAGAAAACCTTTGGGACCAGGGAAGGCTTTTTTGTATTTTTTTTTTTAATTTTTTCGTTATTCCACTTTGCATCACAAGTAAATTCAGAAAAGAAAAGTGTGATTGGGAATCTTTGAGTTGATACAGACACACAATTTCCAACTGCTCCCCACTTATAAATAAATAAAATTAAATAACTTAATTTAAGTGCTAAATGTATCAGGAACACCGTAAATAAATAAACAAATATTGCAAATAGAACTTAAACTATTAAGAATCCCAACTTGTGGGAGGCTGACCAGTTGGCTGTTTACACAACGCGGTCACGCGAGGAGTTGAATTCGGGACTACAGAGTTTTCAGATTTCAAATCCAACACCCTTGACCACTCGGCCATGAGCCTCCTTCACATCCTGATCCGTGTTAGGTCCTTGAGACTTTTAAATCGGCGTTTCCAGCGGCACCTTTTCAACAGAGTTTTCGTTTTATATGTTGCCAAACAATGCACTGTAGTTTATAATCAGTGTATGCATCTCTTACACTACTGGGCTGTGTCGCCCTCCGGGATCAGAACATTGATGAATCCTTTTTCCTGATTTTGTCCAGCCTGGCAACGGATCGTCCTCCTAAACAAAAAAAGAAACATATTACATTTAATTCTTGAAAGAGCCATTGTTAGGGCAATGTACAGGTAAAAAGTTAGTAACTTTGGTGTATATTTATTCTAACTAACAGATAGTGCCGCTTTGGAATTACCACCATGTTTTTGTCACAAACTACTAATGATTATTATCTAAACCACTCGCCTCTGTTTCATTTTGTGCCAGTGCTAGAGCTACAAGTTCTTCTTCTTCTTCATCTGTCTCCTCTTCTTCTTCCTCTTCTTCTTCCTTTTTCGCGTCTTCTTCCGTTTCGTCGTCCTCTTCCCCTTCCGCTTGCTCTTCTGGCTGTTTTGCGCTCAGCCTGACAATGGAACTATGTTAGTGAGGGGAATGCATGACAAATATTTGTGGTGAATAGAACGTTAACAGATATTTTAAACCTGAAATGATAAATAATGTGATGCTTGCTGCAACAAAACCACCTTTGAACAACCGAGAATGAATTTAAATTTAACTTCCTAGACAGGGTCTCTTTATTTCATCTTGTATTTAAAGGACAGCATTTCAGGTATTGACTTGGGTTTATAGCTATTTTCATCTTGCCCGAAAAAGTATTCTGTTTGCAGGAAGTGTTGTTTGTAGTATCATTATGACATATAAATCTTTAAATATAGGAGAGAAAGCAAAGTTGCGAAGAAATGTTTTTGGTTTTCTTATAACATGCGATCAAAAACACCTTCAGTTAAGAAATCAGGCACAGCTTTAGAATATGATCAGATTAGACATAGGAGACAAACTATCACGTCGAGTCAACAATTTCCGGGTTCTTGATTGAGAAGTATCACAAAAGGTCATGAAGTACTTCCAACCTTTGGGATAACGGTTGACAATCGTGGCTTCGACTCTGAAGGTCTTACCATTAGGGACCTTCATAATGAGCAAATCACACCAGCTAAGGCAATGAGAACGTCGCTAAGCGAAAGGTTTTTAACACTGGCAGTACAATGGCTCTGCTCGTATGTTACATTTTGGTAAATCTCTTTTCCTTTCTTTACAAAACAGTAACGTGAACTTTCAGCTGTCTTACAAATTGTCTTTTGAGAAACTTTGTTAATGATAAGAAAAATTGATGAAACTAGATTTTTGCGTTCCTAGGTTAGAGATAAGCTCAAATGTCTTCGGCGTTGCTGTCGTGGTTGGTTAAATGCCCTGTTGTCTTACCCGGTGCTTAGACAAGAAAACTGTTCGTCGAGAATGCCTTCATCCTCGTCTGATGAACTTAATTCTCCTTTGTCCTGGAATCCAAAAAAATAAAATGTTAAATTGTTTAGATCTTGATAGTTGTCAATGAGTTGAGAAATGAATCTGAACAAAATATGCTAAGAAGATGTTAATGTTGACCTAATTTGAAAATCAGTACCTCGTTTGAAGAAAGAACTCAACTTTGCTGATGATTGAACGACCCTATTTAGTGAAATTATGCAGATGGATATGCTAATACTGCTTATTTGGTGGGACAATAGGAGTTTGGTCCTCTCTGTAAGACACTAAATGGGGTCTAAACTGAAAACTCCATTTACTGTCGACCGAACTAGATTTGACATTTCACGCAAAATAGGATTAAACTAAAATGGTTGTTAGAGACCTTACGCATACACGACGGCAACGGCGAGGACAACGCCTACTAGTAACTGTACATTTTACCTCACAATTTCGCAGTTATCTACAATCCTGGTCGGCAAAAGTCCTGAAATACTTTGAACTTTTGCCATCACATGGTATTTCTGTCCACCCTCCCCTCCCCACCCCCAACACAGTTTTGATGTTAATTCATCCAATGTAGACCCACTATTCCAACATTACTTTGGGAGAGTAGGAGGGGGCTCGGAAAGCTGAATGTCTTCCCACTTCAAAATAATGAATCATCAGTTGTCATTTTGTGAAGTGTTCCCAGGACATTTTGCCAGGGTTGTAGATCTATTTATTGTGTCTATCTGTATAAAAGCTGGCCCTGTCGAGTGTGCTGCAAATGCGTTCAGTTCCAAAATAGAAATTGGAAAAATTAGCCGCAGTGGTTCACGTTGTCCAGAAACTTGTAAATTGATCATACCACGTTTTTGATTTACAAAGGACGGCTACGAAATGTACAAAGTTACATAATGCTCGTGCAGATCCATCTTTCTGCTCATTAAGTTTTATGTCGTTGTAGTCGCCGTCATGTTTTGTGCAAGGTCTCTATTATCTTATGAAAACAGCGGGGTGTTTGACGTCTTACCTTCTTGTCTTTATCTGCCATCTGAAATTAGAAAGTTTTTCGAGATTATGACAGCAAAAACCTATTTATAATTATTGTAATTTATTATAGTCTAGTAACTGAAGACTGCATGGCGAAAATAATTATGAAACTCACACAGTTACAATATGGCTAGGAAAGCCGCACTATCAAACTCGGTACACGTAAGCGTGCATTTTAATTCAGTGATAGACGGTCGTGGCCAGAGTAAGGTTAACTTCGTATACACCGCAAGGGAAATATGTTTCTCGTTGCGCGAGTGTTCGACGTCGCACAATACTCCTAAGCTGGCGACCAAAATTCAAAAATTAGTCACCAAGTTGCCGACCAGAACTCTTTGGATTTTGTATATCTTACCTTAATGTATTTTGCCCGTAAATAAAGCTTTTAAGGTATATAAATCGGTGCTTACGATGAGGTCTGTTAAGCAAAATCGTCACGAATGCAACGAAGCAAACAGGTCAACATCCGCCTTCTTGGATTTTCCAAACGTTACGTTCTATATTGTGAAATGAAATGTCCCTTTTGCTAACAATGCATATTGCGGGCTCAAAACAGTCCCTACTTTTCCGACCGGTTTTTAATTACTGGGTTGCCGCAGGCGAACCCAGTCATAAAATGCGAACGGGGCTGTCTCCTACGTCGAAAAATGACTAAATTGCGCAATCGCTACCCAGAAGATAATGCGTGTGTGCTTTGTTTCCTTCGCGCCTTTCGAACGAGAGAAGAACCTATTCTTGGTCGACCAGAAGACTGTTTAGGCTGCCAGTTTTTAGAGTGGAAACTTCAGGAAATACTCCTGGTTGCTCCATGCTACAGAAGTAAACCAGAAATAACCATAGTGCTGATGGGCCGCTTGACTCGTGTGCAGACTCTTTTAAGTAAAATCGTTATACGCCTTACAATTCCACATTTAAAATGGAGGCAGTCATTTTGCCTAAACAACAAGTACATCAACGAGAAAGGTAACTGCTTGAGTTTAACACATCAACATTGACAAAACCTTCAGCTTTTCCTTGATTCTTGCATATTTTTTCCTATCTTCTATTTTGCAGAAATTTCACTGTGTATAACATTTAACTGAACCTAAGATGCACCATTGTAATATCTAGGTTTCCATGCAACATATACAATTTACCATTTCCTTTTTCCAATTTTGAAATATTCACTATCATAAATGCAACCCAGTTACGCTTCCTAAAGCGTCTTGTTTTTGAAAAAAAAAATGGCTCTTAACTTTTTGGACTTGGCGACCACTTTAGAAAATTTAGGAGCAAGATGGCTCCTTGAAAAAAAGTTAATTTCGTGCCCTGTTTTATGTAGCGAGAGGCAACCTTGATATGTTGCCAAGCGAATCAAATGTACACCTCTATTTATCACAATACAAAGACCGATGGATCATCGGAATGCTTCATAGCCCGAGTAATGTTTTAGAATGACAAGGATTTTGTTTTGAATTATTAAGGCTGAATAGAAGGACTTGGCTGTATAATACATTAGTATGATTTTGTGTATTGTAATTCTATACCACAGCCTCTTAAGGTGTAGCTGAGTAATTTGTAAAGAGAATCATATCTATGTCTTAAGATAAACGAAGAAAGCATACCGGTCCGTAATCTGTGAGAAGAACCGTTTATCTATAGCTTCGTGATGGGAGTCCCAAGAAATGTCCACTTTAGATTACCTCTGATTACACGTGCACTTACGATTGAGCATGCGTTATAACCAAGCACGTGGCAGGCCTAAAAGGCGAACCAGCTTTTAAAAACACGTCTAGTTTATTCAGCGTTAGGAAGACTGGCTAACAGAGGAATTTGGCCAATATCCGGTCATCTTGACCTCACACATAGTCAATAAACCATGAGTATGGAACAAGTGCGAAGAACAGAAACTAAATTTCGTATCAGATGTCCACAGTTAGGATCATGGATATAGAAAGAGAGAAAGTAGAAATTGCAATTCTAATTATCAAAGGAATTATCAAATCGAAATCACTCATTCATTGTCGTCATTGCGGTTTACTTTTCTGTGGAAGGGCATATTTGCTGTCACCTCCGACTCTTAACTTAATTGTCACGATAGGCGAAACCTTTCAAAACAAACCAAACTGTGTTCATAACAGCTTCTAGAACTAGCTGACCGCAAATTGTGTTCGGTAACAGTCAAATATTGTTATGGCGGAAAATAATAACTGCAGTGGCACTTTGTTTTGTTTGTTTGTTTGTTCTAAAAAGAACACACAAAATCGCCACTTGCTTCACTAGACTGAGTAGGACTTCATATCACTTTGATCGCCATATAATAGTGTTTATATTTAAAGCATTTCCGTAAGTAAAGATATTAATCAAGTGATGACAGTCATTGAATAGTGAACAAAAGGATAATTATGTATCACATTGTTGTGTAGATTACTCAAGCCATTATTGCAAATTACAATTGGTGTCAGTCTGTAATTAATCATCTGTAAATGTACGTAATAAGCTAGTAAGTCTAAAACGTGATGTTGTGTATGGCTTAGTATTGCAGTTGCATGGCAAGATTATTAGAGGTTTGCAAAAAGTTAGGTAAACATGGCATGTTTTGAGATAGGCAAAATTGTTATTTCTACGCCTTATTACCGCCAACACACACATGCAGCGAGGCGCGTGCGTTTAATTACGGAAATACTTAACGCTTCCTAAACATGTTAAGGTATTGCTTGAGCAGTTCACACCTTGTGAAATGTTGTGTTGTTGACTACCAATGTATACGGAGACCGGGTTATGCTTTCGAAGTTCTTAAACGAGTCTTGAAAGACTTGTTATTATAACACCAAATTTGATATGCTTGTTTTGATTTTTAATTTTAAACCTGGAGATCTTTGTACATGATAACTGTGATGCTTCACTGGAAGCCTTGCACCTTGATAACAGCTGTTAATACAGCCGAAGCTATTGCCCTCAGTCAGTTTCCCCTCAGTCCTTTCCCTCATTCAGTTTGATTCCTTCGACAAAACTGAGTGGCGGTCTCGAATAAGTTTACCACAATGACTACTTTGCAACCAGCGATCGTTACGAAGGTTGTTTCTCCTTGCGTGTGCTACGTCTAGGATTTCCCGCGGGTAGTATTCGCCTTGTTCATTTTTAGTGTGAGAAACCACCGAAAAGTGAGTCTGGAAGTTGTGTTTGGTTGAATTTGGCGACGAATTCTCGTTATGTTCTTTTGAACCATGGCGGCCGCAAAAGCGACGGTGTTGAACTTATTTTGTTTCTTTTGAAAGGTATAAATGTACAATCGAGAGTAACTACTGGCTGTCGAACAGTATTTCATTAGTTTGGTTATATTAGGGTCTTACCTTGCTTTAAGCTTCCTTTGTAATTCAGTGTTCTCGCCCGAAGTGTAAAACGTTCGCGCTAGGCCAAACTGGAAAGGGACTGAAAAGATGGTTGGATATTTCTGCTCAATGCGAGTACCCAGTTTGCATTTCGCGCGTAGCCCGTCATTTTCGCGGAAAGTGCGTAGCATGTCGTCAGTCAAAAAGGACATCGTCGCAAATGTAGCCCACTTGTTTGTAATAAGCTTGAAGATTTAACTCTAACGGTAACCCGTGCACCATATTTAGAAAGAGCGGAGCTGTATCCATTTCGGGGCTTTCCTCGCTGTTTGCATTATCGTTGTTGGGGTGAAGGATGTTGTTAACGTAGTGTCGAGTAACGTCTGTTACGGTCGTGCTTCATTTACGCTTGGCAAGTTCTAAGTGTCCTTGTCAAACGTCTCGGTGCTCTTGGTGTTTGGAACAGAATGAATTGTTTCATCCTTTTGATTTGATATGACGATTATTGGTGACGCAAACTAACAACTGAAAAAGAAAGGTTTTTGTTGGACAAATGTTGTCAAACTAATGCCAAGTTAAACTTGACTATCTAAAGAAATCAACTTTACCTTCTCGTCTACTGCGTCGGTTCTCTTAAGGTTTGCGTCTGTGGCTTATTGAAATACATTTTCCGGCCTGTGATTACGTACGTTTGAAATAACATCTTGATCGTGGTGGTCTTTTTCTTAGCAATGTAGACGGTAGCATTAGCAGTTCCATCGAATCTCGAATCGATGTCACAAGTACATGATGCGGAAAAAGAACCAGATTATCGTGAGAATATTCGCTAGTGAAACCAGCTTTCTTCAGTTGGAATCAGGCACGAAACAGGCACGAATCATGCGGTGAATCGGATGATGCGGTCCAAAAGGTCCTCTCCTGATTGGTTCACTCGGTATTTTTCGTGCTCTATTTGGGGTTATGAATAACCCCATATTGGATTTCCTTTTGTCTTTAGCCCTCTGCCGCTGTCATTCAGTTTCTAGAGTGCAGCTATTTATTTAGATTAGATAACCAGATTGGCATATCCTCATACAAACTTAGCCAATACCATCATGCTGTTGCCATCAGTAAAGGAAGCATTTGAAACTAAACCCGAAAATAGATACAAAAAGTAATGCGGGATAGTGTTCTACGACCTTGATCTCTGTTGATAAATTGTTAATTAAAGATAGATTAGATTATTCGGGATTATTCACCACTTTTGAATGACGAGTGGAAACCAAGATAAACCAAAGTGAAAGAGTCGTTCTAGCATTGACATTAATCTGTCGACAAATATGCTATTTTTCTTTAATAGTTTTCTTTCCAGTCTAGGGCACAGTCATTGGTGCGTGTTGTTAAAATGCTAATCTCTGACAATTTCGTTCCGTTCACTTCACAGGAAGACAATTGTTAATAACCTTGTGAACGTAGTAAGAGACCATGAATTTAATAAACTTATCTTCATTTGTGTACTTGTTTATTAATAATGTACATTAATGTTATTTCAAGAGTGGGCTTCCTGTGAAGTAGCTTTTCAGCTAAGCGGAGCGGTCACTTAATTACTTAGATATCCAGCTACAGGAGAATAGAACTTCAGATAAGCAACAAGTAGTGCATTTCTCTAGATAGGTGTCAAAAGATGGGGTTAGGCTTTGGTGGCAAAACTGTTGGCTGTTTTGACAGCTGTCGTCGCTGGTCATGTGGATTCCACACTCGCAAGTTAATCCAGCTTTCCGAGTTCGATTGTTGGGTTCAATTTCTCTTTTTTTTTTTTTCTTCGTCTCTTTTTATTCCACTTTACTTGAATGAAAAAAGAGGTCTTCATGGTATGCGTGCAACTCAATTGAAATTGACAGGTCTACCAGGCACTGAACAGTAACGTGATTCCAATCAGACAAATACTTGCACGGGAGCAAATTTTCTTTGACAAATTATTTTCTCTTGTTTTCTGGTCCGAAATTTCATTAGACCGCGAGCAGTCTCTCTTTTCCTCGAAAATCCGTGGGGAAAAATGCAAAACAAGTAAGTGTACGAGCGTGACTGTGAGCGTGATGTGCGACGCCTGCGCTCCTAGAAGCCCCGCTCGCACGTCACGCTCACAGTCACGCTCACACACTTGCTTGTTTTGCGTTCTTCCCCACGGCTTTTCGAGGAAAAGGGAGACTGCTCGCAGTCTAAAACTTCATTTGACAAGTTTTCTTTGCATTTGGGAACAATGTCAGGTGTTGGACATTGGAGCAGCTACTGGGTCCAGGGCGTTAGCGTGCAGCCTTGACAGCACAAAACACGCACGATCGAAAGGTCTGGGGACTAACTTTATTCACATCGAGGAAAAGGTTGTTGTTATTCATCGTGGTAGATGCAATAATAAAGTGTATTATCGTTTGTCTCACGAAGTAGTCACTGAGATGTAGATCGCGACGTTTCGACTGCTTACTGCCAGTCTTCTTCAGGCGATAAGGTCGACTGATATCACGGTATCATTTATATCACAAAGGTCGGCTGTGATTGGTGCATTTCGATCCTCCTATTGTTCCATTGTTCGGGCGAGTAGCTGTTCCCTCAGTGGTCCGCTGTTGTACTGTTCTCCTGTTGTTGTGTTTCTTGATCGTGGGTATCCATGCTTCAGGAATGTCAATTCCACTATCCCTGTTGATGTTGTTAGGGTGAAGTCTTCTGTGAATAGCTTCCTTGACCCTACGTGTGTACCAGTGAGGATCTCGATCAATAAACTTGACTTGACTGCTGACTCAATGTCAGCGCTAATTGATTCCGGACCGTACCAGCTTTGCATACGACCTGTCTGCTTTCTTGGCTAACGTATTATCTCCTCTTGCGAACTTCACAGTGAAGAACTCAACTGACTTCGCCTCCACCATCGCCAGTGAAGAGATCCAGGACCACGAGATCATGGTGTCTTTCGACGTAGAGTCACTGTTTACCAACGTACCGATCGAGGGCGCCGTACAAGCCGCGCTACAAAAAATGGAGAACGACGCAGGCCTGGCTGACCGCACGACACTTACACCAGTTCAAATCGCGGACCTCTTGGATTTCGTATTAAGATCTACGTACTTCCAGTACAACGGATCGATTTACGAACAACGACACGGTGCAGCCATGGGGAGCCCTGTATCCGCGGTTATTGCTAATCTCTACATGGAGATATTTGAAGAACAAGCAGTAGAGTCCGCACCTTGCAAGCCTAAGATCTGGAAAGGCTACGTAGATGACACTTTCACCATCCTGGATCGGGATAGAGTTGACGTCTTCCTGCAACACCTGAACAGTCAACAACCATCAATCCGTTTCACTATGGAGATCGAGAACAACAACAAGATCGCCTTTCTCGACACGTCAGTTTACAGAGAACCTAATGGCCGCCTTACCACCAGTGTCTACAGGAAACCAACACATACTGATCAGTACCTAGCGTATGATTCACACCACCCTCAGTCAGTAAAGCGCGGTATTGTGAAGTGTCTGTACGACCGGGCTAAACGTCTCGTCACCAAACCATCAGTAATCGCTGGAGAGAAGAACCATCTGTCATCTGTACTTGTTTCTAACGGATATCCCTCCTCTTTTGTACAGAAGATCACAAAGGCACGAACAACTCCAAGAAGAGAGCCTGTCGCGGAATTTAAATCCACCGCCGGTTTACCTTATGTCCAAGGAGTTTCGGAGTCTCTCCGCCGCTGCCTAGAACAACAAGGCATTCGCACCGTCTTTAAGTCTGACACGACACTTCGGTCACACTTAGTGCGACCAAAGGACACCGTCAACCCGGCTAAACAAGATGGTATTGTCTACAGGATTCCCTGTGAGTGTGGCAAAGTCTACATCGGGGAAACAGGGAGATCTATGCAGGAGAGGATCAAAGAACACGACAGGGATATACGACTCGCCCGTACCCAGACCTCCGCCGTTTCTGAACACACCCACCAGACCGGCCACTATCCTATCTGGAATGAGGTCAAGTTTATTGATCGAGATCCTCACTGGTACACACGTAGGGTCAAGGAAGCTATTCACATAAGACTTCATCCTAACAACATCAACAGGGATAGTGGAATTGACATTCCTGAAGCATGGATACCCACGATCAAGAAACACAACAACAGGAGAACAGTACAGCAGCGGACCACCGAGGGAACAGCTACTCGCCGGAACAATGGAACAATAGGAGGATCGAAATGCACCAATCACAGCCGACCTTTGTGATATAAATGATACCGTGATATCAGTCGACCTTATCGCCTGAAGAAGACTGGCAGTAAGCAGTCGAAACGTCGCGATCTACATCTCAGTGACTACATCGTGAGACAAACGATAATACACTTTATTATTTTATTCACATCTTTGACAAGTTTACTCTGCTGAACCGTCTACACAAGTACATTCCAGAGTTAAAAAATTTTATGTGACAAAAAACCTTTTTTAACATTTGTTTATAAATAATCTTAAGTACAGGAGCATGGGTACTTGGCTGAGTTTTTCAAAGATTGGATAACGCTATCCACCCGATAAATGAACATCCACTGGGTAGAGGTCGACAAAACATACCGCGCTATGCACTGGATAGTGATTTATTCGGTGGATAGATTACTCCACACTTTCAACGACTGGGGACCTGGTGGATTTCATTAACAGTGTTATCAATTGTGACTACCTATTGTTATCCTGAAAGGTCCTACTCGTGTTCTTATATCGACTCTATCTATATAACGAGTAGTGAATGTACATCGCGCCCTTAAATGTTTAGATAATAGAAAGTCATGTCCGTGACATAGACTAATAAATACTTTAGGACATTTTTATGGTGGATCTTCAACATCCATGTAGGGTGTTATCATCTCCCTCTGTTGGTGTGTTTCCCGATGTCCTTATTGGAATGTTTACAGGTATCTGCAAAAAACAAAAGAACTGATGAAATGAGATGGGGAAAGTCAGTTTGACATTGGTGGCAGAATGTTTAAAGTTTGACGACTGCGAGGTAAGGACCTGATCAATAAAGCGGTTTTCAGTGTAATAGAGCTTTACTAAGCTCTATCACTGGTTTAAAAAAACCTTGCACCACCTATTTAACCAATCAGATGGAAAACCAGAGCCACTCGATTTCCCCGGCCTTTCCGCGTAGGCTCGATTTCCGCCGCTTTCTCGAGTTCGGTCTACGAACAGCGCCTGATAATCGAGCCTAGTTCCCGCGCTGAATGAGAATTACATGTGTTTCCTTTGAGTTCACTTGGCCCCATGTGATTGGCTCTTGAATCACATTGATTTGGTTTAACGACACCCGATTGAGAACCACTTTCTAACCCCTGTTAATATTTCTTTCCCTTTCAGGTCAGAAGCAAAGAGTTCAGTTGCAAGACGAATAAGTTTGGATGCATAGCTTCGATGCGCACTGGTTGAGCAAGCAACCAAACACGCGAACAGTCTTCTAGAAACACAAGAAGTGTTGGAAAGGGAATAATTGGTCAATCCTCGTGCGCTTTTGATTGCTTTATATCATCAAAAGGAGGTCTGATTCTTGCCATTCCTTTTGGACCGTTTGTGGCAGCAGAGCGTTGTTGTAGAGTGAGTTGGAGTCAGATGTTCGTTAATCAGTTCGTCATAGCACTAACAAGCGCTCCGTGAATCATGGCCAGCTCATTTGACACATCAAGACACAAAGGAGGTGGTTAAAGAATACATTTTGTGAGAGTGGAACGAAAGGCGTCCCTCCAGGGTACAGAAATACTTTCTTTGTAATTTCTTTATATAAATAGCCACTTACCCTGCTGACAGCGGCTGACAGTAATCGTGGAAAAGTGACTCTGAACAAAAATAAAACACAATTTCAAAACTCATTAGAATGCTTGGGTGTGTTCAGTTGATAATCATTGTACTGCCAATTGTCATACGGTGAATTATAGTCTAACATGTGAGTTCACTACAGACAATTTACAGCCTAATATTTTGTTAGACCTCGGGTAGTCCATCTTAACGCTTGAGATCTTGGACAAGGCGAAGAGCGCAGGATCCTTTTTTGGTTTAATTTTTTTCCTTGTCTCCTTTCCAGCGTTAGTTGTCAATCTGAATAATAGACGACACGAGGAGAAAATGGATCTGATGCAGTAGTGTTTTAAATGGTGGAGGAAAACCTTTCTGGAGTGTCAAACGTTTGAGGTTAGATTATTTTTGTAACCTACCCTGCGTGGACATCGTTCTCCTCAGTGCACTGTGCAACTATTTTTCCTTTCTCCGTTAATCCAAAGGGATTATAATCCTAACAAGGCAATAGTGTTATCTATGAGGAACTGTCAATATCAAGACGAAAGAAAACCATATAGATACGACGTTTTGTTATCGCGATGGGCCGAGAAGTTATTTAGAGTGTTAATTTGTAAGGAAACCAGCTTGTTAGTAGTAGGATGTGTAAATCTGTCCAGTGAAGAGAAAATTAACTCGGTATTTTGTAAATTAGCCTTTCTCGCCGTCTCGCTTCGTTCTTTCAGGATTTTTTGTTTTTTGTTACGGTATTTTAGCATAGTTTACTCGAACTCTGTTTTGAGTTTGTTTTCTTGATTAAATTATCGCCACGTTTCTATTTTAGGGGTGGTGTTATTTTAATCAGCACTTGAAGCCAAAAAACAATACATACAGGTCTTTTCCAGCTCGGGAAAACTCGTTTAATTGAGACCTTTTTAATTGTGTATGGAAGTAAGTGGCTTTTTGACTGGAAAGTTCATGGTCTCAGAACACATGTCTAGAAAATTTTATTTCCAATCGTGGAGAGGTTCGTTGTTTAGGTGATTGGAATCGATGTGGGGTAACGACTTTTCCTGCGTGTCTGATTACTTTCCACGTGTTTACGTTTTCGGGCACCATATTACACCTAAACCCCTGAATATCCACGTTTTACTCAAGCAGTTTCTTTATCATTCTGATAGCCAGTCGAACTTCGAGGCTCAAATACTGATTCAAACTCTCTCTAGAAGCCAATCGAATAAAAGCATCGAGACAATCATTTTATGGTACTTTAAAAGCTGTGTGTTTACCGTGGTACACGTCTGAGAACAACCTTTACCAATCACCGGACATTTTTTCCTACAGGACTTACCTTTACGTTTTCCACGCCTGTTACGATTCCACCATGTGCAATGAGACTCTTGAGGAAATTCTGCCATGTAGTGGCCATTTCGCACTAGAAACAGAAGGTTCAGTTTTTTGAAACAAATCAAACAGTTCAAGAAACAATTATTGTCATGTCACTTTTTAACAGTGAGTGGCACAAATTGTATCGAAAATGCGATCTCCAAACGGAGGTTATTTTCTAGCTGATGAGTACGAGATTTATTCGAACCTTTTTGTGCGCGTAGAATGCGAAGAGTGGTTATCCGATGTTCCAAGACAAGAAGGCGGTGTGTAATAATAAGTACTGCCACTTAAATTACCTTAAAACCATACAAACTGTGTTACATCACATTAAAAGATTCCTATCACTACTAATAATGATTTTTCTGTACTAACTTGCAGGTTGTTACTTGACGCTTAGTTCCTGTTTGTTTCGTTAATTACGAACACAACCCCGACCTGCGAAGATACAAGAGCACTCAGTGTAACATGGATTAGAAGAATTAAAGGTTCTTGACAGTTAAAATGCAGCTTACAAACGTTTTCATCAAGCAGCTCGATTTTGTGAAATCACATCAGTTAGAAGGGTAAGCTGTGTACCCTCGTGCTAAATTTGCCTCGCTAACTACAAGAGGCGGCGGCCCTTGCAGTCCTTGTTTATAAATTGAACATCCGGTGCTTTTTGCAGGTTTAGACCCACACAAATATGTTTTGATACCACCACTAAACGAGAAACTATACTACACTTGTTAGTTCCCAATGTGTTATAACACTGCCTTCATTTTGCCTTTCAGCGCGGCGTGCTGCTTGGAACCACGTGCAAGATTAAATAAAGTAGACTTCAATATGAAACGAAACTTAAGTCTTAACAGCATGGATAGTATCCTCGAATGGTAAAAATGGAACTTACCGTCCTGTTGTGTCCTTTAGAAGACTAAACTTCAAGTTTCAGTGGTCTCTTCTTCACTGAGAAAGCATTGCAACTCTGGCAGATGCTTGATTGGACCTGAGCCCGTTGTGATGTGCGTCTTGTTCTCGTCCCAGTGTCTTTTCCTGCGCGATCGCCCCCAAGATGGCGGCTTGTCTATTAAATGCTTCATTATCTCAGTTACATAGATTATGTCTTGTATGCGGTCTTTTTGCTCCCAATCGCACCATCTGATGTCAGTGCAGTTGCTCGTAGCATGTTATACTTCTTCAAATGCCTCTTTCTTGTGGTTCAAGCATGTATTTCGACGAGAATATGTGTATGATTGCACTTTCCTTCGTTTAGAGCAGCGTCTTTGTCGTCTTTCTCTATTGACGTCCTTGTCCACTGTCTTGTCGTTTCCGGGCACACAGCAATCCGAACTTTTGAACAGAACGCAGTGTCGTCAGCATCGTGAGAAAAACACATTGCACTTGTCGCTGGACGGTGTCTTAGTCACAAAACCTCGTGATGTTGCTTCCCTGGTCAGTTGAGAAAAATCAAACAATGCGGCAGCAAGCTTATGACTGCGTTATTTCTGCTGCTAGTCGGCATCAATGCACTGTCAACACTCCTACCAAACGCTCTTGCCATACCGTATGCTGGTTAAATTTGTTGCGTATCTGGGAAATTCCTGCTATTATGACATCATACATGAATGAGCTTACTTTGTTCCTCATCTTCAACGCCATAATTCAGCTTTCGTTTACCGCAGCGAATTTAAACGTTGAAGTTTAAAGAGAGAGACAACTGAAAACTGTTTTGATGAAAATGAAAGTGCATTCAATCTAGTCTGTTATCTTAATGCGTCATAGGGCAATTTGTGCCAGGGCCTGTTCCTCGCACAGCGCCAAGGCAATGAAGCGTTCACTCTGAAACACTCTCTTTAAAGTCTGTTTGTTACTTTTAATAGAAGAAAGAATTGAGGTCCATCAATGTCAATCATTTGTTTGAGCAAGCATTTCGCTGGTTGGTAAGGCGATGGCATTTTGTTGAATTGCGTTTCTAGAAATAGGTTACAAACTTGATTTATTTACAATTTCCTTTTAATAAATTCTTGACACATTTTGAAACCAACCAAAGGAATTTATGTTTGCGAGTGAACATCCTAGTACATTATCCACAAACCACATGGTTGAAATATCAGTTTGTTCGTCAGTTTATGATCGCAAGCCTTTGATCCGTCTCTATCTTGTTATTCTACCTGTTAATCTTCAATAATGATCAACATTCAATTTCTCTTTACAATGTGTATAGACTAACAACGAGACGAGTTATGAGAATAAATAGAATTATCAGCTTAATTACCAGTTTATGTGTATATCGCCAAGTACTCAGGATAAGCATGACGAGATGTTTAAATATAAGCGAATCCGTCACTAGACTTAGACGAGGCACACTAAACTGTTTAATTAGTGAGTTTGGAATTTATGTGCACTGTTAGAGAAGTTGGAGTTGAGCAGTCATTGTTCGTTGAGCAAGCTCGCAGCTCATTAGTGTCGCTTCGTGCAAGCTAAATAGGTAATCTTATTTAGTAATCTGAATTAAAAGACGGAAGAGAGCGGAACAGGAGAGCGGAACAGGAGAGCGGAACAGGAGAGCAAATGTGGAGGTAGAGTAGTTAGTCCATGACCCACCCGATCACGTGGACTGAACAAAATGAAAGTAAACCTCGTTTTCTGCATGAAATAAATCCACTTTCTAAAATTGATACATATCTGGAGGATAAGACTATCCACCCACCCCCCAAATGCTACTTAATTATAGTCTCCATCCCTGATTATGACTCCTGCTTTCAGCCCATTTCACAGAAAGTTTGCTGATCTGTGATCTAAGCCAGCAGATAAAATCTTTTCCGTCCTCAGCTGATAATCCTGAAATTTAACCCATTTCCGCCCTCAGTGTAAACGGAATGTTTCGGATAACCGAACAAACACCAAAAGTAAACGGCGACTACCAAATTAAGTGATAGTGAATGTGTTCCTGAATCAGGATCCCTTTTATTATGCTGTGATAACTACCAGACTAGTCATGCATAAAGTCATTTATTTAGGCCTTTTTTAAATAAGAATCGATTCGCCATAGTCGTGATGGGGAGAGAGGCGCAATTCAATGGATTGAAGTCAGTTTTCCATTAACACGGGGAAACTTGTTAGTTCACGGTTTGAGCAAACGATAAAAGCAAACATTCCGAATGGAAATTCCATGTGATTGTGAACGTGCTCCATGCATTGACCAGAACTTAGTCGCAGCGCCTCGAGGTGAGCTTAGTAGCCGCGCATATCGGTCGAGCCTGACAGAAGACCAGTCCGTTTCATTTGGTTGGAAAATATGGAAACTGACCACAGTAGTATTGCCTTAGAATTATTCAACGGTGATCTTAACAGGTTCATTCTGGCAAATGGTAAGCACCCATAATCGTGTGTTTTCTCAATTTCCCCCCTCGTCAGAAATCACGTGGCACACAGATCCTTGGCAGTAAGCTAGTGTGTTGATAAAGTGAGACGGAGGGAGTTACCATTGGACTGATGTTATCAAGTCTCTTCATCATAGATTCTTAATATCATTTGAATCTTCAATGGTTTCCTTTCCAAAAAAGAAACGATTTTCTCCTATCAACACTTTATTCTATGTATTCTGAAACAAAAGGAGTATTGAAATACTGAGATGTTCCGTTTCTGCCGCCACCGCCGCCATCTTGAAATGTACCTCGAACCCGCGATTTCAAACAACAGCGGCGTTCCTGTAATATCAGAATTTACTTTGTGTAAGTAGCAATTGACTATACCCCGCCATACAACCTCGTCCCCAGGGCCTTCTCGACGATTTTCAAAATGGCGGCTCGTTTTCATCAAGGCCCTAGGGACGAGGATGCCCCGCCAGAGTATGTATGGTGCTCTAATCGCGGACGGAGACCGTCACTTATGAAGTATTTAGCAGCATCTTTGGGAAGGGGCTTGCAGCAAGAGACGATGATCGTCTCTTGATAATTTAGTTCGTCAAGGAACGTAAATAACAAATTGCGTCATCTCGTGTGGTACACGCGGATATCTGCGAGGATGCCGCCGGGGAAGAAACGAAGAAAATCAACGGTTTGTTATTGAAACTGATCATGATGAGCAGTTTCGATTCCAATTTTAACTCAAGCTTGTTGATAGCATCCTTGACATTGAATGAGAAAACGAGGATGATGCAAAACCAAAATGAATGCAGTCAGGATCCCATGATGCAGTGACAGTTTTCAGCTCCTGCAATTTTTGAATATTTAAAAATACAAATGTAGTGGAAAAGCAGGCGAAGAACGATCAAGAATTTTCGGAGCAATTCCTGTTAGTCTGGGTCACGAAAAAGCTCATCCTTTTCTTATACCTCAACAAGACTGACAAAAATTTGCTTGTAGACCTTGTGGACAATTTGTTACGTTTCTTTCTTTGATTTCTGTTCTTACACTTTGTTTGCGTGGAGCGATCGTCCAGAATTTGCCTCAGAGATGGATCGAGCTTTCCGATATATACAACGAGTTCTGAAAAAGGTTTTGTCAATGTAAAATTGATCACAGGCAGTTTCTCGATGTGAAAACAGGTTAACAAGGACAGTTCGTCCCTTGGCCCTACAAAAAGAGGAAAGAGAACCACACTTTTATTAACTAGGCAAAAGAGATTGGCGAATACGAGCAAATGCAATGTTTTGGGAAAAATAAAAAGCACCTTTAAGGTATTGCAGTTTGCTGTCAATACTTTCTAACTTAAAGTGGCCAACTATAGGCCTAAGGTGGCTCTAAACAGTGTCCTCCATTTTTTAGAACTCCTTCTTTGATCCATCAATCAGGTGACCCTTTATTCGGTTGATACTATAATAATGGTGTCAAAGACAGGAACTATTCAAAAAGTAGTAGTGTTTCGTTTCTTGAATATAATGACTAGAGTGACCAGAGGGTGTAAGAGTGCGCTGCAGGGGAAGACTGGGCTGCGATTACAGTGACTAGTACATAGCTCTTTAATACACTAAAGCCCTGGTCAAACGGACTCGCAAGTAGTCGCAAGTAGCCACAAGTTGAAGTTACTTAGAGGCTCGCGTTGGGTGGCCAAACGGACTCGCAAGTTTCCGCGCAAGTACACGCAGGTCGCAAAAAAACCCATTTCAAGGCAGACATATCCTGTATTTCATTGGCTAATAATAGGTTAATGGACGTCACTCAACTTGCGCTGACTTGGGTTGGGTGGCCAAACGGTGAAAAACTTGCGTCGACTTGCAGTAGTAGTAGTAGTAGTAGTAGCAGGAGCAGGAGCAGGAGCAGGAGCAGGAGCAGGAGCAGGAGCAGGAGCAGGAGCAGGAGCAGGAGCAGGAGCAGGAGCAGGAGCAGAAACAGTAGCAGTAGCAGTAGTAGTAGTAGTAGTAGTAGCAGCAGCAGCAGTAGGAGTAGTAGTAGTAGTAGCAGCAGTAGGAGTAGTAGTAGTAGGAGTAGTAGTAGTAGTAGTAGCAGCAGTAGGAGGAGTAGTAGTAGTAGTAGTAGCAGCAGTAGGAGTAGTAGCAGTAGTAGCAGCAGCAGTGACAGTAGCAGTAGCAGTGACAGTAGCAGCAGCAGCAGCAGTAGTAGCAGCAGCAGTAGCAGTAGTAGTAGTAGTAGCAGCAGCAGCAGCAGCAACAGCAGTAGTAGCAGCAGCAGTAGCAGTAGTTGAGACTTGCGTCTACTTGCGAGTCCGTTTGGCCTGGGCTTTACAACAATAAAAGAACATTTCAAGCGAGACTCCTTATTTTCGTAAGAGTCCGGCAACAGTTGACAAGTAGCGCCATGTTACTTTTTGTTGCGACGCACTGAATTTAGGCGAAATTTTAATTTTAACATGGAGAAGAACTTCTTTGCATTGTTGCACACTACGTCGTTTCAGTTCAGTTAGAATCTCTTCAGTAATCCAAATTTTTAATTTGTGATACATTTACTGTCTTTACTTTTATTTTTTGTGCTTTAAACATTTTTTTATCAGCTAGTTTGTTCAGCGAGATATATTAACATCGACAATGACGAACTTCACTCTGATTGGAATGTATCGCCACTACGTGAATAGTTCATCTCTGAAGCCAAAACAATACCGTGAAACAACAACAAAAAAAAAACGATAGACCATTTTACAGTTGTCTGCTCAGTGACCTGACTTTTGAATGGCAGCGAGGCCGGAGGTGACCTTGTTTTGATACAGACCTCACTGCTTTTGTTGTGTAAATCAAGTTGTTCTAATGCTAACTAGGTGCGTTTACTGATGACAAAAGCAGAGAAGTGAGCAGACAACTGTAAAATGGTCTATTCTATGGTGATTCGCGGCTAATAACACTAGCAAAGCTACACCATAACGTTAACCTTACTCGCAGTTGTGTTCAACTAAAAAACGAGTCTGCAGGTGGGACCCTTTTTTGCATTATGTAACTGTGGTTAGCATGCCAAAATAAAAATTTTTCCCCAGTAGGTGCGGGGGGAGGGGGTTGAGGGGGGGGGGGGGGTCACAGCCACTTAAAGGTTACTGAAATTTTTTAATTTTTCTGAAAAGTTAAATCTTGACATGCTGATTTCAGTTCGAGATAATAAAATGCAGTGGTCACTAAACTCCTATTTCATTTAGTTATAAGCACTTGAAGTTAACATTAAGGGTGTTTTCAACAGACCATACCGTTGCCATGGTAACTTGGAATGTCAAGGAAATGTTTATAAGTTGTTCACAAATTTGTTTGGTTTTTCTGACAAAGAATGATGCTATTAACATATCAAAGTAGAAGTTAAGTGTTAAAAAATGCTGGAAACTGTTGTCAGCGACAGTAGTCAACAATACCGCTCTTTTCCTGCTAATCACTTTAATTTACGGAGCGAAATGGGGTCGTCTTTGAACTTAATTAGTAGTGGCATTAGAAGTTGTTACCGCAAGCAATCTTAACGTCAAACACAGTCTACAAAGAGAGTGGAAGACAACGACGCTCCTAAGAACTCGCTTTAAACGCTTTCTCACTCCAATCCTCCACTTTCCTTTTGGGAACTGTACAAACTGTATTCCTAACAGTTACTCCACTTCGTCATCTGTCTAACTTACTGCTTTCTTTGGCATCTTGATCCGCCCTTGTCTTCTTTTGGGAAGCATGTTATTCATGTTCACCGAGCAACAAAGAGCTTGTAACCGTTCTCGAAGTTTTTTTGTCCTCGAATTTTCGATGTGTATAAACGTAATCGTACTGTGCTCTTGAGCACGGCAGCCGGTAGCGCCGTTATCTTTCACCAAGTAATCGAAAACGTAATACTTTTCTGAAATGATTATAAAAGCTTTCCAAAGTGTCAATCCAGAATAAAACAACAAGAACAATAAGAAATACAAAGATAATTTTTATGGATTGAATTCAGGATCTAATTAGGGTCAGAAATCGAAAAGTAACACTTTCAACCGGCAGTAGTTTAACGCAAGAATAAGTAAGTAGTTAAAATGTCGACTAGGAATCATGCATATAGTGTTTTAAGTGACTTTTACATTCATCGCTGGTCCCCTGCCTTGACGCCACATTGCAAAGGGGCTTTAATTTGCTGTTTTTTTTTTCCTACAAGCTTCCAGAATGTTCGGTAGGCTTCTTAAAACGTTCGGAGCAGCGCTGTTATTTTTGGCAGTATTCGCTTAATTTCGGACAACTTCGGAGATTTTCGTTTATCGATTTGTGAGTTGCCCATTGTCGGGGTTTTATCAGGCAAAATTCTAAGCGCTGACGAACCATGCTCTATTTCAGCATATATTAGTCAGTGATTTTTTTTTTATGGTTGTGATATCATATTTGTTATTTATATTCGAGTATTTTAATGTTACGGGTTGTTCCGTGGGCGACCACGCACCGTTTACAAGGTTCTTCATAATTCGCCAAACGAAAAGATAGGTATACAATGCAAACAATTTCCCTAGCCCTGAAAACAAAAGAGGTGCAGATTAACAAGAACGAATCAAACTAGAAGTATTAAAGAGGTGCAAGTCATTGTTCTGTAGCTGCTTCGCGGTGTTCCAGGAGTTTTCTGGCGTGTCAGTGGGAGATATTCTGGCGTGTTCCAAGATGCTCTGCCGGGTTTGTTCCAGATTTTACAGGCGATAGAAGTGTGGCGCCTTCTCGCTGAGACTACCTACAATCGTGAAGAACTTTAATTCATCAGTTAATTCCAGCAGCGGCCATCTCTCTCCCCCAACCCCCTGGGCAATAGCTCACATCGTAATCCCGGTGTAGTGCATTTGAAATTTTATTTGTGCCCGGGGGACCCGGCATTTGCCTCCACTCGGGAAATATCATGTCAAAATAGGATTAAATAGCTGAAATAACTGAAAAAAATGAGAATCCAAAGGCAACTATAATTATCAACTAGCGTCAGCAAAACCGCGCGCTGAACTGAATCGTTTAATTGAAAATTGCAGCTGTATACACGCACTCGTCAGTTTACTGTAACATTTTGAGGTTTTATAGTGACGGTCAATTTGAAAAAAAAGGCTTCTCTGACCTTTATAAACACTACTTTTCATCCTTTTATACAAGCAACAATTTCTGTATTCCGATTGGTTGATTAATCCTAAATCAGTACAGTGCAGAAAAGTGAAATTGAGTGTAAAACTGTGAAATTGGAAATGATTGAAGATTGAAAGATACAACTCAGACAAAATGGCGGATAACATAGCGGACAAAAATTAGACAAAGACTTGATAACAAAGCAAAGTACAAAGCTCTCAGTACTAAACTGGTTACCGCGACGTGTAATAACCACAAAACACAAAAGCCGTCAGGACAAAAACATAAATGCGTTTTTGGCCTAACGTAAGGTGTGATGCAGGACATTCTCAGCTCAGATCTACAATGGGGGACAAAACTCTTAAGACAGTCAACACGATATGCCTTAATTTTTCCCCCTTTCCCCCTCTCCCCCAAGCAATGTTGTAGTTTGTGCACTCCTGTACACTTTAGCCTGTCCTGAAACTGTTTCTTCATCCCAAAATTGTTTGGACGGGGGAGGGGAGGGCCATTCTCGGTATCGACGTGGTTAGAGAAGTGTATATTATGCTACATCTGATTGTTTGATAAGTTAAGGATGTGGAAGCAAGGTTTTCCATAACTGTTCCAAGGATTTTTGTCCTCCATTGTAGATTGACCGCTGAAGGATTCAATGTATAACCGTTGGCCCATTGTGCTAGCATACTTTTTGGCATAATTCGAGTATCCGACCATAATTTTCAAATATGCTTTACTCTAGCATAATTATATACGACGGACTTAAACACTTATTTTAATTTTTTAGTGTGTTTGCTACACGTTCACAATAAGTGTTGTTTATTTACTTTTTCAGTAGATCTAGTAATTTTCACTTGCCTAGTTACCATTAAAAACTAATTAAGAAAAACACAACCAATAAAAATTTAATATTCTAAAAACGCGCTAAAAGTTGTAATCATTTGTTTTTGAAATATCTATACGCAGTTATATACGCGGAAACATTTTTCTGATTTTGTGAGCATAAGTTCGTATGCTAAGAGCATGGTTTGTGAACTTTGGCATAATTTTGGCATAATTCAACTAAATTGGGAACAATGCTAACAGCATGTGAAGGTGAATTAATCAACATGACACGAGCGTGGGACAAAGAAAAATTCTGAGTCCCCGACAGGAATCGAACCCATGACCTCCCGAACACCGGGCGGGCGTTCTATCCACTGAGCTACGAGAACTCATGGCTAGCAAGGTCATTTAACTGAGTTCATATATGATAGATGTCCTGCATACTGCTAGGATCAACGCTATCGAATTCATCGTGAGTAGTGATAAGTTAATAAAAATGGTGAATTTTAAGCTCGGTAATGAAATGTGAAGGTGAATTAATCAACATGACACGAATTTTTCTTTGTCCCACGCTCGTGTCATGTTGAGCTTAAAATTCACCATCTTTATTAACTTATCACTACTCACGATGAATTCGATAGCGTTGATCCTAGCAGTATGCGGGACACCTATCATATATGAACTCAGTCAAATGACCTTGCTCGCCATGAGTTCTCTCCCGGTGTTCGGGAGGTCATGGGTTCGATTCCTGTCGGGCACTCAGAATTTTTCTTTGTCCCACGCTCGTGTCATGTTGATTAATTCACCTTCACATTTCATTACCGAGCTTAAAATTCACCATCTTTATTAACTTATCAATGCTAACAGCAGTTATAGACAATTTTAGGAGCACAATGACACAAGACCTAATGTTAGGGTAAACAGTGGGTGAAACATTTGCCCCTCCAGGGGCATTTAACCAACTTATTTGTTCCCACCCCGAGAACTTGCCTTTTACACCCTGAAAATCACAACTTCGGAATACACCTGAAAACAGCCTTTGCGGGTGATCGACTACAAACTGTAGTTCCGAGCATAAATGTCTCACTGCGCTCAATGACGACGTATGCGCATACCCCTTCTTCCCGCCCCCACCCCTCCCCCCGACCACCCATGCTCGACACAGCGCATTCTCGTTCCCAGAGGCCGCGCTCCTTTTGGTCAGCACCAAGAATCGCGACCTCCGGTCGAGTCCGACACCGGAAGTCCGCGATTCACGGACTTTCCGTCACTCTGCGCATGCTCAGAGTCAAGTCTGACAAATCTGATTGGTTCCAGTCTCATTCTATTGTGTTTGCAAAGCCATTCAGAACCGGAATCTTACTGGACCTATCCAGAGATCGTGATTCTTGGTGCTGATCAAAAGGAGCGCGGCCTCTGGGGACGAGATCTAGAATGGACACAGCGGCAATCTAACTCGTACCTCGAGTCTTCGTTCTGAAGTGCGCAAGCCTGGGGAAACGGGTGATTCCGTTGCAGGATCCATTTTGTTTGCTTTTAGTAGCAATGAAAATGAGCCCAAGTAGAACATTACGTGTTTGTCAGCTAGGCATGCGCAATTCAGCCGATATTTTCGGAATGTCGTTCGGTTCCCGACCGCTGGCCAACGGGAACAAGACACGCAATTCCAACGTGTTCAAACCTTAGTAGTGTCGGGTGTTTTTATGCTTTCAATTTAGACCATCACGCGAAGTATGTTTTGAAACCTTTTACGTTTTACGGAGATCAGAAAGGAGTATGTTAATGAGAGATATAATCAAAGGTATGTAACTTTCTTTTCTTTCTTCTTTCATTAATATCGTAGGCTTCACAAGCTTTCATCTGGAACAGTTAAAGATCTTGGGGGAGACAGTCAGTAAATATTCGACTTCTCATGTTCTTATCATTTCGTCTGGCGATTTGAATGCTGCTTTGCATGCTTTCTTCGCTGTTTACACTGTCTAAATCATTTTAAAACATGCGAAGGTCCACCATCACGCCACAAAAGCCAATTTCGCCGAAATAGTTTTCTAATCTATGTTTCTTCCTCGAATTTTAAGCTGTGGCGCAAAAGTTGGCCCATATACAAGCACGATAACCTCTATATATGCGATATTAAAATGCACTCTCTATTGCGGAGCACCGGAAAACCAGTGTATAATACAATGCATGGCTTTCTTTCTCTTCACTAAATTAAAGTCTGGTTCCCATTTGATCGCTGCGATCATTTCCATCGCTTGGTCAGCAATCGTGGCGATCGTTGTGACAACTATCGATCGCCGCTGAGAATGACCTCGATCAGTTCTATATCAACGATTGAGCGATCAGTAGAATCATATGAACATCACTCATTGCGATCATGTGAATACCACACTCCAACTGCGAGATTGTATGAAAAAACAAACCGGAATGTGGCGGTATCGTTGTTTGATCCAGGTCCTCGCGAGGGGTTGCCCTCGGTGTAAAAGCTTTTCTTTTATCAATTCCCTGAAGCGATCGTGGGGATCATATGGAATCTAGTACGGTAAGGTTTGCTCAACTTTTAGAGCGATTGCAGCGATCGTAACAATCATATAGAAACCAACCTTAGCCAGCTTTCACAATCGTAATTAGCCCCACCGCGAATCTCCTGGTTGTCGTCTTGTCTACTGATCAAAAGTAGAAATTCTCTACACCCTCTCATCTCAGAGGGGTGTGAAGAGCCTTCTTACGTTCATGCCAGTTGCAATAAATAATAGATAATAGAAAGTCAGTTTCCTTCAACTTTCGAAATTTCAAATTTCGAGGTCACTTTGTCTTTCACTTTGAACATGACGTTTATGACGATGAACATTTTTGCTAAACTATCTGGAACTCGTAGATTCTCGCAATCTGTGCGTTTGTGAAGTCTACAGTATATAGACTTCTTTTGTGAGGTTATACTTGTTCGGAGCCAAAGAGAATGGTTTTGTCTACTCTGTATCATAGCCTGTGACAGAGAAAGATTGGTGTGTACTTATTATTGTTTGCATGGCATTTTGTGAATTCGGAACAACAAACATTTACCAAAACATTTAAAATTCAAATTTCATTCGGTAAAAAGATACTTGTTCCGAGTTTGAAATGCCAATGGGTGGCAATGTCGCACGGTATCTATGTCAAGCGCTCTTCTGTATCTTTTTAGTTAGGTACTACTGAGGAAATGCGATTTTCATTTGCAGCTAGCCGATTTTTGCAACTCTCGTTGTTTTATATTTGCAATTACTGATTGTAGAGGTCATGCCCGGCTAGGTCAGTGAGCGTCAAGTGATTGCAATGAAGGGTGTCTTTTATCGACCGAACCTGATAAGTTGTCCTTGTAGGTGTATTTTAAAATAAGAACACCGAGGAGTAAATCTTGCTCGACTTGGTTTATCAAATACAGCTTCGCTAGCTTTAATTAGATGTAAAATGAGAGGTCGGGAATATGGAACTAGATGAATAGACAGATAAGAAGCGAGAACAAGGGATATTGGTTTTAGATTTAGCTGCTAGGACATTAAAATATCTATCGTATTAAAATTGCAGGCTATTTCGTTAAATCACTTATGTGCCATCCAAATTTCATCAGTGCCACTGTGCGTTTGAAAAAGTTATTATAACAACGTTGGCTTTGATTTGCAGCTCAATTCGATCTCTAACTGTGCTCTCTCGGGCTTGGCCTTCCACAAGAGTGACCACAAACAATGCGGCATGGAGTAGTAATATTTTAAAGGTCATGGCAACAATAATGCTTGTCCCAAGAGTTTAGCGTCCATAAACTTTCTAAAACTTTCAAATTAGTGCTGTGCCTGAACTATTCTCCCTATTGGTCAATTTCAGACTTGCGTCATTTCCGTTTAAGTCTTCTTATCCTATCACATCACAGGTTTGGGAAGCGGGAAAACCCCTCTAAGGGCATGTTCAAGCATGTCCTTACAAGCCTGTTTTCAGCATATATTTTGGATTAAAATCCTAGTTAACTTACTAAATGTCCTCAAACTTAGATTGTGGTTCGTAAAGTGTGCGATATTAGTTCTAGTAAGCGCACTAGCTATTTCCCTGCATAAAGGCATTTTCACGGTGCCTATCATGGTTTGCCGGAAAACCTGTCTAGCTGTATCTTGTCGAGGAATTCGCGCACGACCTGACGGTCGAGAAATGCCAACAAAGCATCAAGAGTATAATTTCGATCGAATTTAATACATAATGAAGACTGTTCATTACTTACAGTACATACGATGTCGTCGGACTTGGCATAATCCTCGCAGATATCTGAGCAGGAAAAAATAACCAAAGAAAACAACAGTAAAGAAGTTATTTCACGTTCAAACGGGGTACTTTTTAGAGGTGTTAATTTATTCCTGAAATACGTACCATAAACTTGCAGATGAACTCAATTCCTCTGAAGATCAGTGCACTTTCAGTTACTGGAATAAGTTGTATCTAGAAGATGAATTCTCGAAGCAAAACAAAGCGAGTTATGATATAATTATATAATACACAACGTTCTAGCTACCAACCTTAATCTCACTGGATCTGCGATTATCGGCGGAGCTAGAAGCGTCGTAAACGCGAGTTCCGAAGAATTCTCTAGTTTTGTGCCCTGTCTGAGTACGTCACCGGACTTGTTCGGTTTCTTGCTATATTTGTTTCTTTCTATAACGTTCACATTGCGGTAGGGAAGTGCGGACTCGAGAAAGCGACTGCGGAAATCTAGCCCAGCTGCAGTGACGTTTCACTTTTTATTGTCCACGGGAGAGCCCCCAAGCCTCTTTCAGGGGTAAATTCCCGTATGATAGGCTGATAACAAATGACTTATTTTAATGACTAAAGAGCGAGATAAGAAGTTTTGGTAGTCTCTTCACTGATCCCATCCTTCTCGAGGTTTTCTCTACTGCTTGGAAAAAAAAGCAACTAAAACTATGTTTCAAGGCTGTAATAGTATGCAGCTATGTAAAGTTGGTTTATTATGACCACATACCAGGGGTAGAAATACGCACTCTGCGTATCTGTCGGATAGCTACTGCAATGCACAGCTCGACCCAGGTGTTTAATTCATCCAGCTCTTCCCAGTTCCCACCACTCGGCTCAAATCACGTCCAACTCCACGGTCAGATCCATAAAGTGATGACGCTCATAAAAGGCAAAACCGAAACAGGTTGAAGCTGTTATGACCAGGAATATGGTAAGCTTGCTTTAGTTAGCTACGCTAAACGTCCATATCCTCGCTCAGGTTTCTACAGCATGGAGAAACTAGGAGTCTTTTTTCTCCTCTTAGATTCAAAAACACAACGTGAGGACCCCGGCCCGGGGTTCAAACGAAGTCTAGTCCAGCGCGCTGACCACTGATTCGTCCACCGCTTCTCCCCGGTTGCAATAGTCTTTCACAGACCTTCTACTTCTCTTAGTAGGTCTGGTAAAAACGGTGCGATGCCCTGCCACCTGAATAGAAAAGCATGCTGGGAATCATGGTAGTTGAATTCATAATCTATTTTGTTGATAAAGTTACCATGATTCCCTGCAGGCGCGTATCATGGAGGAAATTTGCCATTGTGAGAGCCAATGTGTGGCTTTAAGTGTCTGTACGCCGTGGTGATAGGTTCAAACTAATTTAAACTCATTAAACTGCGGGTCTAAGGACTGCTCAAAGTATTCAATCCCTTTGGAGGTCCAGGCCTCTTGGTGCAAACACATTTTTCACGTCGCGTCACGTCTTATCACATCCGCTTAATTAGTAACAGGACTGAGTAGAGTCCAATTCGGTCTGTAATCATACGAGTGATTAACAAAATCGGAGGACCGCGAGTATGATTACAGACTGAATTGGACGACACGATGTCCTATTATCAATTAATCAAAACTATAACAAAATTCTCGAACGTGATTGGCTATCAGCAGCCCGATTTGAGCATTAATTGGACAGTGTACGCGTCATGCTTGTAATTGGACAGTACGCGTCATTTTGTGCGCGATAGGCTGATGAAATACCTACGTATGCGTTCGTTCGACGCAAGTTTATGAGAAAAACAAGGCCTGCTGCCAGTATGGCTGTCCTAGACAGGCGCGAACGAAATCCCGCCAGAATTACCCGTAATAGTTCAATACAGTACGATATGAAAAGCCGATGATTGCTAATAAAAATCGAGGTTTTTCATATAATTCCTTTTGCATCAGAAGTGTTTCACTGCAAGTCTTTTCTTGAGTTTGACCTCTAATCAAAATCAAAACTAAATGGCACAGAACTCACTTGTTGGGGTTAGAGAGATCGAGGAAAAAGCCCGGGGCGGGAACTCCCATATGAAAAGGTCGGGAATGCTCGTCGCAAAGGATGTAGCTTGGCTAGAAGACGCTCAGTTAGTTTTTCTAATTTTCCATACATTTGTCTGTATTTTTTTCCCGCGAACCGCGTCTAGACGTCCGTCTACCCAGCCAAATTGATTTTACAGACAAATGTATGGAATAGAAAAAATTAACTGAGCGTCTTCTAGCTAAGCTAAATCCTCCAAACTTGGTGAATACAATATTCTACCTAATATTTTAACGTTGTGATATACAAATTGTGTAAAATTTAATTTTGGAAAAAGTTATTTGCCATCGGATTCCCATACATACACTGTAATCTCTGACCACTTTGTCTGCCCGTCAAGATGGCGTCGAAAACCGTGATAAGGCCTATGGCTCAGCAAAAACTAAGGTACTGTACGGGTCCACAAATGATCCCAGGACCGCAAATGATCCCCAAACTGGACCGCAAATGATCCCGGACCGGAAATGATCCCCGATAGGGACCGCAAATGATCCCGACTATAAAATAACGAATGGCATGGATGGTGGGATGGTGTGGATAGGGAATTGGCGCACGTGAATACCGATGTTTTTATTAAAGCCATCTTATAATTATAATGACTTACAACTTGCTTTTTTTTTCATACTCTCGACTAAATTTTGTTGCTAACTACGGTGTTATGAATATCACCACTCAATCATCAAAACACGAGTTGGCTTGCATTTCTTTGCAATTCTCAGTAAAATTATGATCAGTGCAACATACGCTACATATCCTCCTTTGTTAAACGTTGATATTTCGGTGTTATAGTTAAATCACGTTTTATCAGCCATTAACGCCACTCGTCTAAAGTTTTAAACTAAAATCTAACCATGAGGCAACTATTAAGGAAGACGCTGTCACATAAGTAGACCCACAAGCCTACAACACTTCATCACTCGGTAAAACACCTAGTGTGTAGCAATGGAAATTTGAACAAATTTATTTTGTAATTTTTCCTTGGTAGTATTTTGGCTTTAATTTCTCGGAAATGACTACTTGAGTATTCTAAGAAGCCAAAATTCCAAGCTATAGTTATGACGTTCAGCTTCATTACCAAGCCGGAACGCCAAGGCTTGCGCTTCGTTTTGACAAGTTAGCTGTTTGATAGATGTTTGATACTATCGCCACCGGGAAATCGAGAATGTTTACAAGTATGTGTTTTTCTAAGACTTCTAATTCAATAGATCCTCTTCACGTGACGTGTTTTTATCCTCATCAGGCATAAGAGGCGGTATATTTATATCTGTTTACAATTAGCGTGCTTCGTTTGGAAACCAGAGCATTTTGAATTTCAGGGTTATGGAGGTTGCGTGACCTAAGGCTACGATCGAGTTTGTTGAAAAATATATACTCATCTCATGATTTTGAGCCTTTTTAGAAGTTAGAACATTAGGCAAAGTGCTCATGTAAATGCTTGTTTGTTTACTAGTAGTACTGATGATCAGTCGCCTAGAAAGCCAAAGTAAGGTCCAGATGTTCACACTATATTCCGGCCGCCATATCGGTGTACCACTGATGTATACCAACATGGCGTTTTCTTACTGGGCTCTGTAAATTTCTGGGAAACATTTACGACGAATTTCTGAAGTTTGGGGAAACGCACACGCCTAAAACTTGGAGGAGTGTCTTATTTAGTTATCTTCAATAGCGTACATCACGATTTCTTAGCTTTTTCCATTGGTTGGTTTTCGGTTTATTATTATTTTTTTATTGCGTGACAGTGACAACGATCTGTACTGTTCGAAGAACAAAACAGCAACTGTGGAATATATATATTTTTTGTAAAATGATTAAACATGTTTTTTAGTTCATTATTTTTGTACATGTTCTCACCTTCCTCTGATATAAATCCATGCCATCCTTATTTTTTGATCGGGATCATTTGCGGTCCTGGGATCATTTGCGGACCCGTACAGTACCACTTCACTTGATGCACATCCCACGAGTTTTGTTTCTGAACGAAGCAAGATTCTACATGTGCTGTTTGCATGATAATTTTGCCAGTGGAGTAAATTTGTGTGGAGAGAATTTTCGTGTCGACGTATTTTTGCGGATCGTGGAAAAAAAAAAAAAACGCAAAATTCGAACAAAATAGGAAACGCAAAAATTTCGTGCCACACGGTATTTCTCATTCTTCTCTGATTTTGTTGTTGTTGTTGTTTTTCCATGTCTTTTTTCTCCATCTTTCGTGACGAAAACAAGCGCTTTATTGGCCAAACAAAGCTTTGGCGAGCTGCGATTGGACCGTGCCGGTGCGACCGCTTCCTCGGCAGGGTCTCCCTTGGGAAGGTTTTCATTTCGTAGCCTCGTGTCTTCCCTCTGTCATCGTTTTGTAGTTGCGAACACGTCTTTGGGCGAAGGAAGTTCAACAAAGCAAACTTTAGGTAAGTGAGGTTGTGGAGAAGAGAACTAAACTTACGTCAAACGACATTGCGTTCAGGACAGACAGTCCGAAAACCAAACGTGAAGTATCTTGCCGGGGACATCCATGGTCCGTGTTGAAAGTCCACCAGTTTGTTTCGCGCTATGATATGTTTTCCAACTCAACTAACAAGATGCTGCTAAAAGGAACAACAAAAGCTGAACAAATTAAAACCTACGACACAATTTTTTAGTAACTGGGCTAATCTGCAGTTCGGAAAGACGTCTCCAGCGAAAGCGCTGATTTCGTGTGATTTCAATGTGATTGAAGTCGCACTCTAATAAACTTAAAATGGCGACAATGTTTGGCTGTTTTCAATCTGTAAGCTTACTGGCAGCGATGTTTAGTGAGTACAGAACTCAGGTTAACCTTGGTTCACATGTGCTGGAAAGCTTTAACTAACGGTCCGTGTGAAACGCAGACTGCGAACTGCAGACTACGGACCGGAGATAAAATGTAGACCGAGTTTAAAATGCAGACTGCAGACAGACAGTAGACATTTTAAAACTGGATCCTGTCACCAATTCCATCATTGAGAGCTAACCATAAACAGGATAACCGAAGCGTTATTCAAGAGTACAGACTTTCACTACGGTTAGCCTGAATAACCCTGTTTACGGTTATGATAGCACTTGGTAATATGGAAATAACACCATAACCGCACCATAACCGAAGTCGCCATTCGCGGTTGCATGTCGCTTTAACAAGCTTACTTTTACAGTTCTTCAGAGTGACAGCTCAAGGAATGCTCCGAAGTGGCCCGATCACAACCGTACTCCCAAAATGGCTGGAAGTCGAGCTTACATCGAGGGCAGATTTTAGAATCATTCTAGTGTGGAAGCAATGCATGGGCGACATATTTTCAAAACTGCATGCAGACTGCAGATTGGGTACAAAATGCAGACTGAGAATAAACACTTTTTTCCTCTAAATGTGATAATGTCCCATCCTATTACTAAAAGTATCAAGGCTGTATTCCCTCTAAAATAGAATTTCAAGCCTTCACTTCAAGTCTTCACTTCTTGTGCAATGTTTGAAAGTGCACATGCTAATTTCAATCTTTTCTTACTAAAACAACATTCAAGCTATGGCAGTCAAACTTTGTGACTTTTTCTAAATGTTATTTAGGGAACATTGTCTAGTCATGCGACTTAACAGTTCTATGGCAACCAGGTTCTAAAAGGATGTTTTGACCGAATAAAGTGTTTTTAAAGCTTATTTTTTCTGTTATAGTTTGAATTTGGATTTATGACAATTTTATTGCAAATTCTTTACCGCTCTTGATATCCTTGAATTGTCAATCTGTTTTATTTGAACAGTATTTTGAAATTCAACATAGCAGATTCAAGGAGGCAGACATTTTGAAGTGGGTCACATCATTTTGGTGTTCTATGACCTGGACTATTTAAATATAATATATAGATCTGGCTGAGCCTAAAAGCAGAGCTCCTGATTGCAATAATTAACCATAAAGGAAAAAGAGGATTTGTTTTTCTTGGATCAGAAACTCAAAAATGATCAATTGTGAGCATCTAATTGTTCAATGTGTGGTTTTGCTGATTTTTCCAGTTAAATGTTAACAAGCTATACCCAATAAGCATAACTAAGACTGTAAGAATTTCCCCCTTCAATTTATGGCCCAAGCGCGAAGCGCACGGGTCGTAAATCAAAGGGGGAAAAATGAGGATCCATAACATACAGTACGGACCGAGAAAACGAGGTTAGTAAGATATTTATTATATCTCTACTGTGTGCCTGACGGGTTCGGAAACGATTTCTATGCAGATAGGCTTCAAATTTCTGACGCACCTCAAAAGCAAACGAGTCAGTTTGAAACTGTTTTTAAGTCGTTCGCATGCTTTATTACATAATTTAGAGTATAACCCTTTAAGTCCCGATAGTGGCACAAAATGTTATAATAAGCTTAATATTTGGCCAATTCATTTCAAATTTGGATGCCAAAAGGATCTTTGAGAGATCTTCACACTGAAAGCATAAAATCATACCCCTCTCCTGAATCAGACTTGATTAACTACCCCTCAAGTTTTTGAAACTTTTACGCTTTACAATTTTACGGTCAATTGAATATCTGATAAAAATCTGCACACCCAGAGCCACAAATTAAGCTATTGTTTAGGACTATACCCAGTATACACAAGGAATAAGGTATTTTTGAAAGTTTTCATTTTTTACTTTGTAGACTCCTCAATTCAATTTGTGACATCTTGTATGTCTGTTGTGGTGATTTAGGATGTACCCCAAACAATATCTTTCAAGTGGCATATTACTTGTGGTCTTTCGATCCACTGTTAATTTTAGAAAAATAAGGTTTTTCTCTGCGGCTTAAAGGGATAAGAAAGTTTTGAACTCTCACTTGCTATAAAAGTTAAGAACACTCTTTGATAAATTCCAAAACAGTTTTGCAACAAAACCAACTTTAAATTTTAGCAGGCTGTACAGGAGAGTATGGCCTGCGAAATTGACTTACTCTGCACAAAGTTCTTGTTTTTTTTTTACATGAAGAAGCTCAAATGTTTCAAAACATCTGCTATCTTGGATTTCAAATTTTTTCTGGAATGTAAGAAAATATCCAAAATAGGTTTGAATAGATTAGAGAAATGATTAGCAAGTCAAAAACTTCAGTTTTTCTTTTAATTTTTAACTTTTTAGTCTTGTTAATGGCATCTTGCAATTATTATAATTTCTTTTTCAATTTGTGATCATCAGTATTTCAACAACATACATTGTATCACAACAAGCTCACATTTTGACACAAAAACAAGACACATACCCAAGGTTTTGCCTCGCACGTCAACAAATACAATCACAGTGGGGGATCTAGGGCAGGGGCCCAGGCCCCCCTTCTTTTGGGTTAAAAAAAAAGCCCCCTCCCTCCCCACGGGAGCTCCAGGTCTGAATCCACCACTTAATTATACTATTCATACTATGCTATGGTTAATGCCATGTATGTCTTAAACCAGGAGACCTCTCTGGAGGAAATGAAGACTGATTTTGTATTATAAATTTCATTGCAGTTCATCTGTTTTTGTGACTTTGTGGAAATGCATGGCAACCATTGCCTGACAATGCAAGGTTTACAAGATTGTGCAATAAGGATCAGAATGTTTAAACCATCATTTTATGGTTATAAGTAAAGGTAAGTTTATGCAATACTTGGTTGAGGGCAATCATTGAGTTATTTTTTTGTAAAAAAAATACCTCTTAGTCGGCGCGTCGGGTATGTTATGGACGGGTCAATGGGTGAGTGAGTGAGTGAATGAATGAGTGAGAGATGTATGTATGTCACACCAATCAGATTGGATCTACTATGAACAGCCAATCAAATTTCTTGTTGTAAAGGTAAATGGTACGTGAGAAACACAAGGTATGTATAAACACAAGGACTTTGGTAATTGAAAAATAAAGAGCGATGTGTATGTTGCCGGTTTGCGATTTTGAGTCTGCTTTGGAGGAGAGTGTGACAGTTACATACATACATTGGGTTGTTTTAGAGTGTGTAATTTTCAGTGTAATGGTGGCTAGTTATGAACGAGATTAGTCTTGAGTTTTGAAGCAGTTCATGAGTTAGTAGTAGGCAAATGGCACGAGATATTTTTATTTTTAATTACAAAGGGTAACTTGATACTTTTGTTTTTCACAAGGAGTTAATTCAATTAGAGGTCACGAATCGTCGGTTCTAGTTCTTAGGACATGTTTTAGAGGAGACGAGACTATTTAGATCTGAAGCAGTTCTAACGTTTACAATAGTAAGTGCAGGTAACGATTGCTTTGTTCTTATTGCATGCAAATATAACGAGATATTTTTATTTTTTAGTTACAATGGGTAATTTGACACTCTTGTTTTTCACAAGGTGGTAAATTCAATTAGAGCTGACAAATCGTCAATTAGAGCTGACAAATCGTCACCACTTGTTCCCACGAGATGTTCGCTATTTTTAGTTACAAATGGTAACTCAACACTTTTGTTTTTCATATGGGAGTAAATTCAAATTACAAGTTATCGGCTATTGGTCCCAGGATATTAAACAAAAAAGAAGCTTTCATTTCTGGACGGTTTTTACGTCTCTGCAGTAGCAGTTTAATATTTTTATTTGATGGGCATTTTATGACATTCTTTTCAGTCCGATATTTTTTAAAGGTAAAAAGTATGAAAACTGTTCAAATGTTCTTTGAAGACTGTGTGGCACCAAGTTAAAGTGCAATTTAATTAAATCAGACTTTCAACATGCCAGAGAGGTTTTTTTTCTCTTTCTTTCAATTTTCGGTGAAGTAGTGTTGTGTAAAAAGGGTAAACTTACGACTCGTATAAAATAAACACATAAATTTGTGAAGGGCTTTTGTTGATTTTCTTTTCGATAATGACGAAAAAGTGGCTTCTTTTTAAAGCATACCCATATCAAGGCTAGAGTGCAAAAACCATACCCTATTCATGACCAAAATGGCCAAAATCAGCTAAAATCGATACCCTATTTATGACCAAAACTGCTGAAAAACCATACCCTTCAGGGCCGCACAGACCTATATAGCCCATATAAAGGAGTCCCCCCGCCGGGGGGAAGGGCTACGTGATCGGTGAGTGAGGGAGATATGCATGTGCGAGTGTCCGACCAATCACAGTGTGAGTTGTGCCAAAGAACGAATAAAATTGCCTGTTGGTATCTGCATTAATCTGGAGACGTGTCAGATTACTGTAGTTTCTTCAGTCAAACATTTTATGGCTTACTATTTAGTTATCTTACCATTACCGATGTAACATTGTATGTACATCATAAACTCCCAGTTTCTTTGTTGCTGTACATCGCAACCAAAAAACTTGTCAAATCAACCAAATCATTACTGTAAACAGTTCCATGAATGCTGCTATCTCCGAGACTTATAGTTCACAAGAAAATAACTCTTGCACGCCTTGCGTGCCTATGTTTTAGGTCATGTCTGTATGTTCATAATCAAATATTCTAGAATTCAAATAGTTATTTATTAGTACCAGTAATAAATAATGATATTACTGAAGTTGAGTTAAATAGATGTGAATTTTCTAGCAGCTAAATGAATTTAAATTCTGTTAACCCTAATTGTTGAATCAATTTTTTTAATACATGTAATTATTGCATTTCTAGTTTTCTGATTTCATCACACAGTGTGACTAACAACAAATAATGGTCCAGAGTCTACCTTTTGTTTAGTTTACACATAATTCATTAAAAATGGACATGCGATTTGTGGAAAATTTGTCCCTTGTTCACAATAGAGGTACATGTAATAATAATTCTTACACAATGTGGCTAAAATCATTATAGTAGAATACTACTCTATATAAAAGACCTTGTTAAATGAGCTATAGAGTGTTGTTGAGTATACATGATGTAGATTGTAGAGTGAGAAGTGATATGGAGAGAAGTGTAGAGCAAAAACAATGCATACAGTATACAGTGTAGACTTGTCTTCGTGTCCAGTACTGTGTGGACATTGAAGTAAAGTGTAGACTATATAAATGTACATACATGTACAGATGTATGACTGAGTAGAGAACGTAAATTAAAGTGCACTGTTATGTATGGTGTGTAGGGTAGAGATGATGAGCATGATCTCGCTACTTCGTTTGTACATGTATTTGTCACACTTCTGAAAGAATGCCAGCGTTGTTTGAAGTGCCTTTGTGAAGCAGAAAAAAATTAATTGCTCCTTATTTGAAAGGCTTTTCAAAAAAGAGGAATCATTATAGCATTTTCCATTTTGAAATATCTCCTTTTATTTTGGAGATTTATGTCTTTGTATTATGCAAATGAGGAGAGTGATAAAGTCATAAATCCTTCCACTAAAATATATAACACTGAATCAAAAATACATGTATCTCTAGAAATACCGGTACATGTGTCAGAGCGGTGTTCTTTAAACTTGGCACTCCCAACAATCTAATGAGGAGAGTTAAGGTAACAGTATACCCCAAATGACTGTCATTCATTAGCGCTGCTTTACGATCGGACATTTGACGCAAACCCCAGTAAAGTATATATTTTCTAAAGGCTTAAGAATTGTAAATTACGAGGTATATGTATTGAAATGAAAAACAATTAAGGTTTTCCGAATAACTGTACCGCCCTATTTCCCAAAGTACAGAGGTTCACTAATCAAGTTCGTTTCTGGTCGGATTTGAGCGAGAAGATGCGATCAACCTTGCGTGTCTTCTTGACACCTTTCTCTAGAAACGGTGTTTAGAAATTTTGATTACTTGTCTAGTTTGTTTTTGACATGCAATTAAACTTTAAGAGTTGATAAAACATGCATTTGCTTCACTAAAATAGTCAAAACTTTTGAAAGAAGTAAAAACTAAAAGTTCCTCGCCACTGTTTATTTGCCTGATTGTCAGGCAAAATTCTGTCCAGATTTCACCCAAAAAAAAGTGTTAAAAACTCTCTGGAAATGAGCTTGAGAGGTGTGCTTCATTCTCTGAAATTTTTTTTTCCATATACGAAGGAAAATATAATTTGGGGCATTTTTCTAATGTAATGAGATAATTACACAAAATAAAAAAATAATATAATAACGCAAAATAATAACGCATTGTTTGATAAAGTGAAGGCTCATTTTACTAATTCACAATAGAGCTCATATCAATTACACATAGTTTTGAGAATTATCTGATGAAAGCAATAGAGCACTTTTTCTGTGTTTACATAGCCTCATCTAAACACTAGGAAGGCTGGGAGAATTTCTGAAAGTTATGCGAATCCTCAAATACGTCTTGGGTTTGCATAACTGTGTCGAGTTCTCTTAACCCTCCTTGTGTTTAGATGGAGCTTTGTAAACATGGAAAAAGTGCTCTATTGCTTAAATACTGATACCTTAAGGCAATATGGACACCATGTGTGTTCCAAACAGGACCCCAAGTCCCACTGTAAAGGGTTGTAAATGGGAATATTTGGTTTTTGACAGAAAGAGACTGGAGCCAAGAGTGTTGCCATGGCAACAGCACAATGGGTGTCACGTTGCTTTTGTGATGTACATTTTTGGAGGACTACCCAATAATTAGATAATATGTTTTTTTCAAGGTGATTACAATGTATGTCCAATTTGATTGTTGATTTCACCATTTCTTGTCCCTTGTTTGTTTTTAAGTCAGTCTTGTGCCTTTCACTCTATCTTACTCCTAGTATTAAACTTCAATATTTGTAGCATAATGTAATCAATCTTTCTTTTATTATTTGTGTGTAGTTATAAAATAATACATTTTATGTTTCAATGAACAGTACATGATTGTATATACCTATGCAAATGTCAACTAAACTAAAAACTTAATGTGTGACAAAAAATTGCTCAGTGTAATCTGTCAAACTATTTTTACTTTTTGTCCAAGTTGATGGACATTAAATCAAGAAATGTATGTTTACATTCATTAATGTATGGAGTTTAATATATCCTTTTCATTGAAAACAAATTAAAATTTACAAAAACGTCAACTTGACTTGTTGGTCACATGCAGTCCCCTGTTTATAGTGCCTCTCCTCCCTAATTATGTAAAGAAACTCAACCTTAGATGAAAGATACAACACCAATGTTTTGGAATGCTCTCACTGTTTCTGCAATCTGTTTATAATTTAAATAATTATAATATATTTTATACTAGCAGGATCAGAAACAAAATTAACTGAAAGGCCTCAGACTTAAGATTCTTAAGGGTGTTAGCAGTAAATAATGTTTGACAATGTGCAATGTTTGCACTGCATATTTTCGCTGAAGCAGATGCAGTGCAGAGCATCAGCGGTTGACGAAATGAAAATTGAGCCTGCAATGATTTCATTCATGGAGAAAACACATCATCCAAGATGTTGGACAAAAATGATGATTTTGTCACCAAAGAAAGCTGCAAATCTTTCTCTAATTTCTGAAAGTTCCAAATGGGAACTCATGAAAGACAAAATTCAAGATCTTCTTTTTTTCTGGTAGAGTCAAACTAAACTCATCCTACAGATCACTTTTCGTGTTGCTTTGGTTGTCCTTACAAATTATTAGCTGTCTCAGACAACTGAACAACTGCGAATGTAGATCCCTGGTAATGCAAACAAATTTTGTCAAATTTTGCTCTTTGAAATTTTGAAAAGCCTCTGATGTCTGTCAAACCAAAAATGGGTAGAAATTTAACATTTGGTTAAAGCAAAATTTTGGAGTGGCAAAAATTCATGCAAGCAAAATTTTGCAGTCATAATATGGCAGTATCAAAACAAACATTTTGAGAAAAGAAAATTCGAAACAACAAAGATTTGAAGATATGAGAGAAAGCATTCATACATGTATTTAACACATCTTTTAACCATGTATTCTGAACTGAGGCGAACAATGTTTGACATTGTGAAGTATATATGAAATAATTCACATTTGAACTGCGGTTGTAGATGAAAGTGAAGAATGATCATCGCAGTAAATTTTCCAATTTAAGCAATTGGAAAGGAGAAGCCTGAAAAAAATCAGGGCTTCAACGGGATTCAAACCCGTGACCTCCGCGATACTGGTGCGATGCTCTACCAACTGAGCTATGAAGCCACACATTGGGAGCAAGGTCAATTGATTGAGGTCGTTATTCAGCCCTGCAGAAACATGTTGTACTTAGTGCAATTGGTCAGTTACAAGTTGTTAGTGTTAACTCATCTATTTTCAAATTTCAGTTTTGGTTTTGTTGAGGTCATGATTAAGTTGACATCTCATGAGTGCCATAAATGAACAATGCTAAATCGCATTGTTGAAAAACATCAATGAAAATGTAACTAACAGAATTGACTGAGACACTACTCACAGGTACACTAACTTAGAACAAACACTACTTGGTCAACTTCAACAACATCCACCACAGCTAGCACCTTACAAATGGCTCATTAATCATCTCAACAAAAAAAAGAGAAACACACTGACTTACAAAATAGAATGGACACTGTCTAGTGCAGGTAATTAATATGACTAGCAGTGGATAGATTGAAAATGAAAGCTCATGAGCAAGTTGCCGATCGCTGGTTACAACTTGATGATGACCTTTGTTTTGGTGTCAAACATCATTTACCAACCCAGGGGTTTCATTAACATTGTCAGCAGGAGAACTGGTTTTCACAGGCCGGCAAAACTGTTAGAACTCAACTTCTTTGTAATAAAAACTTTGTGCTAGGTGGTCAAACCAGCTGGGCAAAATTGTCCTCGCAGCCAGTCAATTTACCCGCTGCCCAGCCCTTAATGAAACCCATGGCAACCACAGACCTTTTTAAGGACTTCTTCACACAATGGAGGACAACATAGTTGGAAAGGTTGAAAGAACATCATATACCATGTATGTTTACATGAACTACATGTACATGTAGACTTACAACAAGCCTGAGATTTTTGACAATCTCCCCTCTTCCTGATATCAGTGTTGGATAATATGGTGTGCCTTAAGTTTTTTGCTTTAACCTCAATGTTGAATATAGTAGGGGAGTGGATTGGAGGAGGAGAGAAATAGGCAATCTTTTCCATTACATTTGTCTCAGGTTATAAATGAACTACGTAAAAAAAACAACAAAAACAACAACAACATTTTTAAAAATCAGCTGGTAACTTGATCTTGTACTTACCACTTCGTTTGTTAAATTGACCATTCCTGGCCATTCGTGGATGTCTTGCTGAGCAGGCACAGGATGATCTTGGGCCATTGTTTGCGCTAAATTTCTGTAAAATGAAATGAACATAAATGGTAGTCTCCTTCACAGTTGATAGTTTGGTTCCTCCATTATTTTTTAAATTTCAGTACTATATAGTTACATGTAGATTCAATTTGCTTGTTATAAACAATAAATTATTGGATGAGGTTTTTGTGATATCCAGAATAATCAAGGTTGAGGTAGAGTAGGGTAGACCGTAACTTGCGAATGCAGACGTATATCCGGCTGTCGCTTGTCTCCGCCGAAAATAATGTCTGCAAACCCGAGCAAGGAAATGATCTCTGTGATGTAACGACTTTTGTTTCTCTTTGGCCAATCAGATTCCATGATAGAATGAAACTCGAGTGCTCCTTGCAGCGAATACCTCGCGGAGTAGTTCTGGGGCTACTTGAGCTAAACTGTGATTGGCTTAAAATTCCTACGTCAAAGAAATCGTTTCCTGGCTCAGGTTTGCAGACGTTATTTTCGGCGGAGACAAGTGACAGCCGGAAATATGTCTGCGTTTGCAGGCTAGGTAGACCGAGACCTTGATCATTCTGGATATCACAAAATCCAAATCTAAAAATTGTGTTATTATACATTGACCAAAAAAAATGAAACTCATGTTTTTGCTTCTTCACTAACGACAAGCAACATGAAGCATGCGAACTTGACATGATTACCCTTAGAAATCATGCACTGCGATCATACATGACATGATTACCCGTGACCTTGAGTGTCCTTGACATGATTATTGTGTAATCTGGAGAGATGACATCACAGGCACTGATTTTGAAAATTTACTGTACGTTTGCGGCCAATCAGAAAGGAGATAGTGAGTTCAATGTCTAATAATTATAGTTACAAGTCAGATGTATTGTGACTTATCACTCCACTTACATCTGTTTCAAACTGAACTGCATTTCTTTGCTTTTGGTTTCTTGAAGGCAACTTTGATGACCACTATTGATCATTTGTCAAAAGGGAGAGTTGCAGTTTTGTATGAACAGCTTTTGGTTTGCATCATTCTTGATACAGGTCTCATTAAGCTCTTTAAATGAAGTTTTTGATACACATTTTGTATATATACATGTATGTATGTTAGCTGGAGTCATTTTGTCTTTCTTCGTCTGGTGTCATCAAATCAGACTTGGATTTTAAAGCTGGTATTCTTGTGCTAACATGGACAAGAAAGATAATAAACTATATTGATGTTTCTTATAAAAGGCTGTTTTAAAGTCAAAAGTCTGGGGCTAAATTGTCAGTTTTTAACATCCAAATGTTATGAGAAATTTGTTACTCGTACTAGTCTCACTGATTCTTGTGTTATCTTCATATGAGCAGTATATTCATGCATTTATAAGCTCAGCATAATTAAATGTTATCAGGAGAGGCCTCTTAATCAAGGGAGAGTACTCAATGCATTGCCAAAGGCACAATAATGTTAAGGGGGTTCTTATAACTACAAATTGGTCATGAATTTGTTGCTGTAAGGAAGTTTTCTAACCATTTTTTTTTTGAAAACCAGATATCCTAAGGATAAGCCTTTTGCACAGGTTTTTTCCATTGAAGAGTCCTGCAAAAGTTTCAAATGACGGCCAAATGACCAGTCACATGACCAGAATAGAAAAACCCCCTAACACTTTAAAGGCATCTAAATCCAAAAATTTAAATCAGTGTCAATGGATTAAGAATGTGCAGGTGCTTAAAGCTGTGCACCATAAAAGTTATGAGGTAATAAACACTGGTGTTAACAGACTTTCTTCAGTAGCTTCCTTTTACATGTAAACAATAATTCCATACATACGATTAAAAAGAAGGCTGAGTTATTTCTGATTCATAAGAAAAATCGGAAGTATTCCTCTTTTCTTCCAAGTTTTGGGGATTTAAAATGCTAATGCGCAGTTTGGGATTAACACTAGTTACGCACCCGAATTCATCTTTTTGCAAAGCAAACATTCCCTTGTATAAGATTCACTATTAATTAGCACTGCAAAATGCTCCAAAACAACTTTCCTCTCAATATCGCCATTAGCAATCCCTTAGCAACTGTTCTAAATCTGTAGTTAAGGAGGACCCCCCCTTAATAATACATGTACAACGCAATGTGTCCCAACATCTATATGTTTACAGTCATGTATTTTTTTCATTTGTTGATTGCTGGTAGTTGTTACATGTACCTTATCATTTCAGATTCTTGATCACTGATCTGTTGGATAATGAAAAATTGCACATGATCAAGGTCCCTTCAAAAATGCTTGCTCGCCAGTTTTCTCAACAATTACCTGTAGTATAGGTAATTGCATGAATGCAAGTACAGTTAAGGATTTACACTACAAGTGATATTTGAAAATTCTCTCAAAATGAAGAATGAAGTTATTGTCTCGGTCATGATAAGTCAAGACACTGTAAATGACCTTTGTTTTTGTCTTCTCTGGAACTGAATAGACCGTTTTTGTATTCTCGGTATTGGACTGCAACTGAGGCTAATGCAGGGAGTCTTTTTAAATGCAAATGACATTAATCTCTTTTTAATGATATTCCCGCACATGAGCCTCCATTGCAAGCTAGTTCCAGTCCAATACCGAGAATACGAATATGATCTATTACCTTATTCTTTCCAAAATAATGTTCCTGCAAAAAAACTTTTGTTTGGAAAACAACATACAAATCATCACCATTTCGTAGATGACCTCCAGCCATGGTACACCAATGGCTTAAAAGATACAATAGCTCAGCCAATCAGATTGTGGCATTTGCATCATACTAGTGTAGAATTTTACTAATCTGCATTATTTTTTCTTACCTCTAGGTCTAATATAGGATCCTGTAAGAAGAAGATTGGTGTTTGGTCTCTGAAATTGAAGCAACTCAGATGTAAGTACATGTACATTTATCTAAAAGGGGTCCTTCTCAACTAAAAATTGGCCATGAATTTGTTGCCGTAAGGAAGTTTTCTAACCATTTTTTTTTGAAAACCAGACCTCCTAAGGATAAGCTTTTTGCACAGGTTTGTCCTATTGAAGAGTCCTGCCAAAGTTTCAAATGACGGCCATATTTGACCAGTCACATGACCAGAATAGGAAAAAACCCCTAACACTTTTAAAGGCATCTAAATCCAAAAATTTAAATCAGTGTCAATAGATTAAGAATGTCCAGGTGCTTAATGCTATGCATCATAAAAGTTATGAGGTAATAAACGCCGGTAGTAACAGACTTTCTTCAGTAGCTTTCCTTTTACATGTAAACAATAATTCCATACATACGATTAAAAAGAAGGCTGAGTTATTTCTGATTCATAAGAAAAATAGGAACAATTCCTCTTTTCTTCCAAGTTTTAGGGATTTAAAATTCTAATGCGCGGTTTGGGATTAGCACTAGTTATGCACCCAAAATCATCTTTTTGCAAAGCAAACATTCCCTTGTATAAAATTCACTATTAATTAGCACTGCAAAATGTTCCAAAACAACTTTCCTCTCAATATCGCCATTAGCAATCCCTTAGCAACTGTTCTAAATCTGTAGTTAAGGAGGACCCCCCCTTAATAATACATGTACAAAGCAATGTGTCCCAACATCTATATGTTTACAGTCATGTATTTTTTTCATTTGTTGATTGCTGGTAGTTGTTACATGTACCTTATCATTTCAGATTCTTGATCACTGATCTGTTGGATAATGAAAAATTGCACACGATCAAGGTCCCTTCAAAAATGCTTGCTCGCCAGTTTTCTCAACAATTACCTGTAGTATAGGTAATTGCGTGAATGCAAGTACAGTTAAGGATTTACACTACGAGTGATATTTGAAAATTCTCTCAAAATGAAGAATGAAGGTATTGTCTCGGTCATGATAAGTCAAGACACTGTAAATGACCTTTGTTTTGTCTTCTCTGGAACTGAATAGACCGTTTTTGTATTCTCGGTATTGGACTGCAACTGAGGCTAATGCAGGGAGTCTTTTTAAATGCAAATGACATTAATCTCTTTTTAATGATATTCCCGCACATGAGCCTCCATTGCAAGCTAGTTCCAGTCCAATACCGAGAATACGAATATGATCTATTACCTTATTCTTTCCAATATAATGTTCCTGCAAAAAAACCTTTTGTTTTTGGAAAACAACATACAAATCATCACCATTTCGTAGATGACCTCCAGCCATGGTACACCAATGGCTTAAAAGATACAATAGCTCAGCCAATCAGATTGTGGCATTTGCATCATACTAGTGTAGAATTTTACTAATCTGCATTATTTTTTCTTACCTCTAGGTCTAATATAGGATCCTGTAAGAAGAAGATTGGTGTTTGGTCTCTGAAATTGAAGCAACTCAGATGTAAGTACATGTACATTTATCTAAAAGGGGTCCTTCTCAACTAAAAATTGGCCATGAATTTGTTGCCGTAAGGAAGTTTTCTAACCATTTTTTTTTGAAAACCAGACCTCCTAAAGATAAGCTTTTTGCACAGGTTTGTCCTATTGAAGAGTCCTGCCAAAGTTTCAAATGACGGCCATATTTGACCAGTCACATGACCAGAATAGGAAAAAACCCCTAACACTTTTAAAGGCATCTAAATCCAAAAATTTAAATCAGTGTCAATAGATTAAGAATGTCCAGGTGCTTAATGCTATGCATCATAAAAGTTATGAGGTAATAAACGCCGGTAGTAACAGACTTTCTTCAGTAGCTTTCCTTTTACATGTAAACAATAATTCCATACATACGATTAAAAAGAAGGCTGAGTTATTTCTGATTCATAAGAAAAATAGGAACAATTCCTCTTTTCTTCCAAGTTTTAGGGATTTAAAATTCTAATGCACGGTTTGGGATTAGCACTAGTTATGTACCCAAAATCATCTTTTTGCAAAGCAAACAGTCCCTTGTATAAAATTCACTATTAATTAGCACTGCAAAATGCTCCAAAACAACTTTCCTCTCAATATCGCCATTAGCAATCCCTTAGCAACTGCTCTAAATCTGTAGTTAAGAAGGACCCCCCCCCCCCCCTTTAATAACACATGTACAAAGCAATGTGTCCCAACATGTATATGTTTACAGTCATGTATTTTTTTCATTTGTTGATTGCTGGTAGTTGTTACATGTACCTTATCATTTCAGATTCTTGATCACTGATCTGTTGGATAATGAAAAATTGCACATGATCAAGGTCCCTTCAAAAATGCTTGCTCGCCAGTTTTCTCAACAATTACCTGTAGTATAGGTAATTGCGTGAATGCAAGTACAGTTAAGGATTTACACTACGAATGATATTTGAAAATTCTCTCAAAATAAAGAATGAAGTTATTTTCTCAGTCATGACAAGTCAAGAAACTGTAAATGACCTTTGTTTTTGTCTTCTCTGGAACTGAATAGACCGTTTTTGTATTCTCGGTATTGGACTGCAACTGAGGCTAATGCAGGGAGTCTTTTCAAATGCAATGACATTAATCTCTTTTTAATGATATTCCCCCGCATGAGCCTCCATTTCAAGCTAGTTCCAGTCCAATACCGAGAATACGAATATGATCTGTTACCTTATTCTTTCCAAAATAATGTTCCTGCCAAAAAAAAACTTTTGTTTTGGAAAACAACATACAAATCATCACCATTTCGTAGATGACCTCCAGCCATGGTACACCAATGGCTTAAAAGATACAATAGCTCAGCCAATCAGATTGTGGCATTTGCATCATACTGGTAGTAGAATTTTACTAATCTGCATTACTTTTTCTTACCTCTAGGTCTAATATAGGATCCTGTAAGAAGAAGATTGGTGTTTGGTCTCTGGAATTGAAGCAAATCAGATGTAAGTACCTGTACATTTGTTATAAGCTGCTGTAATATTTGTGTAAAATTGATCCTGTTCTAAATCTTTGGTAATCACATGCAGTGTCTGGGTAAGGATGGGGCTACCCTGCTTATGGCTGGCAAGTTTTTAAGAAATGGAAACATTTGCTTGTTCCAGTGAGGCTCATTGCACACAAGATCTGTTTCCACACTTTTTTCTGTTTCTTAACAACTTCAAAGAATATTCAACAAGTGTTTTTTTTTATAGCTGAATGTGTCTATCACTCATGTATGTATAGCTAGTGTGGTACATTGATTTTGCTGTACACCTCTAAATTATACAATATTTCATAAATACATTCCTGCAAGAGAAAGATCACTGCAGTATTGACCTATGTAAACTGGTATTAAACTTCATCAAGTCCAATGTACATAATTATTATTCCGTTCATTAGATAACATTTCTACAGGCAGTACTGATACTATAGTCATACACTACCAACAACATAAGGAATATTATTACTTGCTTTCAGACTGGCAAAATTGATATTTAGATAGCAGCAAAGTAGTAGGAAAGGCGTTATTTACCTGGTATACTCCCGCTGAAAAAAAAGTAAAGAGAATCCATGTTAGCATAAGGCTTGTGGTGCTCTGCTCAGTAAGTGAGCAATATTAATTTATAAACGGATTTTCGTGCTCGACAATGAAATTGTATTGATCATAACAATTAGATGTGCAAACAAATTGAAGAAATACATAGAATGGGTTTAAAGGGAGGGACTAGAAGCCCAAAAACAAACAATAAAGCAGATAATATCAGTCTTCCTCGATACAATAATGAAATAGCACGAACTTTTTCAAGATTTGTGATGTGTCCGAGTGTTAGCATAAGGTTAAAAGTTGTTAATATACAGTGTATGTTGACGTGTTCCTTACTTACATTTTGGTTGGCACTTCCAGCCATCTCTTGTGAGGTTCCTGCAAAATAAGGAAACGTTGGTAATGTTATAGGGAGGACCTCTTCGTGTGTACGAGTGCAAATTCAATCAAATGTTCATGGCCTGCGTAGTGTGATAGCTATTAATGACGTTAAGGTTTTACCTCTATGTGATGCTAGGGCTCTCTAGTTTTGGTTTTGCAGCGATTCTTTTTTTCTTACAAGGCTTTAAACTACAATAAACAGCCCGCGATTGCAACTGACTGTTCGGACAAGACTGACAATCCTTTCTACATGTAAAACACTCGCCTGTCGTAAGCGTTCCTTTAAGATAATTTGCTAGCTTTTGGGAACCGTCGAAAAATGACTGAAGCAATGCTTTTACCGAGGAGCTCGACTGTCCAAAAAGTACTTGTTAATCGCCGCAAAATGAGGTGCATACATCCCTCCGTACGAAATGAAACTTGGACCCAGACGAGCTCAAATTCGCCATGTAAAGAGGCTGACATGCGCACCATCTTGCGAATTTCAGGCGTTTTTTCGAGACTTAAATGTGTTACATTGTCGATTAAAGCCTACCTTATCCGAATTTGGGAAGAAAAACCACAGAGGTTACCTTGAATGCAGTTAGATTCCGGGGAACCGAACGATTTCTAGAGCGCACGTGCACCGTACTACACTGTGTGTGTTCTGTGTGATCACGTGATAGAGCTGTGTCACAAAGCCAAAACATAAACTAATCACCTTGGCCAATCACAAATGAACATACAATCCGGGAACTAATCAAAACTCGAAGTAATTACATGCAGCTGACCCAAAGCGCGGGAAAACGAGTGCGACTGATGATTGGATGAAAAAGTGGCCCGAGTATTTTAGCTAATAGTGTCGCCTAGTTGATGCAAAACCAATTTATGAATTTTTTTTTTGCGACACTCGAACGAAAACTGCTATATTGTTGACGATTGGTGGTTACAACAAAAGAAATATCATTTTGCGCGGCTTTCAGCCAGTGAAATAACGCTTATCTCCTGGATGACTGGTTTGGGTCTACGCTACATGTGGATACCAAAACAGCATGGTACGTTGAGTAAATCCGTTTGTGTTGGAAGTATCGCCGGACAGCTTCGTTTATCGCGTTGTTTGCTGACTTGTAGCCAGCATCTAGTGCGTGATAGGCCGTCCAAAACTGTTTTTTTATCCTTGACGGCCTGTGGCTCTTGCACGATCGCGTTGGGGAATGCTTGAAAGCTCCTTAGACGCGGTTTCCGCTTTCTCAAGCAGCAATGAAGTCGGATTCAAGCTTAGTTAGGCCCTCCGGCTGTTTTGCTTTGAGCAATATTTACCCCGGAGAAAAATACTGATTGTTTTCTAGTGGTATTTTTGCTATTTTTTAATTCAAAGACAACGAAGAAACGAGTAGTATTAAAGCACTCGATTTGACCTCGGTTATGAAAGCGAAACATGTTTAGTTTTAATGCCAGCAAACATCGACGTCCTCCATTTGCACCTGCTGAATGATATATTTTTGGGTGAATTTAGACCATGCGAAATTGATTGTTACCCTAACAACTGGCTTGAAAATGAAACGGCTTCGCTTTAGAGCTAAAATATTGCCCTTTAAAACACTACCTGTACCAGATACTTCACTTCAATTTCCCCGATCGTTGTCGTCGATGACATAAAAATAATTTCCACAGATTGTAACGATGGTTGCGATGATAAATATAACAGGATGCACTGTGTCGTTGTTTGAGCGAGGTCCTGTCGGGCAATTTTTTTTACTAGGTCGGCAATTTGGTGTTGATTATGTGGAAACTGGTGAGCGAGCGAAATCGTGAGGAGTTATTTATCAACTTTTATGCAGCGATGACAAGTATCTTAGCGATCGTAGCCTTTTTCTTTCATTGTTTGTAATACTCTCCTATTCTAAACTTCGATTAGAAAATAAAACACGGTCGTCATCTTTGTTAAATAAAATTTGCATATACCTTTTGGATATATCGCGTTGCAGTTAAATAAAGTGCATTTTCATTGATATTGTTTTGAGGTACCATAACACAGTTCTTCAAAATTAAATACTGTATTTTGATATTGTAATCATAAGTCCAGTGGAACAAAGATTTGGAAAAATCATTTAGACTAGGAACTATGTGTGGACCTATTTTACATCGAAAACGGGAAAATATTTTATTTTCATAACCTAGGAGAACCTATGATTCCAAGCTGTTGCCGTACTTGAATCTTTTTCAGTAAATTACATGCTATGTTTTTGTTCGGCTACGAATCCCTCAGTGAGTATATACCCAAAAAAGACATTCATTAACGCAAGTACATGTACCTTCTTTGTAACATCTTGTCTTGTGTGACGTCAGAAAGCTCCTTTCGTGACGGACCCAACTTGAAAGGTTGTGTTTAGGCTAATGGCCAGGTCCATTCCAAAAGGGAGGAGAATGCAGGGGATTGGTCTTTAATGTTGATTGGATTGAGAAACGCTGTGACTTTATATCCAGGCTACGGAATGTACAGTCTTCTCTAGTCGTCACTATATATCCAGGCTACGGAATATGCAGTCTTCTCTGGGTCATCACGCAAATTGTCGCATGACAGGGCTTTAAAAAATTGGCTAAATTTTTACAGACATGTCCGCTGGTTAGAGAATTTTCTATCTAATCCATACAAACGCTCTTTCATTTGTTGCCAATTGTTAACGCCTGTCTTTTCGTTCTTTCGTTTGCAAACTCTTTCAAAGCTGGTTAAGTTGCTAGTGTGAAGGTTTCGTTTGGTGTATTTAGTTTTTCAATCCAATCAATATTACGATTTAGCCCACAGCTCTCGTGTCGAAGTTTTGGAATGGGTTGATAACCGTAACCTCATTCCAGTCCGCACTCGTGTTTCCTTGGCCCAAATAAACCATCCATCTTGGATACTGCAGCAAGGAAAAAAATGCTCATCATTTTAAAATCTTTGACACGAAAATGAAATATTGCAAGAAATTATTGATTCCTTTTGCATATAGAAGTACATCCATTTAAGAGGACAAACTAGTTTTGAACTTAACTCCAGCTGAAAGTTCTGAGGAACTTTTATGTCAATTTGTTTGTCGCTGTTTTGGTAATTGACTTACCTCCGTTGTGTTGTCATTTTGCACGCTCTCGTGTAGAGTTACGGTAATGGTGTAGAGCGTATTGTAGCCCGTGTAACGTTTGTGCCAGAGATCAGCCAGAGAACATGACTTGACGCAAGTAGAAGTCAAATTGGAACTTGAATATTGAAGTGAACATTAAATTGTCGAATATGGCGGGATATACCCCTTTGTTTTAAACGGGATCTGCCCGGGCAAGTTTTGATAGAACGTTTGTTATGCCAATTGTGTTCTAATGTCAACATGACGTTAGGTTGAGGTTCAAACTCGGTTGTTAACTGTCTTCGATTTACTGGCGATAATAAGTTGTGATATGTCTCGGGCGTTTTGATCACCGAGTGGTAGTGTTTTAAGGTTTTATCAGTAATTTTGGATGACTTGATTTCTGTAAATAAACAATGTAGAAACTGAAACCAAAATAATGTTTGGGGTTTTGTGTGGGCGGACTGGAATTTCTGTAAACAACATGACGTCTCGTTTTAAATTTGGAGCGCCAGTTAACGGGTAGTTGAGTTTGCATAATTTACCAAGTTTGCCAAAGACCTGCAATAGATCAAAAGCTCGTCCTTTTGGCTTCTAGAATTGAGCACAATATATTTGTGTTTGTTTAGTTCTTTATTGGAAGCCGATTTATCTGGGACAAAGCCCTATTTTAGATTTTAATATTTGCGGGATGAGGGATTTTTACCAGCAATTTGCGTGACATTAAATTTTACACTGCGGGGTTTTTGCCCTGAACATGAGTCATAAAGCAAACAATAAGCAAGGGACCGATTGACTCATGACTCGACATAAAGCAGATCGGAGAGGCAATTAAATGAGTACAAAATTAATGAAAACTGCCAAGGGATAAGTACCGAGAGTGAATGTACTTCCTCTGTTACTCAATGGCTCAAGGGCTTCTAATCCCTCCACTAATGACGGCGCGTTTTTTTATACAGTGGGGAAGCTTGTCTTGGTGTACAATGCATCGCTTGATATGTGTTGACAGCCAGATAACTAAACAGTTAACAAAGCGGAGAACGTAGACCTCCCTTTTGCATACTAATAAACGACTTGTCTCGGTCTATAAACATGCTTATCAAAGACCATAGCGGGTAAACTCATATCGCGAATGTACTCTTGTAACACTTATCTTTGACAACGAAATCTCACTTTATCTCGAGCACACACTGAATGTACACTTGAATTATATTTTCGTAGTTTATCTCGTACAAATATCCGTGTCACAGGCCGTTCGTGTGTTGACTTGAGTGGTCACATTACTGTCGCGTTAACGTTGACTCATAATACCTCTTTTTAGCAGTAATTTGCTGGGACAAGTTTCCTATTAAAGCATAGGCGATCTTTTTTTCTGCACCAATCATCTAAGTTTTCATTTCGAATTCAGGCTTAGGACAGGCTACATGAGCCCTGTCCTTCAAATCAATACAGACGTCAATACAGAATTATTGTGTTTGTGGCCCGCATATTTACCACGCGCACACTTGCGTGTGTTCTCGCGTGTGAGTCGCGTGAGTGCTAAACCCAACGCTTCAGTTAGCCTACGTGTAGCCGTACCCACCCCCCGAGGAAAAACGGGAGGGAGGGAACGTCTACGAAGAGCTGGCACGAATCGTGTTGTGACGTCACAGTAATTTATGTAAGTTATGTAAATAAATTATCTTTTCCGTCCGTATTCGTGTCCTCGCGCAGACAAATGCCTCGTAAATATTTATTCTTTCGAGCCTATTTGCAAGTCAATGTCCCTTTTCAAATGTATATTGTGTTTTAAAGAGACTGAAAAGGATTCCGAGCGGTTTTTGATCCAAAACAACAAGAAGACAATCTTTGATGTCTACGTCGCGCTCGCAAATTTGGAGTTCCATGTATACGCTGCATCAGTGTACATTTGTAGGCAGAGTCATGGTCTCCTCAAGAAAAGAAATAATTTGCCGCAGAACCTGGAAGAATTACAAAAATCTATGAGAATCAACTACGCCACAAGTTTGGCCTTGTTTTCCAGCCGAAAAATTCGCTAGAATGCGCGAATTTAAGTTCGAAGAGGTTGACTTTTCTACAAGACTTCGACGATTCGTGACATTTGTACATTTGCCGTTCTCTGTTCGGTCACTTGACCTTTTTTGTCGCTTCACTCGTGTTTATGAAAGGCACTTCATGTTGTGTAATAAGGAGGAAGTTAGCCGTTAGATCGTGCTATGGCAAATTTTTGTAGGTCATGGGTCTGCATGGTTTCCGCTGTTATCTGCATGTCGCTTCGTAGAGTTTGACACCTCTGTAATTTGCCAGGTGTTTTTGCATTGTTTACGCTCATTCGTTTGCAAGATATGCTCTCAAGTCTCGCCGAATTTGCTTTTGGGGGACAAAATATGAAATTTACCGTGAACATGTTGCTTTATACTTGCATTCTATATTGCAACGCCGGGCCCGGCTGTGATTTGAGCTGTTTGCAAGAACAGTAGGTAGATCCTTATCACGGATATCATATTTGTTGTTGGTCATTCTGGAACCACATGATTCAAAAGTAGCTGTTTACGCGCAAGTCTGCTGACTGTTTTGCGTGTTTTATATGCCAATGTTCGGCTTAGTTCAGACAAGACCATGGTTTCAATCCTCCATGTGGATCTCATCAATTGCCGGTATTTCAAACTGCTCTGTACGTTTGTAGTTGCCACTAACGCAACTCGTACAGACGTGAGAATGAGACATTTTGCGGCTTGGCACAAATCTATTTTAGCCAATCAGTATTATCGAAAGTATTGCTCGCGGTCTTTATCCAATAAGGAACCATTATATATTTTCATGCAAAAGCGTGACGTCACATAACACGATTCGCGCCAGCTCTTCGTAGACGTTCCCTCCCTCCCGTTTTTCCTCGGGGGGTGGGTACGGCTACACGTAGGCTACCCTTCAGTCTTTTTATTCATCACTTTTCGACCAATGACGTCACATTTTTATGCATGACGCGAACCGCTGATCAAGGGTAACGTGGACTCTGGCCCCGGATATTTCTGGGCAAGTATGCGTCTCTTAGTTACCCATTTGAAGCCAATGTTAAGAAATTTCATTTGACTTGTCAAAGTGTGAGTGAAATATGTGCCAAGTGCTTCTGAACCGTGCAAATCAACATTAACCTGGTTCGAGATGCGAGATGATGAGCATTTGCTATATAAGTTGGACAATTATTTTGATTTCGCTCAAGAACACAACTTTGAAGGGATTTGGCTTTGGTGTGTTAACTGTGGGAACAGCTGAATTCCACTGGCTTCTAGATTAAGTTGCGACACACTCAGTCCAAGTCCAGCCTAGTTTGAACCTCCAAAGCTAAGATCTATAGCAGCAAGTCTGAAACAAGTATCAAGAAACAGCAATGCAAATACGGCCTGTGTTCTTCTCTTTATAGCAAAACAAACCTTAGCCGAGCGTTGAAAACATCACAGCCGATTCGAATCACCCGCTAGTAGCACGTAGTTTGTTTACATCAAACGAGCACGCGATTGCAAATATTCGTGCTTTAGCTGCTTAAAACACTACATGTAGAAGAATTACACCTTCACGAAGAAGTTTCTCTGTGTGAAGTTTGAAGACAAATATAGATATTTTATTTTTATATCTTTGGAAATTGTCTCCCGGCATATCAACTCCACTCTAAACAAATCGTAGTTTATAGAGTGAATCCTTTCTTGCTAACCGTAAACCAAGGGAATCAAATCAACAGGAAAATGCTACGCTTTATCATTATGATATTATAACTGCCAGTAAAACTTCGGCTATCCAGTCACTCCTTACTTTGTTTTCTGAATAAAATCACCTACAGCCAACGAAGAGTAATACATATAAAAAGGGTAATTTTAGCAATATATAGGGGTTGAATGTTGGCTAATGAAATCGTTGAAGCTACTGAAGGTGTCGAACGCACACTAATAATCTTTGTTTGCTATTCGTAGTACTAAAGGATACGTCCCCAAAAAACATGATGACATAATCAGAAGTGAAAGCAAATTTATTTACATCTTGAATATAAGATACATTATTATAAATATTATGATTGCTGCATCTACGTCAGGCTCCTGCAGTAGAAAAATTTATACAAAGTTAAATAATTGTGTAAAGTGAATCTATTCAGTATTTTTGTTTTCAAGCATTGTCAGTATTGGTTAACTGGAAAAAAGTAATTATATTATGCAAACTGAACAAAAGATAAGACGTACTGTCATGTTGCTGTAACAAAACCACACAAAGATCGTAGATAGAAAAATCCCCCCCCAAAACAATTATTGGAGCCTGTACCTTTCCTCAAAAACATGATAATGCTTTCTGTAGTCATTGCATTTTTTTTTTTTTTTTTTCATTAGCCTTGTAATGCTTGATATTTGTCACGTAATCGTTTCGATTCATTTGAAGTTCCAGTAAATTCGGGGTTCTGGCTAACTTTTTTTTTGTTTGATATATGTTTTCAACAGTACCACCCCCGGGATTTTTTCCCGCGAACACTTTCAAGAAGCTACTTAAGGATGTTTTGTAATTTTTGCATAAAAATTGGCCTGCTTTTAGTCATTGTCATTTAATGAACAGTACAGTTAAGGCTGGTACACTTACAACAGGTGATGTTTAAGTAGTATTCTGGCTAGAAATAAAGGTAACAAAAGTATACACCTAATTGGAAGAACATTGTCAAGAAAAAAGTATAACCTATGAACGATACGACACAGTAGTTTCTGGGAAACTTGCAAACTAATACTAATTTGCATTGTTTCGCACCGTGTACATGCTTTAAAGCGGTTTACGAGATCAACATGCCACGGGCTGTATAACTGAAGGATGATATTGAAGGAATTGCAGGATTGCTCGCATTTTCCGTAAGTGTAAACTCTCCTTTGTTCTAACTTCGCCACCTTTAGGAAGGTATGAGTAGTTTCCATGTTTTTCTGCATCACTGTTATCTGTGATCATTTAAATGCCACGAAGAAACAATCTTGAATATTCATGACTATGCCCACGCTTCTTCAGTCTTGCCATAAATCCATAACGTCGTATCGTTTATGTTTTATACTTTTCATTCAACAACGTTTTGCAATCAGGTGTATAGCTACTCACCTGACGATCTCCGTCGTAGGATAGTGGGCAAGCAACACCCCTGTAAAAACAAGCATTTACTTTAAATTCGTTACTATTTCGCGACAAACGGATGAAAAGAAGGCAGATACCCCCTTCCCTCAGAAAAGAAAAGTGCGAGAAGAAAAAAAATCAATAAAAAGACGGGGAAAAATTACAAATATTTGTGTTGATACAGTACATAATTTACACAATTTACAATAGCAAAGTAAGAGGTTACAATGTTCTGGTTGCAACCTGCGACCATGAAAAGTTGCCACCCCTTCCCCCATGATGTGTAGCGTGCGCCATTTATCATAGTAGATCCTTGAGGCCATAGAATCAGCTTTTGCAGTGGCACTTTACAGTAGCACGGATATTTAGTTCTATATGTTGCCAAGCAAGTAATTGTAGGCTTGTATAAGTCTGCAATTTGATTTACAGTGATTGTCTATGCGTTGCTTACACTATTGGGCTGTGTTCGTCTCCAGGGTCAGAACATTGATGAATCCTTTGGCCGGACGTTGTCCAGCCTGGTAACGGATCGTCCTCCTAAACAAGAAAAAACGGAACATAGATTACTTCGTGAAAAGTGCGCGCGTACGATATTTACGCACGAGTTGTTGACGTATCAGATTCTGATACAAAAACAACGAGTGCGTGAATACCGTACAAAGCATTCAGCTGAACAATAGTCAAGTTATGCTTTTATTCAGTCCGAGAGCACTTTGATGCTTCTTCGAAAGTTACTATAAATATTTTTGGTACAGAATGTTTACCTCTTCATCAGTCAACGCCTCAGCCACGGTTGATTTGTTTCCTTTGCCTTGTTTTTTAAGTTGTTTACTTCGAGCTTCCAGACATTTCCTTGCTTGGTAAAACCCTTTGTCCTCGATAATGCTTACGGGATATTTGCCTTCTTTAAAAACCGGCTAAAACTTGAAAGGAGCCCCCGAAGGCTTGATGATTTGTAATCCCGTTCATCTTTTCGTTTGCCGTTTAAAATACAAGTTGAATTCATCTGATTTGATTTCTTCCACTTTTTTTTATCTCTTCTTCTCTTTGAGGAATTGGCTAGAACAAGCTAACATCGCATCAGGGTTTTGCCCGAGTGTTTTTGTTCTGCTGTCTTCAATGGGTTTATCTACACTGTTCGGACTTTCCGCCATTCAGAAGTCTTCAGAGACTGTATGTGGCCCATAGCTAATTTGCTAGGAAACTAGTGGAAACTCGTGGAAACTCTACAAACTTCTGTGAATGAAGATTGAAGAGGCGCCAACAACAACGCGAAAGCGTTGCGAACTGACTGATTCATCTTGACAGCTGATTTCTGATTGGATGAAACGTTTTCCCTACGTGTGAGAAAGTCGTTTCCCGATTGTGATTGGATGAAGAAATTTCCGTATGGTATGAAATAAATTGTGTTTAATTCTTAAAAGGGTCATTGTAAAGGCTAGGTACATTGGTGAAAAGTTCGTAACTTTATTGTGTTAAGTCTTCAAGATATATGCAGCACTGACTGTGCTGTACAGTTATGTTTATGTTGTAAGCAAGTAATATCCTTCTACCTGAGGACTGTTATCCAGACCATTCACCTCTTTCTCATTTCCTGTCATGGCGACTGACCTTTCTTCTTCCGCTTTCTTCTCCAATGCTGGTGTTCTAAGACACGTACAACAACGTTATCAGCATTATAGGGAGGACAGTATTTTAGATATTGACTCGGGTTTAGAAATATTTCCTTTTTGTCCGAAAAAAGCAGTTCAATGGCTCTGCACGTATGTTAAAAATCTTGGTGCATTTCTTTGTCATTCTCTAAAAACAGAAACGCGAGTTTGAGGCTATCTTACGAATTCTTTTTTGAGAAACTCTGATAATGATAAAAAGTGGACGAGAGAGAGATGAATAGCGAGATTCGTAGGTTGCTTAAACTGCCCATTATCTTACCCGGTACTCTCACGAGGAAACTTCTCTGCCGGAGTGCCTTCATCCTCGTCTGAGGAACTTCCTTCTTTTTCCTGCAGTCCCAAAAAACAGATTATTTGGCCGGCTGTAGCAATTAGTTTCTTCCTGTCCGATGGCATTACACTAAGCTGAAAACTCGATTTAATATTTACCGAATTATATTCGGCGTTTCATGCAAAATACAATTACACTTTGGAGGTCATTATCCTTTGAAAACAGGGAATTCTTTGAACTTCTCACCTTCTGCTTTTTAGCTGCCATCTGAAATCAAAAAGAAAAAGATATAAGGCACTCGGACTGGTCTTTTTGTCATTAATTGTCGCCATATGCAGTGCTTTCGTTGTGCTGAGGTTCAGATGCTAAAGAGATCTAAGAACAAGTTTATCGCTGAATCTTTAGGGCCATGTGGGCGCCATTTTGTGTCCGTTGCATTGATCTTTGCGATCGTGGACGTGAATTACAGCAAATATACTATCTGAAAGCGAGTTAATCTTGAAAACCTGACAGGAAAAATTGAAACTGAAAAGAATTCTCTAGACCTTGTTTGCACGTTATCAGTTCACGATATGGAAACCTTGGTTGTAGACTCTCCTCTTTATTTCACGAAGCAAACAACTGTTTTGGTACTCCGCGTAATGTAGTAGAGTAACAAGGTTGATATTTTGAATTTTTAAAGTTGGGTAGAAAGTCGTGGCTACTTGATACGTTAGCATGATATTGTGTATTATGATTCTACTCGCCAGCGGCTCGAGAAGCTGTAGTTGAATAGCTTGTGGAGAGTATTATAGCTGTATATTGACACAGACGAAGCAAACATACCAGACCCTAATCTGTACGAAGAACCGTTCCTTTATAGCTTCGTGACACACGTTCCTTGCAGACGTTCCAAGAAAGTTCCACTGCAGACTACGTGGGTGACTGCGTGGGTGCGGGCTTTCGACTGAGCATGCGTAATAACCAAACACGAACCAGTCCCCGAAAGTAACTAGCAAAGGACCCAAAATTAGATATGTAGCGAAATAAGCTACAAGACTGGTTAAGTGAACGAATTACTTTGCAAACGCAGGAGATATGGGATTTACAATTTCGAACGTGCAAAATCTCTAGACGGCAGTTAGCTCGTGTATGGTTCCACTTGTGTGATTCCAAAGGAGAACATAAACAACCATGAGCATGCCTTCGCATCTGAGTACATGTAAATAGTAACGAGTCGATCAACCGCGACTTTCTGAACTGAAAGCTCGGACAACAATTTTTGTCCCCTTACTGACAGTATAGGGAGATTCATGCTGACGTCATTGTTTACATTTTTGCTCATTTGCATACGGCTTTGCGTACAGAAGGAAACATGTTAGATATGAATTGACCCCAGGCAGCTAAAGAGCTAGTGAAACTTCATACCTGGTGAAACATTTAGGCAAGCTTCCCGAGTGGTCGAGATCAGTCAAATCCTGCGCCGTGATTGGGTAGTCGAGCGAACAAGATGGAACTCTCTCGTCGGCTTGGGATTATTCGCTATTACCCGCTTGAAATTTTTTTTTCATACCGTTTGATAAATCCTTTATTGACCAAGCTTGTTCGATAAAGATGGCCGGATATTGGCCCGTTCTTGTTTTTTGCGTGTTTATGGACCTCGTCTGCCTCTCGGTCCATAAACACGAGAAAATGAACGCGGCCGATATCCGGCCTACCGATACCGAGCAAGCTTGATCAATAAACCATATAATGCCAAAAAGCGTAACAAACTGCAACTAAATCTCTTATTTGATCATTTACCAGGAAATTCCACCGTTATAATCATGGATAAGAAAACGAGAAAGTGGAAATTGCATCTTGATTATCAAAGGAATGTTTCAAATTCGATAGCATGATTACTGTTGACGCAAGATTAATTGAAGTCAATTTGCATTGTGGTGACTGATTGTGGCGGTTGCGGTTTACTTTTGTTATAAAAGGCAAACTGAGTGTCACCTCACACACTTAACTCAATTGTCACGACAGGCGAAGCCTCCCAAAACAAACCAAACTGTGTTCATAAAAGTTTCCAAAACAAACCGACCGTGTTCTTAACAGTAACAGTCAAATATTATTATGGCCGGAAATAATAAGCGGAATGTTTTTTTTCCTTTCTAGAAAGAACACAGGAGGTGATCGCCACGTGCGTTACTAGACTGTGAAGGACTTAAAATCCATTGATCGCCATATAATTGTATTTATTTCGAGTATTTCCGTCAGTAGAGATAACAATCGAGTGTTGAATGTTCTTTGAATTGTGAACAAAGGGATAATTAGGTAGCACATTGTCGTGTTGACTACTCCTGCCATTATTACAAATCCACGAGCAATCCGTTTCGGCGGATAATTAATCTTGTATAAATGTACGTTGGAAGCTGGTAGTGTTGTATTTGGATAGTAAAATTGCACAAAAGTTAGGTAAACCTGGCATGCTTTGAGATGTATAAAATAGCACACACGAGGCCATGCGCTTTTAATTATAGGAGTACTTTAATTGTTTAGTAAACTCTTCCTAAACACATTAAGGTATTGCTTGAGCAGTTCACACCTTTTGAAAATGTTGTGATGCTGACTACCAATACATAAGGAGATGGGTTATGCCTTGGAAGTTCTTATTAAAAGTTATTATAACACCAAATTCTGATATGTTTGTTTTGTTTTTTAAACCTGGAGATCTTTGTACATGATAACTGTGTGATGCTCCGCTTGAAGCTTTCCACCGTGATAACAGCTATAGACCGTTCCTTTCCCTCAGTCGGTTTGATTCTTTCGACAAGACTGAGTGGTGGTCTCGAATAAGTTTACCACAATGACTAATTTGCAACCAGCGATCGTTACGAAAGTCGTTTTTCCTTTACGTGTGCTACATCTAGGATTCCCACGGATGGAATTCGCCTCGTACATTTTTAGTATGAGAAACCATCGAAAAGTGAGTCTGTTTGGTAGAATTTGGCGACGAATTTGCGTTATGTTCTTTTAAAACATGGCGGCCGCAAAAGCGACGGTGTTGAACTTATGATGTTCCTTTTGAAAGGTATAAATGTACAATCGAGAGTAACTACTGGCCGTCGAAAAGTATTTCATTAGTTTGGTTATACTAGGGTCTTACCTTGCTTTAAGCTTCCTTTGGAATTCAGTTCTTGCCCGAAGTGTAAACGTTCGCGCTAGGCAAAACTGGAAAGATTCTTGGATATTTCTGCTTACTGCGAGTACCCAGTTTGCATTTCGCGCGTAGCACGTCATTTTCGCGGAAAGTGCGTAGCATGTCGTCAGTCAAACAGGACATCGTCGCAAATGCAGCCCTCTTCTTCGTTATAAACTTGAAGATTTAACTCAAACGGTAACCCGTGCCCCATATTTAGAAGGAGCGGAGCTGTATCCATTTCGGGTCTTTTCTCGCTCTATGCATTATCGTTGTTGGGGTGAAGGATGTTGTTAACGTAGTATCCAATAACGTCGGTTACAGTTGTGCTTCAGTTACGCTTGGCAAGTTCTAAGTGTCCTTGTCAAACGTCTCGGTACTCTTGGTGTTTGGAACAGAATGGATTATTTCATCCTTTTGATTTGATATGATGATTATTCGTGACGCAAACTAACCACTGAAAAAGAAAGGTTTTCGTTAATAAAATGATATGTAAAAGGATCACTGTTGCATGCTTTGTTAAGCAACGGAACAACTGTTACTACTTACAAACTTTTTGTGGGTTTAAAAGGTTGTACGACATCATGGACAAATGTTGTCAAGCTAATGCCAAGTTAAACTTGACTATCCAAAGAAATGGACTTTACCTTCCCGTCTACAGCGTCGGTTCTCTCAAAGTTTGCGTCTGTGGCTTGTTGAGACACTTTTTCCGGCCTGTGATTACGTACGTTTGAAATAACATCTTGATCGTGGTGGTCTTTTTCTTAGCGATGTGGACGGTAGCATTAGCAGTTCCATCAAATCTCGAATCGATGTCACAAGTACATGATGCGAAAAAAGAACCAGATTGTCGTGAGAATATTCGCTAGTGAAACCAGCTTTCTTCAGCTGGAATCAGGCACGAAACAGGCACGAAACAGGCACGAATCATGCGGTGAATCGGATGATGCGGTCCAAAAGGTTCTCATGATTGGTTCACTCGGTATTTTTCGAGCTCTATTTAGGGTTATGAATGACCCCATATTGGATTTCCTTTTGTCTTTAGCTGTCATTCAGTTTCTGGAGTGTAGCTATTTATTTAGATTAGATAACCAGATTGGCATGTCCTTATACAAACTTAGCCAGTACCATCATGCTGTTGCCATCAGTAAAGGAAGCATTTGAAACTAAACCCGAAAATAGATACAAAAGGTAATGCGGGATAGTGTTCTACGACCTTGATCTCTGTTGATAAATTATTAATTAAAGATAGATTAGATTATTCAGGATTATTCACCACTTTTGAATGACTAGTGGAAACCAAGATAAACCAAAGTGAAAGAGTCGTTCTAGCACTGACATTAATCTGTCGACAAATATGCTATTTTTCTTTAATAGTTTTCTTTCCAGTCTAGAGCACAGTCATTGGTGCGTGTTGTTAAAATGCTAATCTGCGACAATTTCGTTCCGTTCACTTCACAGGAAGACAATAGTTGATAACGTTTTGAACGCGGTAAGAGGCCATGAATTTAATAAACTAATTTTCATTTGTTTACGTGGTTATTAATAATGTGCATTAATGTTATTTCAAGAGAAGGCTTCCTGTGAAGTAGCTTTTCAGCTAAGCGGAGCAGTCACTAAATTACTTAGATATCCAGCTACAAGAGAATAGAACTTCAGATAACAAACAAGTAGTGCATTACTCTAGATAGGTCTCAAACGATGGGGTTAGGTTTTGGTGGCAAAACTGTCGGCTGTTTTGACAGCTGTCGTCGGTGGTCATGTGGATTCCACACTCAAAAGTTAATCCAGCTTTCCGAGTTCGATTGTTTGGTTTAATTTCTCTTTTTACTTCTCTTTTTATACCACTTAATTTGTATGAAAAAAGAGTTCTTCATGGTATGCCTGCAACTCAATTGAAATTGACAGGTCTACCAGGCACTGAACAGTAACGTGATTACAAACGAGACGAATACTTGCACAGGAGCAAATTTTCTTTGACAAATTATTTTCTCTTGTTTACTGGTCAGAAATTTCATTAGACTGCGAGCAGTCTTTATTTTCCTTGAAAATCCGTGGGGAAAAACGCAAAACAAGTTAGTGTACGAGCGTGACTGTGAACGTGACGTGCGACGCCTGCGCTCCTAGTAGCGCCGCTCGCACGTCAGGCTCACTGTCACGCTCACTGTCACGCTCACAGTCACGTTCGCACACTTGCTTGTTTTGCGTTCTTCCCCACGGATTCCCGAGGAAAAGGGAGACTGCTCGCAGTCTAAAATTTCATTTGACAAGTTTTCTTTCCATTTGGGAACAATGTCGGGTGTTGGACATTGGAGCAACTGGTGGGTCCAGGGCGTTAGCGTGCAGCCTTGACAGCACAAAACACGCATGAACGAAGGGTCTGAGAACTAACTTTATTCAAATCTTTGACAAGTTTACTTAGCTGAACCGCCTACACGATCAAATTCCAAAGTTAAAATTTTGTGACAAAAAACCTTTTTTAACATTTGTTCATAAATAATCTTAAGTACAGGAGCGTGGGCACTTGGCTGAGTTGTTCAAAGATTGGACAACGCTACCCACGAGATAGGTCGACAAAACAAACCGTGCTATCATTGGATAGTTATTTATTCGGTGGATAGATTACTCCACACTTTGAACGACTGGGGACCTGGTGGATTTCATTAACAATGTTATCAATTGTGACTACCCCTTGTTGTCCTGAAATGTCCTACTCGTGTTCTTGTTTGGACTCTATCTTAATAACGAGTGTACATCGCGCCCTTAAATGTTCAGGTAATAAAAAGTCATGTCCGTGACAGAGACTAATAAATACTTTCAAACATTTTCATTCTGGATCTTCAACATCCACATAGGGTGTTGTCATCTCCCTCTGTTGGGGAGTTTCCTGATGTCCTTATTGGTATGTTTACAGGTGTCTGCAAAAGAAAACAAAACTGAAATGAGACAGCGGGAAAAGTCAGTTTGACATTGGTGGTAGAATGTGTAAACTTTGACGGTTACAAGGTGAGGACCTGATCAATAAAGCGGTTTTCAGTGTAACAGAGCTTTACTAAGCTCTATCACTAGTTTAAAAGAACCTCGCACCACCTATTTAACCAATCAGATGGAAACCAGAACCACTCGATTTCCCCGGCGTTCCTGAGTAGGCTCGATTTCCGCCGCTTTCTCGAGTCCGGTCTACGAACAGCGCCTGATAATCGAGCCTAGTTCCCGCGCTGAATGAGAATTACACGTGTTTCCTTTGAGTTCACTTGGCCCCATGTGATTGGCTCTTGAATTACATTGATTTTGTTTAGCGAGACTCGATTGAGAACCGCTCTCTAACCACTGTTAATATTACTTTCCCTTTCAGGTCAGAAGCAAAGAGTTCAGTTGCAAGACGAGTAAGTTTGGATGCATAGCTTCGATGCGCACTGGCTGAGCAAGCAACCAAACAAGCGCACAGTCTTCTAAAACACAAGAAGTTTTGGAAAGGGAATAACTGATCAATTCTCGTGCCCTTATGATTACTTTATTCCATCAAAAGGAGGTCTGATTCTTGCCGTTCCTTTTGGACCGTCTGTGGCAGCAGAGCGTTGTTTTAGAGTCAGTTGGAGTCAGATGTTCGTTAATCAGTTCGTCATAGTACCAACAAGCGCTCCGTGAATCATGGCCAGCTCATTTGACACAAAGGGGGCGGTTAAAGAATAGAGTGGAACGAAAGGCGTCCGTCCACAGCTCCCTCACTTGAACTGGGGTACAGAAATACTTTCTTTGTAATTTCTTTATATAAATAGTCACTTACCTCGTCGACAGCGGCTGATAGTATTCTTGGAAAGCCGGCTCTGAACAATAAAAGCACAATTTCAAAACTCATTAAAATGCTTCGGTGTGTTCGGTTTATAATCATTGTACTGCCAATTGTCATAAGGTGAATTATAGTCTAAAATGTGAGTTCACTACAAACAATTTACAGCAGAGTATTTTGTTAGACCTTGGGAAGTCCATCTCAACGCTTGAGATCTTGGACAAGGCGAAAAGCGCAGTGTCCTTTTTTGGCTTAATTTCTTTCCCTGTCTCCTTTCCAGCGTTAGTTGTCAATCTGAATAATAGCCAGCTTGCTGAGAAGAATGAACGACACGAAGAGAAAATGGATCTGATGCAGTAGTGTTTTAAATGCTGGAGGAAAACCGTTCTGGAGTGTCAAACATTTGAGGTTAGATTATTTTTGTAACTTACCCTGCGTGGACATCGTTCTCCTCCGTGCACTGTGCAGCTATTTTTCCTTTGTCTGTTAATCCAAAGGGATTATTATCCTAACAAGGCAATAGTGTTTTCTATGAGGAACTATCAATATCAAGACGAAAGAAAACCATATAGATACGACTTTTCGTTATCGCTATGGGCCGAGAAGTAAGTTATTTAGAATGTTAATTTGTAAGAAAACCAGCTTGTTAGTAGCAGGATGTGTAAATCTGTCCATTGAAGAGAAAAATTAACTCGGTATTTTGTAAATTAGCCTTTCTCGCCATCTCGCTTTGTTCTTTCAGGATTTTTTTTTTGTTACGGTATTTTAGCATAGTTTACTCGAACCCTGTTTTGAGTTTGTTTTCTTGATTAAATTATCACCACGTTTCTATTTTAGAGGTGGTGTTATTTTAACCAGCACTTGAAGCCAAAAAACAATACATACAGCCCTTTTCCAGCACGGGAAAACTCGTGTAATTGAGACCTTTTTAATTGTGTATGAAAGTAAGTGGCTTTTTGACTGGAAAGTTCATGGTCTCAGAACAGATGTCTAGGAAATTTTATTTCCAATCGTGGAGGGGTTCGTTGTTCAGGTGATTGGAATCGATGTGGGGTAACGACTTTTCCTTCGTGTCTGATAACCCTCCACGTGTTGACGTTTTCGGGCACCATATTACACCTAAACCCCTGAATATCCACGTTTTACTCAAGCATTTACTTTACCATTCTGATAGCCAGTGGAACTTCGAGGCTCAAATACTGATTCAAACTCTCTCTAGAAGCCAATCGAATAAACACAGCGAGACAAGCATTTTATAGTACTTTAAAAGCTATATGTTTACAGTGGTGTAGGGGAGAGAACAACCTTAATTAATCACTGGAATTTTTTAGGACTTACCTTAATTTTTTAGCACTTACCTTTACGTTTTCCAAGCTTGCGACGAGTCCACCATTTGCAACGATACTGTCGAGGATATTTTGCCATGTAGTGGCCATTTCGCACTAGAAAATAAAGGTTCAGTGCTCTTTAAACAAGTGAAACAATTCAAGAAGCGATGATTGTCATCTCAATTTCTAACAGTGTGTGCTACAAATTTGTATCAAAAGTACGATTTCCAAACGGAGTTTTGTTCAATACGAGATGTATTCGATTTTTCTTTCGCGTGTAGAAAGCGAAGAGTGTTAATCCGATGTTTCAAGACAAGAAGGCGGTGTGTAATAATAAGTACTGTTACCTGAAGACCCTACAAACTGTGTTATATGTACATTCAAAGATTCCTTTCACTCCTTGATAATGATTTTAGAAGCTGTTACCTGACGCTTTGATCCTGTTTGCTTAGTGAATTACGAACACAACCCCGACCTGCGAAGATACAAGAACACCCAGTGTAACATAGATTGGAAAAATTTAGGAATAAATTCTAGGTTTACATGGATTAGAGGAATTTAGGAATAAATTTTAGAAATAAAAGGTTCTTGACAGTTGAAATGCAGCATGTTTTCATCAAGCAGGGGAAATAGCATCAGTGAGAAGGGTTAGCCGTGTACCCTTCCGCTAGATTTGCCACGCTAACTACACGAGGCGGTCCTTGTAGCCCTTGTAGCCCTTGTTTATAAGTGGAACATCCGGTGCTTTCTGCGGGTTTAGACCAACTCAAATATGGTTTGATACTACCACTAAACGAGAAACTATACTATACTTGTTAGTTCACAATGTGCTATAACTTTGTCTTCATTTTGTCTTTCAGCGCGGCGTGCTGTTTGGAACCACGTGCAAGATTATTTTAAGTAGACGTCAATATGAAACGAAACTTAAGTCTTTACAGCATGGATAGTATCCTCGAATGGTAAAAATGGAACTTACCGTCCTGTTGTACCCTCAGAAGACTAGACTTCAACTTTCAGTGGTTTCTTCTTCACTGACAAAGCATTGCACCTCTGGTTTCTTGAGATTGGACTAAGCCAGCTGCGCGTGTTATCCTCGTCCCAGTGTCTTCTCTTGCGCGATCGGCCTTAAGATGGCGACTTGTATCAAATGCTTCATTATCTCAAGTTACATAGATTATGTCTTGTATGCGGCCTTTTTACTCCAAATCGTACCAGCTGATGTCAGTGCAGTTGCTCGTAGCATGTTAGAGTTCTTCAAATGCCTCCTTCTTGTGGTTCAAGCATGTATTTCGAAGAGAATTTGTGTATGATTACACTTTTCTTCGTTTAGAGCAGCGTCTTTGTCCTCTTTATCCATTGTCACGGTCTTGTCGTTTCCGGGCACGGAACAATCCGAACTTCTAAACAGAACGCCGGCAGTGTCATCAGTGTCATGAAAAGAACACGTTGCACTTGTCGCTGTATAAGTACTTACAGTCACAAGACCTCGGTTGTTGCTTCCCTGGCCAGTTGAGAAAAATCAAACAATGCGGCAGCAAGCTTATTACTGCGTTATTTGTGCTGCTAGTCGGTATCAGTGCACTGTCAACACTCTTACCAAACGCTCTTGCCATACCGTATGCTGGTTAAATTTTCTGCGTACCTGGGAAATTCCCGCTATTATGACATCATACATAAATGAGCTTACTTTGTTCCTCATTTTCAACGCCATAATTCAGCTTTCGTTTACCGCAGCGAATTTAAACGTTGAAGTTTCAAGAGAGAGACAGTTGAAAACTGTTTTGATGAAAACGAAAGTGCATTCAATCAAGTCTGTATCTTAATGCGTCATAGGGCAATTTATTTGCCTGGGCCTGTACCTCGCACAGCTTCAACGCAATGAACCGTTCACTCTGAAACACTCTCTTTAAAGTCTGTTTGTTACTTTTAATAGAAGAAAGAATTGATGTCAATCAATGTCAATCATTTGTTTGAGCAAGCATTTCGCTGGTTGCTAAGGCGATGGCCTTTTGTTGAATTGCGTTTCTAGAAATAGGTTACAAACTTGATTTATTCATAATTTCCCTTTAATAAATTCTTGACACATTTTGAAACCGACCAAAGGAATTTATGTTTGCGAGTGAGCATCCAGGTACATCATCCACAATCCATATGGTTTAAACATCAGTTTGTTCTTCAGTTTATGATCATAAGCCTTTGGTCCCTCTCTGTCTTGTTATTCTACCTGTTAATCTTCAATAATGATTAACATTCAATTTCTCTTTAGAATATGTATGGACTGACAACGAGACGAACTATGAGAATAAATAGAATTATCAGCTTAAAGGCAAGTTTATGTGTATATCGGCAAGTGTTCAGGATAAGCATGACGAAATGTTTAAATATAAGCGAATCCGTCACTGGACTTAGACGAGGCACACTAAACTGTTTAATTAGTGAGTTTGGAATTTATGTGCATTGTA